>NW_028227267.1:28621351-28981351 GCF_978045245.1 Mus caroli | reverse complement strand
CTCTTCCTACAAATATTCTGATCATGGTTTCTCTTCCCTCATCTCCCAGGACTTCTCCAGTTCCCACGCTATCTAATTCCATGATTCCTTCCTTCCTTCCTTCCTTCCTTCCTTCCTTCCTTCCTTCCTTCCTTCCTTCCTTCCTTCCTTCCTTCCTTCCTTCCTTCCTTTTGAAATCAAATGGGCAGTAACAACCAAAACAGAATTGAACAAAATGAAGAAGCAGGGGCTGGGGTAAAACATGGGAAGCACATATGCAACCACATATACACACAAATACAACACGCACATACATCCAATACACACACATATAACACACACACACACACACACACACACCAAGAGATAAAGAGACAGACAGAGAAATGAGATAAACAGAGACAGAGAAGAAAATAGAGAGAGACAGGGAGACAGAGACAGAGAGAGAGAGAGAGAGAGAGACAGAGACAGAGACAGAGACAGAGACAGAGACAGAGAGGCACAGAGAACAAGAGGATGGTGACTGGAGTGATACTGAGGGTGAGCTTTTCATATTACTGACATTCTAAAGTAATTTGAACGTAGGAAACAAAAACCCATGGCTTTGAGGTCAAAGGGTGGCCCTCCTGTCCACACCATAGCAAAATGTGAAACAAATGAAGAGCAAACAGACCTCAAAGGGGTTCCGTTGCCTTGGCTGTATGTTCACATGCTATGAGTGTGCAGGAATTTGTAAAGTTTATGGAAGTCACAGGAGTGTACTGAATCCCATGCAGAGAATCACAGGCAGTGGGGAACCATCCCATGTGGAGACTGAGAACCAAACTCTTGTTCCCTGTGCAAGAGCAGCAAGCCATTTTAACCACTGAGACACTTCCCCAACACCTTCCTGTGACCCTTACCATAAATAATAGTGTAAAACCAGGAAAGGTGAAGTCAAACCACACCAAGACTACTCTGTCTGGAAATATCTATTTTAAAAGCTGAAATTCCACTGTACCCTAGGATATTTTCACAGTTATGCGCCTATGGATACTGTGGAGTCTACTGGGACTTAGATTCATAGTTATGTGGTCTGAGCCGCATATAAAACTGTTGTAATGTACAATGAAGTCCTATGGTCTCTATGCATATTTCAAATCAGTGTAAGTTTCCATCAATGATAAGGTGTGAGAGGAAAAGTATCAGCTCAGAACACCCTAAGACAGTGTGCTAGCACAAAATTCATTTACCCCAGAGAGTCAGAGGGCAGGGAATAAGAGATCAGACAGGAGACAGGATGAGGGAAGAGAAGGGAACAAAGGAGAGAGAGTCCCATGTCCACGAGGCCACAGGGCTCTGGCAGCTCAAGGAATCAGGACAAGGGAATTTTGCCTGTACTTACCCCTAACTGTCCCTGGGCAGGTGTCAGGATGTAGAGAACCCACAGGACACCATTCTGGGGGTTGGGAGGGGGCACGGTCTGAGGTGCAGGACACCCAGAGCTGGCTCAGGAGTCCCGGGCGAAGGCTGCGAGGCTGGGACCATCTGGTTTTCAGGATCTTGGGCACCAGGTACAGCTGGGAGCCCTGAAAGAGCTGAGAACAGAGTGGGGGCCTGCGGGCTACATCTAGCCTGCTGCAGAGGGGGAAAAGAGGAGGAGAGATCTGGCTGGTCTCACAGGGAGTCTTTGGCTTCTCTGCAGGCAACTGGCTTGATCTCTGCTTGGTCCTGGCTGAGAGCACATAGAGGCATTCTACAGAAGACTAGACAGCTGCTCTTTAGGTAAAAGGGGGATTTTGATTGCTGGGCTTCAATACTTTGATAGCTGGACCTGGGAAGTCAGTCTCAGGAGGAGGAAGTGGCCAAATAAGAGAATAGACCTTGGTGGCTAGCTTTAAGAATGTATTCTAAGGTTTTTCACAAGGCACAGGGAAGCAGGGAGAAGGGCAGGAACTGCCAGAGCCATGCTCAAAATGCTTGAGCTGGTCAGAGTACCTTCAAGGATTCCCAAGTCTGCCCTGTGGTAGACCAATAGTGCCAAGGCAATGCAAAAATGACCTTGGCAATAACTAGAAATTTGTAGTATCACATTTTACCACTCATCTTGTAGCTTAAGTAGAAGACTTAGGCTTGGTTAGTTTTACTGGGTAAAAAAAAATAGTTGGAGAACATTTTGTTTTTATAAAAAGAAGGAGTTTTCCCTGCAAATGCACAAGGAGTTGGTGTCCTGTGTATTTGACCTCTGATCCTACCCTAGTGGTCATAGAGTAGAAATTTAGTGAGAAAATTACCCTACCATGTAGAAGTGGGCAACATGTTGAAGCTTTATTTATTGGTTGATTTTTTTATTGATACTTGTCTTAGATAGGGTTTTATTGCTATGAAGAGACACCATGACCCAAAAAGGTCTTATAAAGACAAACATTTACTTGAAGCTGGCTTATAATTTCAGAGGTTTAATTCATTACCATTGTAGCAGGAAGCATGGCAGCATCCAGACAGACATGGTGCTTGAGGAGCTGAGTCATCTACATTGTTTGACTTCAGACAGGAGAAACTGACTCTTCCATACTGGGTGGAGCTTCAAAGCCCAATCCCTCCCTGCCCACAGTGATGTACTTCCTCCAATAAAGCCACACCCACTCCAACAAGGCCACATCTCCTAATAATGCCACTGGCCATTGGTCACATATATTCAAACCACCACAATAGTATATACTAAAATTATTACTGATTTATAGGTGTTCCTAGGAATTCTGAGAAAGAGGTATTACTACAAGGTGATATATGTAGGCTAGAATCCAAGGGCACTTTATCCACTTTATTACACTAAAACACAGAGGTTACAATAACAAGAGAGTTTATCAGTCAAGTTTCAAGTATATTATCCATTCTGCACACAAATAGATCTTTTAATATATACTGAACTATATTACTAATAATTTTCTGCCTATAATAAAAATGTTCCAGGGTTAGAAATCCCAAATTATAGAAACAGTGGTTAAGTTTTCGTGTGTCTGTTTGTTTTGCCTGCATGTATATATGTGTACAAGATAGGTGTAGTGCCCATGGAAGCCAGAGGTGCCAGAATCCTTGCTGGAAGTCTCCATGTATGTGCTGGGAAGCGACCTGGGTCCTCTGCAAGAGTAGCAAGTGTTCTTAACAGCAAATGTTCTAAACTCTCCTGTCCTAGACACTGGTTACAAGTAAGCTAAACAATTCCATAAAATGGAAGTAGAGAATGCTGGAAATATTTATTATAAGGATAGTGAGTACCAGAAATTCAAGTACATAAATCCTGACTGATGGAAACACAGAATGTCAGTGCTGAGAGTGTACTTGAAAATTCTTTCTCACCTCTGAGACTTTACACAGCTTAAAATCTATAAAGCACGTGTGAGTCCTCAGCAATCAGGGGAAATACCTCGGACATTATTACCATGGAATCCAAAGAGGCTTGCTTCTCCTTAACCTTTTGCTAAATCCTCTGCCTTATCTCATCTCTTTGTGGTGATATTGACCACCCTGCACTCACCACTAACATCTCTTTCAGCAGGTGCCTCACAACGCTTTTCAAGAACATCTTAAAAGCTGAAATGTGCTCCCATTTTCCCATTCTTTGACATGTCAATCTTTTCAAGAGATAATCTACTTTCCATGAACAACAACAACAAAATACCACAATAAGTTTGATTTTTTTTTTTTTAAGAAACAATAATTGCAGTGTGTCTCCGCTCAAAGGGACCCAGCATAGGCTGTGGAGAGAGATGCTTTGTTTTGGGGGATGTCATTAAAAAGCTGGATGGCCATTTACATTATGGGTAGAAACAGTTTAGACAGCAATAGAGCACAAGAGGCAAATGTAAAGCCCTTAAGCACTGAGATTTCTTCCCTGCTTAGGGATTTGCTCATTGTTACTTTTATTTTGTAGTTAGGTCTTCAGTCTGCTTGTAGAGTGTCCTCTGTTTCTTTGTGCCTTGGACAAGCATCTTGTAATCTTTTTCATTGGCTATTTTATTTATTTACATTTCAAATGTTATCCCTTTTCCGAGTTTCCCCTCCACAATCCCCCTCTCACATACCACTCCCTCTGCTTCTATGAGGCTGCCCCCCAACTCACCCACCCACTCTCAGCTCACTGCCCTGGCATTCCCCTACACTGGGGAATTGAGCCTTCAGGAGATGAAGGGACTCTCCCCATTGATGCCAGATAAGGCCATCCTCTGCTACATATGCGACTGGAGCTATGTGTACTCTTTGGTTGGTGGTTTAGTCCCTGGAAGCTCTAGGAGGTCTGGCTGGTTGATACTGCTGTTCTTTCTATGGGGTTGAAACCCCCTTCAGCTTCTTCAGTCCTTTCCCTAACTCCTCCTTTCGGATCCCCATGCTCAGTCCAATGGTTTGCTGCGAGCATCTGCATCTGTATTTGTCAGGCTCTGGCAGAGCCTCTCAGGAGACAGCTATATGAGGCTCCTGTCATCAAGCACTTCTTGGAATCTGCAATAGTGTCTGGGTTTGGTGGCTGCAATATGGGGTGGATTCCCTAGATAAGGTAGTCTCTGGATGGCCTTTCCTTCATCTGTTTGAATTGTCAAAGTGCAAATACTATCGTCATGAATGCAAATAAGAAGAACTATAGAATTTGGAAAGGAAAATGGCCAAAAATAATTGTAATTTTTATTTTTACAAAATAAAAATTTTCCTGTCCTAAAGGATTCTGCAATGTCTTCATCACAAATACTATTAAAGATAAAAATCTTACACAATGTGAGTAATAGGGTATATTCACTCAGGTGAATTGGCCATTACTGGGAGTTACCAGCAAATACCACATGTTTCAGAGATCCTCAGTGTTACATGAATATGCTTTCATTGTTTATTTTGCCTCATTAAACAAGGTGAAAATTACACTGTCACTTTTATTAGAGTTCAGTTTTAAGCATAATTATAACTTCAGTTTTCAAAGATTCTGAAATCATCACTATGGCATTCCTTGGGATAAATGACAGAATGCATCCAGGTCTCAGATCTCTGCAGAATATTATTACAGAATGATCTGGGCAACAATGACAAGACTAGGGTGTAGTCACTCTGCCTACCAGCAATGGGGTTTCAAATATAGATTCTCAGGTTTGTCAGATTATTGAATCCTAGGTAGCAGTATCCATCCTCACACTGACCACCTCTGATTTCTCAGGCTACAGAAGGCTTAAGAACTACTCCCAGGAGAAATGAGTTTCCCAGTCTTAGTTTAAATATCTTCATTCTTTCTCATTCCATGCCTTCCCATTGTCTCTTTTGTCATTGCCAATGACATGGGTTCAAATGCTGCTGCTCTTTGTGCTTTGCAAGACACCATCTGTTACTGTTGGTCTTACCACAGCTATGGGTGCTAAGCATGCAGTGTGTTCTTCCCTTCTTTAAGATTCATCATCCAGAGGGAGATATCAGTTCCTGTTACTTACAGTGTGAATTTGTTCCCACCAAAGAGAACTATGGTCTTTTAGAATGACAGATAGACTCAGGTTTCAGTGGTTCTGTAAAATACTAACTTTGTTTGTAAAGAAAGTGACTCAAACTGAATCTTGTTTTTTCCCATATTTATAACAGAAACAGCTTCCATTGGGTTCTTTTTCCTTTAAAGAAGACTTCTCTTTCATAACAATTTTAGATTCATAGTAAATTGAGTCCTATAAGCTCCCTAGCCTTCTTTATGTATAACCTACAACTCTATTAACATTTCTCACTCGTTATATTTATTATAATCTATGAACTCGAAGTTGTCCCCTATTATCATCCAAAGAACACATTTTCCATTAGGGTTCATCCTTAGACTATATGATTTGTGAATTTTGACAAATGTATAATTATGCATGCCAACTAACAGCATCCCACAGAATCTTTCAGCATATTAAAATATCTGTGGTCTGCCTGCTTATACTTTCTTCTCCTAACTCCTGGCTTTTCTTATCTTCTGGAATGGCAAGAGATTATAAGATTGCAGTGCATTTATTCTTTCACTCAATCACATGGATCCAGACATTCTCTGTGTCATTTGATGGCTTGATAGGCTATTTCCTTTCAGCTCTGGATACACTACATTTATACACTTATATATGCAAGGATTTCTGGATGCTCTCTAATTTTGATGATTAAAATTAAACTCCTGTAAACATTTATGCACAGGCTTTTAGGTGAATAAAATATGTTAATCAACTTATACAATAGCAGGGCCATATAATTATTAGATTATATGGTCAGAATTAAATTTTATGTAAATTAAGATGGTCTTCTTCCAAAGTGTACTTTTCTGTTACTTTAGCCTCTTCAGAGTTCCTGTAGCTCTATCTTCCTATCACTATCTGTTGGAGCCAGTTTAGGTGTGGGTGACTACAATTCAAAACCATATCATATTTCAGTGGATAATTAATTATTCCTAATATTAGGAAAATACTCATATGTTTATTTACAACTTTTTAATTTCTTTGGAGATGTGCCAACCCAGATATTCTTCCCATTACAAATTGAGATATGTGCTCTCCTATTTTTGAATTTTAATAATAGTTTTTATATTTTAGAGATGGTCCTGTATCCAATGGATTTTCTAGTATGCGCCCTCTCTTCTCATTTTTGCTTTGTTTTAATGAGCTAACCTTGTCTACCATATGGCAGGAATTCTTAAGTTTAGAGCAGTACAGCTTCTTAATTTTTTTTCATATGCTACATCTTTCATGTCATCTCATGCAGAAAGTATTAAGATTTTTTTCATGTGTCAGTTTCCAGTTATTTATATGGCAGTTGTTTATGATGCCCTTTGGGTTAATTGTGGGGTGGAGTATACAATCTTTGCATATATTCACTTTTGTTTATTTGCTGTCTAGTTATATCACCATGAATTTAAAATGTTTTCCATTGTTTTGTGATGACTCCTGTGTCACAGACTAATTGATGACATCACACAGATCTATTTCTGTCTTGTCTGTTCTGGTCCATTGGTATGGTTGTTGGCTCCTTTATCACTATTACCTTATTTTGATTGTTATAGCTTTATTGTAAGTTTATTTGACCTTGACTATTGTCACTAACTCAACATTGTTCCTTGTCTTGAATATTGAGTTAGAAATTTCTGTCATTTGGCTCTCTAATTTAAACTTTAGAATCAGTTTGTCATTTATTTGTTGGTTATTTATTGAAAGCCATTGGAAACTCAAGCTAAAAACAAATACCCCTGATGTCTTGACATAATTCTGATTGTTCACATCTAATTTTTTAATTTATTCATGTGAATTTCATAGTGTTTCTCATAGTTCTCATACAAGTTTTGTTTTATTTATAGCTATGTATAAGCATTTAATTAATTGCTTACATTTTTAAAATCCAATATTTCATGTGTACATTGCTTAAATACAGGAAAATATATTTTGTACATCAACCTTGTAACCTTCAATCTTGCTAGAATCACTTATTTATTCCAAAATTGTTTTGATTCTTGAAGATTTTCCAATAGGATATTGTGTCATCCATGAACAGATAGATTTGTTTTCCTTCCAGTGCATAGGTCCAATTCTTCCTCATGCCTACTGTGTCAGCAAAAACTGTCACATTATTAAAAAATAATGTTAAGAGAGATTAGTAAAGATTATACTGACTAAAGGTCCAGAGAAGTCAAGGACACTACAAAGAAACCTATAGAATCAAATAAACTAGACTCATAGGGGCTCACAGAGACTAAACCACCAACAAAGGAACCTCCATAGGACTGACCCAAGCCCTCTACATATATGGTACAGTTGTGTAGTTTGGTCTTCAAGTGAAACACTTACTAGCAGGATCAGGCACTTTCTCTGACTCTGTTGCCTGTCTTTGGGATCCCTTGCTCCTACTGGACCGCCTAATTCAGCCTCAGTAAGAGAGGATATCCTTAGTTTTAGAGCCACTTGATATACCTGTTGATATCTATGGGACTCCTCCTCTTTTTGACGAGAGAGGAGTGGATGAAGAGGGAGGAAGTGAGAACAGATGGAAGAATTGAATACAGAAGGAGGAAGGGGAAACTGTGGTTAGGATGTAATTATGAAAGAAAAAATAATAGAAATAGAGAAGTATGACTTTTATAGATGTGTATTATATTTCATCACTGAAGTCTCATCTTATTTCTAAAACTCTGAGAATTTCTATAATAAATAGGCTCTGTGTTTGCTCTAATAAATTTTAGACTTATTGATATGATCATATGGTATTTTTTTATTCTGTTATAAAAAATAGATTAATTGATGCTTGAATTTTGACCCAGTCTTTTGTATCTGGAGCAAATCCCAATGGGTCATGATATATAATTCATTTCAAGAAACTTTATGTTTTAGTTGCTTTTATTGGACATTTTTATATCTTTGTTCAAGTGAAATATTGCCCTATATTTGCCTTAATATAATATTCTAGTTCAAGCATTGGGCTAATTTTGCCCTCATGTAAGGAACTGGAAAATATTCCTTTGACTTTTATAGTTTTGAAGACATGACAAAGTTAGGATGACTTCTTTAAATGTTTAGTAGAATTTGTTAATGGATTCTTATGGGACTGGATATTTCTCTTTTGGAAAGGTTATCAATTACTGATATCATTATTATTTGAAATGGAACTTTTTATTGTATGCTTCTTTTCCGTGAGTTTGACATACTCTGTCATTCAATGCATTGTTATCTTTGGTAACGACAATCAAGTCTGTGATCAAAATGTGAATGCTCATGGTCTTTCCTTATCAATTAAAGTTTGTGGCACGGAAATGTCTTTTCATAGCATTACAGAACTGTGCCTTTATTTTCTAATTACTCTGGCTTGTTATTTGTCAATTTTATTGATAATTTCAAGGAACTAAATGTGGCTTCATACTTTTTCTATATTTTCTAGTTATAATTTCATTGACTCCTGTATAAATTTGCATCTTCCTCTTTCGAATATTTTGGACTTCAAATAATCTTTATTGTGAATTTTTAAGAGAATTGATTTAATTCTTTCTTTTTAATATTCTTTCTTTCTTTCTTTCTTTCTTTCTTTCTTTCTTTCTTTCTTTCTTTCTTTCTTTCTTTCTTTCTTTCTTTCTTTCTCTCCCTCTCTCTCTCCCTCCCTCCCTCTCTCTCTGTTTTCTTTCTTTCTTTCTTTCTTTCTTTCTTTCTTTCTTTCTTTCTTTCTTTCTTGTCTTTTTGAGGCAGGATTTCTCACTAGCCTTGGGTGTCCTTGGAACTCACTCTGTAGACCACACTGGCCTAGAACTCACAGATGTCCTCCTGCCTCTGCCTCCTAAGTGTTGGGATTAAAGGAATGTGCCACCACTGCCTGTGTTGTTTTCTAATATATGTATTTAATGCTATGTTTTTTCTACATACTTTTTGCTAAGATCTCTTTTTGCTATATTAGTTCAAAATATTTAATTGTTTAAATTTCTTCTTTAAAATACAAGCATATGGGAAATATAGAGATAGCTCAGGGGTTTAAGAGCAAGAGCAGTTGCTTCTCCTGCAAAGGTGTTGGGTTCAGTTTCTATAACCCACGTGCAGCTTACAACCATCCATAAGTCCAGTCTCAGAAGATCTGTAACTCTATTTAGGGATTTGCAGGCATCAGGCACAAACAAGGTATACTTCATATGCATGTAAAATATTCCCACACATAAAAAATAAATCTTTAATTCATAACCACATCTATAATGAAACGGAATACTGTTCGTGCTAATTTAAAAACCAGAAATTTCACTATATATATATATATATATATATATATATATATATATATATATATACACACACACACACACACATACACTCACAAAGAGCAAGTTTAAGCAAGCAAGTGACAGAAAAAGAGAGAGAGGTTTGCCACAGGATTCCCCAAGCTGCACCTAATGTTTGGCTGTAGATCTCTGCATCTGTTTCAGTCAGTTGATGGGTGAAGCCACTCAGATGACAACTGGTTTAGATGCCAATTTGTGAGTACAGCAGAATGGCATTAGTAATCAATTCATTGACATTTATATTTATTTACTTATTGCAATTCTGGTTTAGTTCTATTATGGATCTCTGGGCCATCCATTAAGTCATATACATATGACTTCTGGCCCTTCAGGCAGTGTCAGGGATGTGTTCCCTCAAATTACATGGGTATCAAGTCAGGCCATTGCTTGTCTACTCACACTTTATTTATATGTAAATAAAAATTCTTATATTTTCCTATTTGATTTTTATGGCTTTATATTCTTTGTTCTTAATTTTCTTCTCTCTACTTTTTATGTTTGCCTAATTTTTGTAGCATACTGTTTGGTATGATTCTATTCTCATTTCTTTTGTGTATTTGTTTCAGATGTATTTTTAGTGGTTACTATGGATTATAATTACGGGTTATTGTAGTAGGTTCAAATAACAAGTTCATAACAATCTGGTATAAATTAATATACACTTTAATAATGTGCAGAATATATGTTCTATATACCTTGGTCCTCACTAGGTTGCCATATTACATTTTTATACATTGTGCTCAATAGCACAGATCTATATTTACTTTATTTTCACCATATAAATAACATAGGAATGATAGTTACCTTGTTAAAGGTACATGTTTCCTTGTCCAGCCTTTAGTGCCCACATACCTATTCCTACATGATCCATATTAATTGGATGCAGACTGTAAATAAAATACTAATAATCATCATCAACTACAATCACACATAAATGAATGAATAAATGAATGAATGAATGAATGAATTAGATAGATAGATAGATAGATAGATAGATAGATAGATAGATAGATAGATACCAGAATGGGGTCTGGTTTGCAGATTAGTAGATGGGTGGTTATGATGGGTGGATACAATTAAAATACATTGTGTACTTGTAGAAAATGTTTTCTTCATTTGAAGAGCACATTCCTATACATTAAACCTTTCTTCTTTCCAAAGTCAATGGAGGACACATTTCCATTCCCTATCTGCATAGATCTATTCATTTCAGAAATTCTTGCCTAATTCTAGACTTGTGTTTGGTTTCTTGGCTTAGCACAGTGACTTTGAAACTTGCCTATGCTGTAGCATGAATTATCACATACTACAATTAGTCTGTTCACCTACAGCAGACCATTTGGGCTGTTTGGATTTCTGATTTTAATCCTTTGGGGGATTTACACATCATTAGAGGATCAAAGTCATAGTAGTTGTATTTAAATTTTCGAAGAATTGACAAAGTATTTCAGAAAGTAGGTAAGGCACTCTGCATGTGCCCTAGAAATGTGCCATGATTCTGTGATACCACATTCTCACCAACACTAGGAATTTCTGTGTGTAAAAGCACAGCCATTTCAAGGTGAACTGAATGGTTACCACGGGATTGAAGGGGTACCACTTCTCAGGTTTAGTTGAAAGTTTAATGAAAGATAACAGAGAACATTATTACATGTGCTTTATTAGTCACATGTATACCTTCTTTAGAAAAATGGCTAATTAAGACTTTTACATGTTATAATTTAAGCCTGACATTTAAAACTTTTAAATGTTTAGGTTTACCTTTTAATTACTTTTTGTTCCTAAGAGAACTTTGAATGAACTTAAAAAATATCAAATAGAATATTCATAATTTGCAGGTATTTGATCTCATCATTAGATTACATTTTAGACAATATAAAATAAACACTAACAATTTATTAAAACAAATATTTAAGCATAACATTGAAAATATCAGAAGGAGTAAAATGGATATTTCTCAGGGGAGGAGAAGGCTGGAAATGCTGCAGGTCCAGTACTTGTAAGGGTGGCAAAGCTTGAGTATGTGGACAGATATGCATGGGCATCTAAGACGTCTCCTTGCAGAGAAGGCACCAGGTTGTTCATCTGCTCAACCCCAGTCTGTGCCCTGATGCAGGCTTTCTCTGGGGCTCCCTCCAGCTCTGTTGGGCAGAAGCATTCTCTCCCTTAAGAGAAACCAAAATGGAGGGTTCAAATGGGCTCATTTCTGCAACATTCTGATTGGTTCTCCTCATTGCAAGATTTCCTGAATTCTTTCTATGCCAAACACACAGAGAAAACAGAGTGGTTACCTGGTCTGTGTGGTCCTGGCCTTGTCTGCCCTTGGTCAAGTTGTTTCCCTTTTGGGAAAATGGCCACAGATGTCTGGAGGTGTCTGGAGGCAATGAACCCTGTGCCTCCAGACACCACCATGGCCTTTCCTGTTGTCTTCTTGACCCTTGAGCCTCAAGGAGTGCAAAGACAGCAAGAGAACATCCTGCCCTCTCTACTGTCCCTGACAAGTGAGCCTGCA
The DNA here is from genome assembly GCF_978045245.1 of Mus caroli. Lineage (NCBI taxonomy): Eukaryota > Metazoa > Chordata > Mammalia > Rodentia > Muridae > Mus > Mus caroli. The sequence continues at coordinate 28,969,091 of NW_028227267.1, read as the reverse complement.
GACCTTTCTCTCACCATTGGGTGGCCTGGTTACCAAGGTTCTGCATTGTCAGGTCATTGTTAAGAGGGTGGTTACATTACTGTCCTTTCTTCAACAAGACTTTCCTAAAAGGCTCCTATGTCCCCTCCCACTTCCCAAGTCCACAAATCAACATACATGTACATGTGTTTCTTATTCCCCTGCTCTCAGACATTTTTGGATATAGACAGTACCTCAGGTTTACAATCTGGATCACTACTGTTTAAAGGCATCTATAACCCTATTAATAAGCTCAGCCCTAATTAGCCCAATCTACCATAAACCCTAGCCTTGTTTCCTTGTTTTTATGTGACCTTTTCTGTGTTCTGTGTTGAAAGAAAGCACATGCATACCTGGACAGCCTCTAGCCCCACAATGTCAGTGTCCCTGCATAGGACTTGACTTTCAGAATCAGTTTCCACCACCATGATCATTTTAGGCCTTAATCCCAGAGGTTTACAGCCCTCTGTAAACAGCTGGCTGAGACACATACACCAGCTTACCTGGCACCCTAGCACTCTTTCAGGGGGAGAATTCATCCTTCATTGCTTCCTCTTTAAATTCCTGCTTGAATCTCTGTCCTGACTCCAGGTATAGACTGAGACTTGTCATCTGCAAGAAATCTCTCTCTTCCTTTAGTAACATTTAGTCCTGGTGCTTGTCATAGCAAGCATATGAAACTAGAATACCACACTTTCTCTGTCCCTATCCTGTGTCAGGTGGCAGCCAAGTTCTTCTCTAGTTTCTCATCTCCCTCGCTTCCTGGTATCCAGTCTCTTCATCTATACTCTGGGTTTTCGTTTTCTGTTGTTCCCAGTGGTGTTTGCTCCAAAGCCATTCATTGTTCATCCCCTGGTCTGCTCTTTCCTTCACACAGAGTGTTTGGGGTAGTTTTTAAGCAAGTCAGTGATCTGAGGATTCCAGGGAGTGTGCATGTGTTCAGAATTCTCCGGTAATCCAGAGTTGGGGCCAGTTTTATAATTCATTAATGTCTATCTCCCCTGTCCAAATGAAGTGCAGTTGTGTTCATTGCTCCGTTACTCTTATCTGTAATGTTTTCTGTTTCATTTTTCCATTTCTACAACTTTTGCCAAATCTCCTGCATGTGCACAGGCATGTGCATGCTAGTCTCTACCAAAACGTGTGAGGGCATGTGTATGAGCTCATTCTCACATGTTTTATGTACATCTGTGCATGTGCATGCATACAAGTATATGGGAGTGCTTACAAGTATATGAGCATGCCTACATGCTTACATACATATAGGCAGGCCTCTGTGGGTGTGTGACCATATGTGTGTGTGTGTTTAGGGGGGGTTGACTCTGTGTGTGTGAGAGTGTTTGTAGACTGAAATTTCCTTTTACTGGTAATGTCAAAAGCAGGAAATCCTTACCATTGGTGGCTGTATGCCAACAACTAGCTGGTGAAATTAATCTATTGGTAATGGGAACAGGGACATCTAAGTTCAGAGGATGCATCTTTGAAGAGGCCAACTGCACTTGAGAAGTTGAAAATTATCAAGACCTGAACAGCCTATAAGGAGAAAGGAATCCTCATGTCCCAAGAATCCAGGAGGCTGAATATGTCACTGAGATCTGAAGTCACAAAACTCCCATAGCTGCTCTACTGCAACACTGGCAGAAAGCAGGTAGAGGCCCTACCCTACTAGAGTTTGTAAATGTTATTGTGATAGAGAAGCAGTAGAAGGCTAAATATTAGCATTGACCCAGATTGATTAGGAGTTAAACATTGTAAGGCAGAGAGGCCTGCAGAGCAGCCATATAGTTAACAAAAATGGTAGAGTTCCAAGATGGTTGGCTGCTTCTTCATAGTCTTGACCTGCATAAAACTTGGTAGTTTAAAACATGGGACTCACAAAGCTTTTTTCCACCAGTAGCTCAACATCCCCATCTTCCTACTGCTCTTGAGCCAGAACAAGTACAATTCCTGATCAGGTTATATTTATGCCAAAGCTACAAGTCAATCACCCATAGGGTCTTTGTCCAAGCTGATGAATCCTAAAAGAGGGGAGGAAAACTTTTTATTAGAGACCCATACAAATAACAGCCAAGTAGAGAACATTAGACTTTTGTGTTCTTGAATGTGTCCTCTGTTTTATTCTCTGTATAAGTGCGTGTGTATGTGTGTGTGTATGTGTGTGTATGTATGTGTGTGTGTTTCTGTGTGTTACTATGTGTGTCATTGTTTCTCTCTGTGTGTCTCTTCTTCTCTCTCTGTCTTCCTCTCTCTCTCTCTGTCTCTCTCTGTCTCTCTCTGTCTCTCTCTCTGTCTCTCTCTCTCTGTCTCTCTCTCTCTCTCTCTCTCTCTCTCTCTCTCTCTGTGTCACTCTCTACAAGTTCCATCCCCAACATTCCCAGCAGTTCTTCCTCCGTTCATCTTCAGAAAAGGGCACTATATATATTTACCAGCAATATATCTTAACAGTTTGGAATAAGACTAGGTATCTCCTCTTCTTATAAGACTAGAGGATGCAACCCAGTGAGTGTAGAGGGTCCCATTGACTGGCAACAGAGTCAGAAACAGACCCTGCCCCTACTGTTAAAGAGTTCACAAGAATATGAAGCTACACAACTATTACTCAGGTGCTGAGGGCCTAAGTGAGTCCCATGTGAGCTCCTTGGTTCTAATGTAGGTTCCCTGATTGACAGTTCAGTCCCTGTATCCTATGGGCTCTGGTAGACTGACTTTTTTTTTTTCTTGTGCTGTCCTTTATCCCTCTATCTTCTACAATCCTTCCTCTGCCTCTTCCACAAAATTCTCCAAGATCTACCTAATGTGTGGCTGAGTGTCTTTGCATTTATTTCTACCATTTGCTAAGTGAAGCCTCTCTGATGACAACTGGGTTAGGACCAATCTGCGAGTATATCAGAATATTATTAGGAATCTTTTCATTGGCATTTTTTTTCTATTCATGTTCCATTCTATCCTGTTTCTGTGACCATCTGTCTTTGGGCTGTCCATCCTCTGCTTCTTGGTACTCCAGGCATTGCCAGGGGTGCTCTCATGGCATGGGTTTCAAGTGGGTCAAGGCATTGGTTAGCTACTTTCACAATTTCTGTGCCACCTTTCCTATAGCACAACTTGCAGGCTGTACAAAATGTAGGAGAAATGTTTTGTAGTTGGTCTGATATCTTAAACTGTCCACTGGAAGTCTTGCTGGTTATAGGAAATGGTGCAATATCCCCAACTACTAGGAATCTTAGCTGAGGTCACCCTCATAGATTCCTAGTAGTTTCTATTGCACTAAGTTTCTAGCTTGTCCCAGAGATACCTACCAATTCTAATTTATTCTCCCAGTACTCTCTACCATTATTCCTGGATCTGATTCCTCCTTTTTCCCATCCCCAACCTTCATTTAGACTCCTCCCCTAACTACATCCCCCCTCCTAATACACTCAAAATGTCTATTCTACTTCCCCTTCACAGTGAGATGCATGCATGTGCATCTTGAGTCTTCCTTGTTACTTAGCCTCTCTGGGTCTGTAGATTGTAGCATAGTTATTCTTTAAAGGTAATTTCCACATATAAGTGAGTTCATATTATGTTTGTCTTCTTGTTCCATCCATTTGTTTTTAACAGCTGAATTATACTCAATTTTGTAAATGTAAATCATTTTCTTTATCCATTCTTCAGTTGAAGGATATTAGGTTGTTTCTAGCTATTACCAGTAAAGTTTATATGAACATAGTTTAGCAAGTGAACTTCTAGTATATTTTTTTCCTGAGAAACCAATGTGTTGACTTCCAAAGTTCTGTACAAGTCTGCATTTCCAGCAGCAATGAAAAGTGTTCCTCTTGTATTATATCCTTGCTATCACAAGGTGTCCCTTGATTTTGTTTTTTAATTAATTTATTTATTTATTAGGTATTTTCTTCATTTACATTTCCAATGCTATCCCAAAAGTCCCCCATACACTCCACCCTCCCCTACCCACCCATTCCCACTTCTTGGCCCTGGCGTTCCCCTGTACTGAGGCATATAAAGTTTGCAAGACCAAGGGACCTCTCTTTCCAATGATGGCTGACTAGGCCATCTTCTTATACATATGCAGCTAGAGACATGAGCTCCAAGGGGTACTGGTTAGTTCATATTGTTGTTCCACCTATAAGGTTGCAGACCCCTTTAGCTCCTTGAGTACTTTCTCTAGTTCCTCCATTGGGGGCCCTGTGATCCATCCAATAGCTGACTGTGGGCAGCCACTTCTGTGTTTGTGAGGCACCTGCATAGCCTCACAAGAGACAGCTATATCAGGGTCTTTTCAGCAAAAACTTGCTAGTGTATGCAATGGTATCAGCATTTGGAGGCTGGTTATGGGATGGATCCCCGAGTATGGCAGTCTCTAGATGGTCCACTCTTTTGTCTCAGCTCCAAACGTTGTCTCTGTAAATCTTCCCATGGGTGTTTTGTTCCCAATTCTAAGAAGGGGCAAAGTGTCCACACTTTGTCTTCGTTCTTCTTGAGTTTCGTGTGTTTTGCAAATTGTATCTTGTATCTTGGGTATTCTAAGTTTCTGGGCTAATATCCACTTATCAGTGAGTACATATCATGTGAGTTCTTTTGTGATTAGGTTACCTCACTCAGGATGATGCCCTCCAGGTCCATCCATTTGGCTAGAAATTTCATGAATTCATTCTTTTTAATCCTGAGTAGTACTCCATTGTGTAAATGTACCACATTTTCTGTATCCATTCCTCTGTTGAGGGGCAAGATGGAATCTCAGAGTCATTTTATTTGCATTTTCCTGATGGCTAAGGATGTTGAAAATTTCTCTAAATTGCATTTCTTTAAGTGAGATTTTGTTGTTGAGAATCCTCTTTAGATCCATATTGTTGGTTCAAGTCCCTCTACCTCCCACCCCCAACCTCTCTGTACATGTCAGCTAGAGAGGCAAAACACAGAGAGTTTGACTGTTCTAATCCCACACTACTAGTATTGAGACAATGAATGCTCCAGAAGGGGGAAAGTACAGTGTGAAATGTGACAAAGCCAAAGCTGGTATTCCTTGACTTCTAGGCATCTAGTAGCTGTTAGAAAATGCTGCATGTTTCTGAAGGAAAAATAATCACTAAATAAACTACAAAACTTTGATTTGCAATAGTGTCTGATCTGCAAGATATGCATGTACTATGGTGACACAAATACTGTGGAAGCAACCAACAGATATCTGACTTGACTTAAGAGTCACTCCCTGAGATAGAACCCATATTTGACACTGCTTGGATGACCAAGAACTTGAGACTAGATAGTTCAGAGACCTATGGTAAAACTAAATACTACTGTTCTACTAAAGAAACAGTAATAAAATGACTCCCAATGTTCTGTTATACTCATAGATCAGTGCCTTCTCAACTACCATGAGGGAAGCTTCCTTCTGAAATTGATCACAAGACATACTGAGACCCATAGCCAGACCTTTTGCAGAGTGAGAGGCCTTGGAACACTCAGTCCCAAATTGTAGAAGGGACCTCATGTGTGGGACTGTGAAAGGCAATCTGTGTTCTGGTGGAGCAAGGCTTACTCTGGAGACCCAGTAGAAAATTCTACAAGGGATGGAACAGTGAGCTACAACCCCAGACACAAATGCCCGACACCACGAGCTCCCAACTCTATCATTCTGTGGCCATTAGTCACATAGGCTGTCCAGACTTCACCCCCACAGTTACCTGGCAGTAGGCAAACATGCTCTTCCTCACAGTTACGCTGCAACAGCAAGGTAGCTCAGTCCACTATAAAATGGGCTGCTTGGCCCCTCCTCTCTCTCTCTCTCTCTCTCTCTCTCTTACTTTCTCTCAAGCCCCTTTGCTCCCTCTCTCCCTTCTCCCCTCTCTCCACTTGGCCATGGTTGCCCTCTACTCCTCTATTCTTCTCTCTCTCTTTAACTTTCTACAATAAACACCTTGAAAACATGAGCTGTCTCTTCTCATCAGGATCAGCTGGATTGGAGCAATGGAGGTTTTCCTCTAAGGAGCTGCATATCTAACCTTCCACTAGGAGGCCTTCTAGTGCTCTAGCCACCAGCCAACCCAAGCTAGCAGCCTGAGCTAGCCAGACTCTCGCCCATGCTGGGACCACCCAGTGCCTCCCCTCTCCCTGCCCCCTTCTGCCTTTTGCTTCAGGAATGACCGAGCTGCCCCCGGGGCCCCCACTTTGTTCTCAGGTCTTCCTTGACATCCAGCAGCATCTGAGATGTCCAAGACTGAGAACCTGTTGTCTCTGGCATCCTTGAGGCCCAGAGAAGAAAGAGTCGACTCTCCCGAGGTACCCAGTGGTCTGTGGTGCCTGAGAGTCGGAGCTGAGACTGCACCTTTCCCACCCTTAGGGGTTTCAGCAGCCTAACAGGGCCCTACACCTGTCTCATGGCGGTTCTGTGGGGTCCCGCGACATTCTCCCTCATCCAACCACCCAGAGCCCCCAAGCTCTGGCAGAATTCGGGTTATCTCTCCCACCCCTTTATTTTCCCACAACCAGCGCCCCGCACTCATGCACCCATCCTTAACCCAGGATTATCTCGAAATGATGATCACTTGCAATTGAAAGTTGAGTTTTCTATGAGATAGACTCTAGGGAAACAAACTACTTTTAAGTCCTCAGGTTCATTAGCAGATGGCCAACTGAAAATGAACCTATTTACATCCATGGAGGCTCCTGGTGTCATAAGGTCCTATCAGGACTGTATTGTAATTTAATTTTATTATTATTATTATTATTATTATTATTATTATTTATATATTTAATTTTTCTCTTCTTACTTTACATGCCATTTATGTATTTATTATGGCTTCCAGGTTAGTGTGTTAATGGGATTCCTGTGCATCTTTGGTTTTAATGCCTATTCTTAGCCATGGAGAAGGAGTTTCTGAGGTCTTCACTCTAGCTGAAATGCTGATTGCAGTTGCTGTCTTCTGGGGAGGGAGAATCATTTTGCTTTGAGGTTATGATCAATAGTAGACTGATTGTACGTGTGCACCAAGTGAGTACCCACATACTATTCCTACCTGACCCATATGGATTGCATGCAGAGTGTAAATAAAATAGAATTAATAATCACCATTTATTATCATGAAACAAAATAAATAAATAAGTATGAAGAAGGAGACTGGTTGGCAAGTCATGGGATGAGTAGATGGGTGGTTAAGATGGGTAGATAAAATCAAAATACATAGTATTCTTGTAGAAACTGTTTTCTTCATTTGAAGAGCACATTCCTACCTATTAAAAACCTTCTTCTTACAAAGTCACTGGAGGCCACCTTTCAGCTATCTGCCAGATCTATTCACTAGGGAATTTCTTGACTAATTCTAGACTTGTATTTGGCTTCTTGGCTTAGCAGAGTAACTTTGAAATTTGCCCGTGTTGTAGCGTGAATTAGCACACACTAAAATTGATCTGTTCATCTAGGGGAAACTATTTGGGATATTCAGATTTTTGATTTTAATTTTTGGGGGGATCTATACATCAGTAGAGGAACAAAGTCATAGTAGTTGTTTTTATATTTTTGAAGAACTGACAAAGTATTTCAGAATGAAGGATGTGCCATGATTCTGTGATACCACATCCTTACCAACACTTGGAATTTCTGTGTGTAAAAGCATAGCCATTTCAATGTGAACTGAGTGGTTACCACGGGATTGAAGTGATAATACTTCTCAGGTTGTAGTTTGAAGTTTACTGAAAGAAAATAGAGAACATTATTACATGTGCTTTATTAGTCATGTATATACATCTTTACAAAAATGGGTATTTAAGACTTTTACATGTTATATTTTAAGCATGACATTTAATCCTTTTAAATGCTTATGTTTATCTTTTAAATTATTTTTTGTTCCTAAGAAAACTTTGAATAAACTTAATTTATCAAATTGAAATATTCATAATTTGCAGATATTTTCCCATCGTGGACATTATAAAACAAACACTAATAATTTATTAAAACCAATACTTAAAAATAAACACAATGTTGAAAAGATCACAAAGAATAAAAAGGCTATGTCTCAGAGGAGGGGAAGGCTGGCTGTGGGACTGGAACTGCTGCTGGACTGAAAGCAGGGGTTGATCCTGAGGGCTAGGAGCAGCAGCTCAGATACAGGACAGACTCAAATTGATGACCAGAGGGGACAGGGCCATTCTCTAAGTAGGTAGGCCCACTGCAGCAAGCAGGAGATAACTGAGAGGTACACACTATCTACAGACATGCTAAGACAAAGGGTCCACAGCTGCCAACAGGGGTGTTGGCAGGACTATTGCTGCCACTTCTAGCTGCAGCTATGCATGCATCACAGCAACTTTTTGTGGGTTTTGTGTTGTTCAGATCTGGTGCACATGTTGGATCTTGCTCCAGATTTGCTGGTTTCCCTGCCAATTTACACCCACTGAATCTCTGGATCTAAGGATGTTGTATCTCCACAAATTTGAGTCTTCTTCATCCTTTGCCTATTCTTCCTTGGTCTGTTCTTCCTGCAGCTAGGCAAGGACCCTATGGAAATGGAAAATAAGGTGTGAGTTTGGCATATACACACTCAAGGAGGCCTTCAGGTATTTCAGAGGGATCAAGACTGTGAGTTCACAAAAGTCCTCATGGTTCTTCTCCATGTGTCCGTGAAGCTACAGAGGGTGTTCTTTACTTGTTCATCCTCTTCAAAATAAGGGCAGAAGAATGCATACCTAGAGAAGACCACACAGAATGTCACCTGTAAAGTACCATAACCCCTACCTACTATTGGCAGTTCTGGTTGCTCTCATAATTTCTTAGTTCACCTGCACAAAGTAGGTGCTTTCAATATATCTGTGCAAAGGTTGAACACATACATCTCTATTCAGTCATCTCTGTGGTCACATGGTCCCCTGGATAATCTATCATGTATATCTACTTTGGACACATCTCTATTGGACACTCCAAAATATCTAGAACCTCCTTTACATATGATAGAAGTGCATTTCCTAAGGCCTCAGATATATTGAGTGAAGGATAAAGTGCTTTTTCAAGGTAGAGGGGAAGGTACATCTATTTTAGGGTCTCAGCTCTGAACAGCCCACTCCCTTGTACCCAGCCTGGGGGAAGAAATTTCTTACTTCATGCTTCTAGGTTCTGAGGGTTATGTAGCCAATAGAAAGTTGAGAGAGAGAGAGAGAGACAGAGAGAGAGAGAGAGAGAGAGAGAGAAAGAGACAGAGAGAGACAGAGACAGAGAGACAGAGACACACAGAGAGAGAGAGAGAGACAGAGACAGAGACAGAGAGACAGAGAGACAGAGAGACAGAGAGACAGAGAGAGACAGAGAGAGACAGAGAGAGACAGAGAGAGACAGAGAATGAATCTGGAAAAAACAAGAGGATCAGAGAACTATGGCCTTGAAGATGTCCACTCACCTCAAGAGCAGCAGTTTTCAGTACCTAGGGGGTGGCACATCTTTGGTATTTGGAAAGAAAGGCAAAGATAAAAAGGCCCTCTTCCTGCAGTGAAGGCACAAGGTTGTTCACCAGCTTCACCACAGTCTCTGCACTGATGTGTGACTCTCTATGGGACTCCCTCAGGTCTTATGGGGCAGAAGCATTCTCACCCTGAGCAAAGATCAAGGTCAAGGGTTCAAAAGAGCACAGGTCTACAACACTCTCATTGGCTCTTCTCATTCTAAGGTTTTATGAATTATTGCTCTAAGAAACACAGAGAAAAACCTGAGTGGTTACCTGGTCTGTGCAATCTCAGTCTTGGCTGCTATTTGTCAAGATTTTTCCCCTTTGAGAAAATGGCCAGAGGAGTTGAAGGCAAGAGTGAACCCTATACCTCCAGACACCACCATTGGCTTCCCAGTTGTCTTTCTTGAGGCCTGAGCCTCGAGGAATCCTACGACAGCTTCTCTAGTGTTTTTGATAACATAGCCTGCAGACTTGCTCTATCCAGTGGGTTTCCTGGATGCCATGTTTCTTCATTTGTTAGGTCATTGTCAAGAGGGTGGTTCCATCACTATCCATTCTTCAACAAGACTTTCTTAAAGGGCTCCTATGTCCCCTCTGAGATACACAAATCAACACAGGTGTACATGTGTTTCCCATCCCACTGCTCCTAGAGATCATGGGATATAGGCAGTGTGGATCCCTACTGTTGAACTGCATCTATAACCCCAATCCTGAACTTAGCCCTAAATAGTCCAATCTACCATAAACTCTAGCCATGTTTCCTTGCTTTTATGTGACCTTATATATGTTTTGTGCTGAAAGAGATCACATGCATACCTGTGACAGCCACCAGCCCCACAATGTCATTGTTCTTGCATAGGAATTGACTTTCTCAGAATCAGTTTCCACCACCGTGATCATTTTAGGGCTTAAGCCCAGAGCTTTGCAGCTCTCTGTAAACAGGTTGCTCAGCCAAATCCACCAGTTTATAAGACAGAAGCTGGTAGCCTAGGACTCTTTCAGTGGTCTGAGGAGTCCACATCATGTGTACATGTTCAGAATTTCTGGTAATCCAGAAGTGGGGCCAGTTTTAAAGTTCATTACTCTCCTACCTCCCTTGTCAAAATGAGGTGCCGTTTTATTTATTGCTCCTTTACTCTTCTCAGTAATGTGTTCTTAGGTACTTTTTCTCCCATTCTTACAATTTGTTCATGATATCCTGCATGTGCACATCCATGTCCATGCTAGTCCCTACCAGTACATGCCAGGACATGTACATCAGGTCCATTGTTAAATGTTATATTCATTTGTGCATATGTGCCTGTGTATATGTGCATGTGCATGCCTACAAGTGTATGGGAGTTCTTATAAATACATGAGCATGCATACTTGCTTACATATATGTTTGCATGCCTCTGTCTCTGTGTGTATTTGTGTGTGTGTTTTGGTGTGTGTGTTTTGGTGTGTGTGTTTTGGTGTGTGTGTGTGTGTGTATTTGTAGACTGAGATTTCCTTTTACTGGTTAGGTCAAAATCCAGAACTCCAAAAACTGACTAGGTACACAAGACTGGGAACTAATTCTCTTTCTTAGGAACATAGATATATCATGGTCCTGAACTGCATCCCCTGTGTCAAAAAACAAACAAACAAAAACAAAAACACCCAGAATCTATAAACTCTGGGATTCTTGGTGTCTGTATGACTGCAACTATCTACTGTGTTCAATCTATTGGTAATGGGGACAGGGACATCTAAGCTCAGATAATCAATCTTTGAAGAAGACAAGTCCACTTGATAATTTGGAAATTATCATGACATTAATAGCCTACCAGGAGAAGGGACTTTTCAGGTTCTAAGCATCCAGGAACCTGAACATGTCACCAAGATCTGCAGCCAAAAAAAAAAAAAAAAACTTCAATAGCTTCCATACAGGACCATTGGAATGAATCAGGTAGCAACCCCACACCACTAGACACTATTAATGGAACTGAGATTAAAAAAATCATGGAAGACCAAAAATCACCATTGACCTAGAGAGACTAGGAGTTAAATACATTGACTGTTAGGCAGAGAGGTCATAGAACAGACATATAGTTGAGAAAAATAATAGACTTCCAAGATGCCTGGCTTCTTGAAAAAAAATTGATTTACAATAAAACTTGATAATGTAAAACAGAGGCCTGGTAAAGCTTTTCTCCATCACTAGTCCTTCAAAAAATCCTATCCAACTGATTTTCTTAATATTGAACATGTTCAGTTCTTGTTTGGGACATGTTTATTCCAAAGATATATGCCAATCATCCATTTTGTCTTTTGTCAATCTGACCAACCCTAAAAGATTGCAGGAAAGCTTTTTAAAGACCCTTACAAACACCACCCACAGAGAACACATTAGACTTTTGTGTTCTTGAATATCTCCTCTGCTCTCATTCTCTGTGTGTGTGTATCTTTCTGTCTCACTTTGTCTCCTCTCTCTGTCTGTCTCTTCCAATCTCTCTGTCTCTCTTTGTCTCTGTCTCTCTGTCTCTCTCTGTCTCTCTCTGTCTCTCTCTGTCTCTCTGTCTCTCTCTCTCTCTCTCTCTCTGTGTGTGTGTGTGTGTGTGTGTGTTTGTTAATGTGTTTTCACAAGATAATACAAACTTTTCTTTTATTCTTGATTCTATTTGGTGTTTCCTGCTGCTATGTATTACAATCAATATTTTTTCTGCCTTGTAATTCTTTTCTTTTGAAAATTGTATTTGTTTTACAACCTAACTAGTCCCCCACTTCTTTACCTTCTAACCCCTCCACCTGTTCTCTTCCCATCTACTCTTCCTCCATATATCTTCAGAAAGGGGCAGAACTCCCATGTATATTAACTAGCCATGGCTTATCAGTTTGCAGTGAGACTAGGAATCTCTAGGTGCTGAGGTTCTAGGTTCTAGGTCAGGGTCATGCAGGCTCCAGGTTCCCATACAAACTCCCTAGTTGACAGCTCATCCCTCATAACCTGTGTCTGATTCTGTTTTCTTATGATGTCCTTGACCCCTCTACTTCCTACATACTTCCTCCACCTCTTCCACAAAAATTTCCCAGGTCTACCTAATGTCTAGCTGTGTGTCTTTTCAATTGTTTCTATCATTTGCAATGCAAAGCCTCTATGATGACAATTGGGTTAGGACCAATCTATGAGAATATCAGAATATTATTAGGAATCATTTCATTGGCATATTTTCTATTCATTTTGGTTCTATCCTATCTCTGTGTCCATTTGTGTCCTTTGGCTTCCCAGTCTCTGGTTCTTGGTACTCCACATATTGCCAGAGGTGGACCCCCTCTTATGGCATGCATCTAAAATGGGTCAAGGCATTGGCTAGCCACTTTCATAATTTCTGTGCCACCTTTACTACAGCACATCTTGCAGGCTGTACAAAATGTAGGTGAAAAGTTTTGTGACTGGACTAGTATCCTAACCTGTCCACTGGATATCCTGCTGGTTACAGAAGATGGTTTAATATCCCAAACTACTAAGAATCTTAGCTGAGGTTACCCTCATACGTTTCTACCTTGTCCCAGAGATATCCCCAATTCTAATTTGTTCTCCCAGTACTGTCTCCCACTGTCCTCCTCCTTCTTATTGCTCCTTTTCCTATACCTACCCTTCATTTAAATCCCTTCCCTAACCACACCACACCCCAATACACCCAAGATATCTATTCTATTTCCCCTTCTCAGCTAGATGCATGCATCTGTATCTTCAGCCATCCTTGTTACTTAGTTTTTCTGGGTCTGTGGATTGTAGCATAGTTATTTTACTTTAAAAGTAATTTCCATGTATAAGTGAGTTCATATTATGTTTATCTTCTTGTTCCATCCATTTGCCTAGCTGGAACAAAATGTTGATTTTAACAGCTGTATAATATTCCATTTTGTAAACTTAAAACTTTTTCTTTATCCATTCTTCAGTTGAAGGCCATTGGGTTGTTTCTAGCTATTACCAATAATGCATGTTTGACCATAGTTTAGCAAGTGACCTTCTAGTGTGTTTTGTTTTGTTTTGTTTTGTTTTGTTTTGTTTTCTGAGAAACCAATCTGTTGACTCCAAATTTGGCTGTACTAGTTTGATCTTCCACCATCAATGGAAAGTGTTCCCCTTGCTCTACATCCTTGTTAGCATAAACTATCACTTGTGGTTTTTGTTTTAGTCATTCTGGCAGGCAAGATGGTATCTCAGAGTCTTTTTTTTTTTCATTTACTTGATGGCTAAGGATGTTGAACATCTCTCTAATGGGCTTTTCTTTATGTGAGATTCTTCTGCTGAGAAATTTGTTTCGATCTTACTGTTGGTCCACATCCCCCCAAGCGTCTGGGAGTGGCAACTGATGAGGCAAAACATGGAGAGTTTGATTGTGCTTATCCCACACCTCTAGCATCCTCCTGCCCAAAACTTGTAAATACTAAGGTGACAAATTTGTACCATAGTTTGAAGATGTGAAGATGTTTAATTTCTCCATTTTTATCAGTTCTACCATTTATTCTACTTGCAGATAAACCTATGCATAATTATGTGCTTCTTGGTGTATGCATACATATAATTATATATTTCTTGACATTGTTTGAATAATCTTATGTATTAAACAAAGAGCCAATGATAGGATTTAATTTCCACCATATATTGGCTTGTGGCCTTATTATTTTATGACTCATAGGCTATGCTTCTGGCCTATCATAGTCCTTGTCTCTGAAGCACATTTTTTTTTAACCTGGGGAAACAATACCATAATCATTGTTTGAGGAAGCAAGTTGTTTCTCCTTCATTTCTGAAGAATGATATTGCAGCTATATAATTCTCCCCTCTTCTCTGTCTCCTCCTCCTCCTTACTTCCCTTACTCTTCCTCTATCCACTTTAAAATAGTCATTCCATAATCATTTTACTTGCATAACTTCAGAAGTTAGGTTACACTTAATGTTCATCTCTGCTTTTCTGAAAGTAAGCTTCTCTCCTCACCCCAGTCTCTTTTAAGATTTTCTCCCCTCCCCATACACACATACCATATACACACACAAAGTCTCAGTCTCTCTCTCTCTCTCTCTCTCTCTCTCTCTCTCTCTCTCTCTCTCTCTCTCTCTTTCAATCCTCTATTTGTTTGTCCTTTATGCCCTCCCTGCCCCCATTACATGATCCAGGAAGTGCAGGAAATGTAATTGGGTTCAGTATTTCCTTTCTCACATGTAGAAGGTTTAAAAGGCCTGGCTTTGAGGACTTCTTCACTGGCAGGCCAGTTAGAATCTGACAAACCCTAGTTCACATCTTAGACACTATAGGACTATGTGAAGATTTTTCTGTAATATTCACTCTGAGAGCCTGGTACACCTCTGAGAAGTGAACCTCACAACCATGTGGCACCAACCAGTAACTGACTTTCACTTGAAGTGTTTTCTCTCAGGCCTTTCAAGCCAAATCCAGCAACTCATCCCAATTTTTCTTCCCTGCTACAATTTTATTGTATCTGTGACCTACTCAGTTTTGATTCTCTTCATCTGTTTGTGGGTTTGTGCCATTGTAAAGATACATGTGTACCCTATGACCTCATATCTCCAGCAGGAATAACAAGAATTACTGGTCATTTAGGGTTTAGCTTTTGTGCTGCAGTTCAGGTTGATTGCTAGCTTCTGCACTCTTCAGACTTGAAAAGTGAACTCTTGTATTGTACACACAAACTCCTCCTTCCTTGAAGAATTCAAATGTAGTATACTGTGTTCTTTAGTTCTCTCTCTCTCCTTCTCTTCCCTCTCCCTCTTTCTCCCCTTCTCCCCAGTCCCTCTGAATTCATGTCCCCTTAGACACATTTTGCACAGAGGTAGAAAAGAGAACATAAGTTCTGCCATGGTGACACAAAACCCAGACAACAGCAGTGTTCTTCTCAGCTCCTAAACTCCTTCCAATCATATTCCACTCTCTCTTTGACTTCCCTGCAATTCTTTTTTTCTGTCATTTTCATGCTTTGCTCTTTTCATTTTATTTACGTATCTGCTCAAACATCAAATTCTTATAGGGACAGTTCTGCTAAAATATTGGTGCTGGTGTGCTCCATGCTTAGCTGGTTTTCTTTTCTTTTCTGGAATAATATATTTCTTCACATGTGGATGTATTCCAAACACTACTTTATTAACCTTTTACGTTAGTAATATAGTAATACCTAATATTTATTTAGGGCTTTTTGTAGATCAATACCACATGGATCTTTTACATTTTAGCAAAAGGTTCATAAAACTGATACTTCACAGAACTAGAGTTTGAACTCTATTTTATGTTTAATGTGTGGCTTGACAAAAGCACAATCATTCCATTCATAACATGGATGTGAGTACATTCATACACATTTATCAATTACAGTTGCTTAAATTATTGCATGTTATGTATGCATCTCTATTTAATAATTGTATGTGACATATCAAATGTATATAACAGAAGGGGTGGGGAGATGTGATAGATAGATAGATAGGTAGATAGATAGATAGATAGATAGACATATGTATATACATATAAAGGTATATAAAGATACCTATATATAAAGATAGATGTATATAAAGATCACATCATTTAAAACAGAAGGATATTTTTTGCTCTGTATCCCTCAATGAAATGTATGTCCTATGACAGCAGTGACTTTAACTGCTTAAATAGTATGCTTCTAGAACTTAGGAAACTCTTTATAATAATATTCAAATTGTTCACCATAGTTCTGATAGCTATAATAGTTTTCCATGTGTACCCCCTAGGTAAACTCTAGGATTTTCTACACGTACTTTTGTGAGGTTAAAAGAAAAAATGAACACATAAGTGAATGAATACATGAATAAATTAAGATGACGTTTTGAAAATTTGTTGCATAGATTAATAATGCAGACCTCAGGTAAAGGCAAAAGTATTATTTGACATACACTGATGATATATTAAAAGTCTGTCATCTCAGTAATGGTAAAATTGATTTTATTGACTACTAGATTTTTAACGCAGTGTTCAAGCAATAAATATAAGTAGAAACATTCAGAAAGGAACATGGGAAAAGAAGAAGAACATTATTATAAAGTGAAGAACAGTCACTACACATTTCTGCCAAACTGGATGCTATTTTCACCTGTACTGATAAGTCTTTAATAGATATAACTAAAGATTTGTGTCCCCAAGTGAAAAGTGATCAATTGTATCTTACATGGTTTCCTTTGATTGCTTATCATTATATATCTCACAAATGCTGTCATTTGGGAGACTTTCAATAGAAAGATTCACTAGGGTTTGGAGGCATGCAGACCAGTTAATTATCATTTTATATACTTGAAAAGAGAAGTGTTAAAATATACAAAAGAGACAAAAGGTTAATTGTTAGTTGGCAAAATAAATGGTCTATTTATGATATTTTTTTGTAATAAAATGAAATGTAACAGACCCTCAAGTTTGTACAACTCTGCCTATTATTTCTTCTTATCCAAATTCTCAGGCTTCCTTAAAGTATCAGTACATGAACTAAAGTGCAAAAAAAAAAAAAAAACCCAAAGACCCCTCTTTAGTATAAAATGATTAATGTTCAAAATAAATTTTTGAAATACATAGTTGAAAAATGAAATTAAACACACAGATTCACATTATAGTTATCGGTTTTAGCTTTTATGTAGTAAAATTTTTACTTTATGTTTATTGATAAATTAAATGTTAGGTTTTATTATACACATTATTTTGCATTTCTTTCTCTTCAATATGAGTACTAAACAGGATCAACCCTACCAAGTTTCCAAGGTATCATGACAGTAAGTCATCCAAGGTGATAATTCCATAGACTTACTATTTTCTCTCACATGGATTCTTGAGATGGGAGAAAAGCATGGAAGCAGAAGATAAGTTTTCTTTTAGGGAAGATAAGGATACGAGAACAGAGCGTCAAAAGAAAAGAGAATAAGAGATAAATATGATCAAGGAACATTATTTGATAAACTGGGACAATTTTTAGGTAAGAGGGTTAACTACAAGCTGATGTTGAAGTAAAAGAATTAGAGAATAAGAAAATATAAAATCTATTTAAAACTGATAGAGAGAGAGAACATGAGAAATTCACAAAAGTAGTACGTAGATTTCAAATAAGCATGTGAAAAACACAGGTGATCAGTAAGGAAGCCATAAACTCCAGCCATTGGCTACCATGCAGTGGTGGCCAGTTGTGAAGCAAGAGATTCTTTCTAAAGGTGAAGTCATAGTGAAGAGACTAGAACCTTACCTTTGGGGCAAGCCACAGCCCTTATAATCTTCAAGACAGTTACAAGTTTTGGTGAGACACTGATTCTTCATGTGTGTCGGTCATCAGTCAAAAGGTAGTCCTATCCCATATCACTATATGGTGTGGTAGACAAGGCCCAGATACCCTCTTAAAGGCTAGCAAACTGCATGGAACTGAGCCATAGTGGAGAACAGAAAATAAAAATACATATCAAAGAATCTGTATTTAATATGGCTCTGAATAATGGTGAGAGACAACCCTGAAAGTCAGGGTTGAGAACCTGGAAGTCACGGATAGATTGAGGGTCTAGGTACTGACAAACCAAGTATAGAAGACAAGATGTTCAACTTAGGCTAGAAAGTGAAAAGGAAGAGATAACTCTGCTTTCTGTTGGGGAAGCAAATCTCAACACTGAGAACAACATTAGAGTTTGATCTCACCAATACCAGGACCTATTTCTCTGTCAGGCACTTTGATAGAATCTTGAAACTCTCAAGCTTCCCTGATATACTGACACTCACAATTATCAGGAGGTCTTGAAAGTATGAAGACAAATTCTCAGTTTGTATAGGTCTCAGTGCTATGCTTAAATATCAGTCTCTCAATGTAATTGTGAAACAGCTCCCTATAGCTAAAACATTAGCCACTGGAGGAATAGAATATATACCAAGGAGTCTAGAGATGGAGAGAGAGAGAACCTTCCTAGATCACAGACTAAAAAGACTGAGTACAGCCAGCTTAAGCTCCTATTACACAAAGAAAGAAAATTCCTCCACCAGACATTGGATGACAATCAAGTAAAGACCAGGTAATAGCACTAGCCACAGGGAACATAAGAAAGAATCCACAAGAGAGAAGCATATAGTGGGAGGCAAGCATAAGAAAATAAGCAGCAGAAACCAAGGTTACTTAGCATCATCAGACCCCAATTCTCTTACCATAGCAAGTTCTGGATACAACATCATACTGGAAAAGCAAGATTTGGAACTAAAATCACTTCTCATAATGATGATAGAGGACTTTAATAAAGACATAAATAACTTACTAAAGAAATACAGGAGAACACAGGTAAACAAGTAGAAGCCCTTAAAGAGGAAACACAAAAATCCCTTAGAATTACAGGAAAACACAATCAAACAGGCGAATGAAATGAGCAAAACCATCCAAGATCTAAAAATGAAAATAGAAACAACAAAGAAATCACAAAGGGAGACCATCCTAGAGTTAGAAAACCTAGAAAAGAGATCAGGAGTCATAGATACAGGAACTAAGCAGATACAGTGAAACTAACAGAAGTTATGAACCAAATGGATCTAACAGATATATATAGAACATTTCATCCTAAAGCAAAAGTATATACCTTCTCAGCACCTCATGGTACCTTCTCCAAAATTGACCATATAATCAGTCACAAAACAGGCCTCAACAAATACAAGAAGATTGAAATAATCCCATGGATCCTATTAGATCACCACTGACTAAGGCTAGTCTTAAATACCAATAAAGAAAGCACACATAGACATGGAAGCTGAGCAACACACTCCTCAATGATAACTAGGACAAGGAAGAAATAAAGAAAAAAATTAAAAGCTTTTAAGAATTTAGTGAAAATGAAAACGTATCATACCAAAACTTATGGAACACAATGAAAGCAGTCCTACGAGGAAAACTCATAGCTCTGAGTGCCTCCAAAAGGAAACTGGAGAGAGCTTACACTAGCAGCTTGACAGCACACCTGAAAGCTCTAGAACCAAAAGGAGCAAATATACCCAAGAGGAGTAGATGGCAGGAAATAATCAAACTCAGGGCTAAAATCAACCAATTGAAACAAAAAAACTATACAAAGAATCAACCAAACCAGGAGCTGGTTCTTTGAGAAGATCAACAAGATAGATAAATCCTTAACCAGACTAACCATAGAGCACAGAGACAGTATCCGAATTAATAAAATCAGAAATGAAAATGTAGACATAACAATGAAATATATCTTAAAACAATAATTCTGTTTGTTGAATATTAACAGTTGAAAATATTAAAATCATGTTCTATAAACATCATGGAAATATTAATAACTTTTCTCACTAAGCTTGAAATTAGCATTTTTTTAATGTTTAACTTCAAAGTGTTTTTGCTATTTTGAAATTTTTTAAAGATATAGTTACTGATAAAATAATTTCTCTCCTAGAAACACTGATAAGCTTTTTAAGTAAACTTGTAGTTAGACTATATACACAGATATACAATGCATTTTAAGTACTCTCACTTTGTCAGGTGGTATCATATAAGAGCTTTTGAATATATTTATTAATGATTCATTTTACTATTTATGCTCTTTTACTATGTTTAATTCCCAAAGAATACTTTGTATGTTTTGAGACAATTTAGCATTCAGAATTAGATATAGGATCCTCAGTTATGGATAGTATTAAATGTTCATTAATGATATTTTTAGGGCATGAAAGCATATGAATATAAAAGTTGAAAAAATATGTATTATTTGAATATCAAAATGCTAAATAGTATTATTATGTTTAATTCTGTGCCTCACCTTCCTATCATCCCCAATATAATTTTCTTCTGTTTATTTTATTTTTGTTTTGAGATTATAATTATATTATTTCTTCTTTTACACTTCTCTTTCTGAACCTTCTTAAGTAGCCATCCTTCTTACAATTTCATTAATTATAGTTACAAACATATAGCGTATTTCTCAAGGAAACTTCTCTTCATAACAGAGTTATTGTTTTATTGTTTTATTGTTGCTGTTGGTTTTTTTTCTTCATGTCATTTTTAAAAATACAGAAAGATTTCTGTGTTGGATCCCTGGAACCCACATGTGGAGGGAGAGAATAGACTTCCATGTCTTTTTTTTTCCTATGAGAGAGAGAGAGAGAGAGAGAGAGAGAGAGAGAGAGAGAGAGAGAGAGAGAGAGAGAGGAGAGAGAGAGAGAGAATGAGCAAAATATAAATAAAGCATGTCTTGTGAGCAACCTGTAAAGCTAGGAAAATACAGACCAACATATTTCAAACCCCAATGCAAATAACAGTCAGCCAAGGTTACTGTGTTCAGAAAAACTGTCTTATAAAGTTGATGTAAAAATAAGGACAATGCTCAAACTAAAGCAACTCATGATCAATCAATTCTGTACTGCAAAAATCACTTGAAGAAATCCTAACACAGAAGGAAGAGAGACAGTCTCAATTCTAACAACACACACACACAACACACACACACACAACACACACACACACACACACACACACACACACACACACACACACACATGCATACACCAGATTTCATAATAGGAAGAACTTAACAAGGGGCACAAGGAAAGAACCCATTGTGCCCAATCCAGGAATCAGCAAGGTTTTTAATACTAAGTAAGGCAGGTAAAACAAACAGTAATACAAGAAAACCAGAAAACAACAATAAAAAACAGAAATTGGTACACATTCCTTACAATTTATCTTAAGTTTAAATAACTTCAAGTTGGCAACATTGATTGCATTTTCATAAATATTCCTCTATTTGCCACCTCTAAGAAACACATTTCACTAGCAAGGACATCCCCCAAATCAAAATACAAAAAAATATTTTTTTATCATAGTAGACTTCAGTCTACTACGTCAAGGGATGCTTGAGACAGACCAGCATAGCTATTCTGATATCTAATAGATTTCAGACAAAAAGTACTCATAAGAGGAATAGAAGCAAAATACCTGTGAATTAAGAAACAATTCAAGGGCAGACAGCTTCTGGGACAGGCGGGAGCCACAGAGCCGCTGAGGCAGCACCCTTTTGGGGCAGCAGACATCCGGCACCCTCCAGCTGGAAGACAGTGGTCTGCCCTGCACAGGAGCCCTCTGCCTCAGGAGCAGGGAGCACATCTTGGCTCCAGGACTCCACTGAACTTAGGAACTTAGTCTGCACAGCTGAGAGTGTGCACCACAGAAACTGACAGCTTCTGTGACCTGCCAAAGCAACACAGCATCTGGGAAAGGTCCTGATTTCGGCCTTCTTCTTCGGCCAGGAGGAGGTCCAAACACCAGATATCTGTACACCTTTCCTTTAAGAGGAAAGCTTGTCAGCAGGGAGTGCTCTAACCACTGAAACTCAGAGGAGAGAGCCTGTCTCCCAGGTCTGCTGACAGACGATACTCAGAATCACCAGAAGAACAACCTCTGAACAGAGACAACTATAACAACTCCAGAGATTACCAGATGGCAAGAGGTAAACGTAAGAATCTTACTAACAGAAACCAAGACCACTCACCATCATCAGGACCCAGCACTCCCACTTCGCCCAGTCCAGGGCACCCCAACACACCTGTAAAGCTAGACCTGGATTTAAAAGCATATCTCATGATGATGGTAGAGGACATCAAGAAGGACTTTAAAGAACTACAGGAGAACATGGCTAAAGAGTTACAAGTCCTTAAAGAAAAACAGGAAAACACAACCAAACTGGTAGAAGTCCTTAAAGAGAAACAGGAAAACACATCCAATCAGATGATGGAAATGAACAAAACCATACTAGAACTAAAAAGGGAAGTAGACAAAATAAAGAAAACCCAAAATGAGGCAACACTGGAGATAGAAACCCTAGGAAAGAAATCTGGAACCATAGATGCGAGCATCAGCAACAGAATACAGGAGATGGAAGAGAGAATCTCAGGTGCAGAAGATTCCATAGAGAACATCAGCACAACAATCAAGGAAAATGGAAAATGCAAAAAGATCCTAACTCAAAACATCCAAGAAATACAGGACACAATGAGAAGACCAAACCTACGGATAATAGGAGTAGATGAGAAAGAAGATTTTCAACTCAAAGGACCAGCAAACATCTTCAACAAAATTATAGAAGAAAACTTCCCAAATCTAAAGAAAGAGATGCCCATGAACATACAAGAAGCCTACAGAACTCCAAATAGGCTGGACCAGAAAAGAAATACCCCCCGACACATAATAATCAGAACAACAAATGCACTAAATAAAGATAGAATACTAAAAGCAGTAAGAGAAAAAGGTCAAGTAACATATAAAGGCAAGCCTATCAGAATTACACCAGATTTTTCACCAGAGACTATGAAAGCCAGAAGATCCTGGACAGATGTTATACAGACACTAAAAGAACACAAATTCCAGCCCAGGCTACTATACCCAGCCAAACTCTCAATTAACATAGATGGAGAAACCAAAGTATTCCACGACAAAACCAAATTCACACATTATCTCTCCAGGAATCCAGCCCTTCAAAGGATAATAACAGAAAAAAAAAAACAATACAAGGACGGGAACCACGCCCTAGAAACAACAAGAAGGTAATCCCTCAACAAACCTAAAAGAAGACAGCCACAAGAACAGAATGCCAACTTTAACAACAAAAATAACAGGAAACAACAATTACTTTTCCTTAATATCTCTTAATATCAATGGACTCAACTCCCCAATAAAAAGACATAGACTAACAAACTGGCTACACAAACAAGACCCAACATTTTGCTGCTTAC
Source organism: Mus caroli (assembly GCF_978045245.1). NCBI lineage: Eukaryota > Metazoa > Chordata > Mammalia > Rodentia > Muridae > Mus > Mus caroli. The sequence goes on along the minus strand of NW_028227267.1, from coordinate 28,945,891 downwards.
AGGAAACTCATCTCAGAGAAAAAGATAGACACTACCTCAGAATGAAAGGCTGGAAAACAATTTTCCAAGGAAATGGTATGAAGAAACAAGCTGGAGTAGCCATTCTAATATCTGATAAGATTGACTTCCAACGCAAAGTCATCAAAAAAGACAGGGAGGGGCACTTCATACTCATCAAAGGTAAAATCCTCCAAGAGGAACTATCAATCCTGAATATCTATGCTCCAAATACAAAGGCAGCCTCATTCATTAAAGAAACTTTAGTAAATCTCAAAGCAAACATTGCACCTCATACAATAATAGTGAGAGACTTCAACACACCACTTTCACCAATGGACAGATCATGGAAACAGAAACTAAACAGGGACACAGAGAAACTAACAGAAGTTATGGATCAAATGGATATGGCAGATATCTACAGAACATTTTACCCTAAAACAAAAGGATATACCTTATTCTCAGCACCTCATGGTACCTTCTCCAAAATTGAACACGTAATTGGGCACAAAACAGGACTCAACAGATACAAAAATATTGAAATTGTCCCATGCATCCTATCAGATCACCATGGACTAAGGCTGATCTTCAATAATAAAATAAATAATAGAAAGCCAACATTCATGTGGAAACTGAACAACACACTTCTCAATGATACCTTGGTCAAGGAAGGAATAAAGAAAGAAATTAAGGACTTTTTAGAGTTCAATAAAAATGAAGCCACAACATACCCAAACTTATGGGACGCAATGAAAGCATTTCTAAGAGGAAAACTCATAGCTCTGAGTGCCTCCAAAAAGAAACTAGAAAGAGCACACATTAGCAGCTTGACAACACACCTAAAAGCACTAGAACAAAAGGAAGCAAATTCACCCAAGAGGAGTAGACAGCAGGAAATAATCAAACTCAGGGGCGAAATCAACCAAGAGGAAACAAGAAGAACTATTCAAAGAATCAACCAATCAAGGAGCTGGTTCTTTGAGAAAATCAACAAGATAGATAAACCCTTAGCCATACTCACTAGCGGGCACAGGGAAAGCATTCTAATTAACAAAATCAGAAATGAAAAAGGAGACATAACAACAGATCCTGAAGACATCCAAAACACCATCAGATCCTTCTACCAAAGGCTATACTCAACAAAACTGGAGAACCTGGATGAAATGGAGAAGTTCCTAGAAAGATACCAGGTACCAAAGTTGAATCAAGATCAGGTTAATGATCTAAACAGCCGTATATCCCCCAAAGAAATAGAAGCAGTCATTAATAGTCTCCCAACCAAAAAAAGCCCAGAACCAGATGGGTTTAGTGCAGAGTTCTATCAGACCTTCAAAGAAGATCTAATCCCAGTTCTTCACAAACTATTCCACAAAATAGAAACAGAAGGTACTCTACCCAACTCATTCTATGAAGCCACAATTACTCTGATACCTAAACCACAAAAAGACCCAACAAAGATAGAAAACTTCAGACCAATATCCCTTATGAATATTGATGCAAAAATACTCAATAAAGTTCTTGCTAACCGAATCCAAGAACACATCAAAACAATCATCCATCCTGACCAAGTAGGTTTCATCCCAGGGATGCAGGGATGGTTCAATATAAGGAAATCCATCAACGTAATCCAGTATATAAACAAACTCAAAGACAAAAACCACATGGTCATCTTGTTAGATGCAGAAAAAGCATTTGACAAGATCCAACACCCATTCATGATAAAAGTCTTAGAAAGATCAGGAATTCAAGGCCCATACCTAAACATGATAAAAGCAATCTACAGCAAACCAGTAGCCAACATCAAAGTAAATGGTGAGAAGCTTAAAGCAATCCCTCTAAAATCAGAGACTAGACAAGGCTGTCCACTTTCTCCATACCTATTCAACATTGTACTTGAAGTCCTAGCCAGAGCAATTCGACAACAAAAGGAGATCAAAGGGATACAAACTGGAAAAGATGAAGTCAAAATATCACTTTTTGCAGATGATATGATAGTATATCTAAGTGACCCTAAAAATTCCACCAGAGAACTCCTAAACCTGATAAACAGCTTCTGTGAAGTAGCTGGATATAAAATTAACTCAAACAAATCAATGGCCTTTCTCTACACAAAGAATAAACAGGCTGAGAAAGAAATTAGGGAAACAACACCCTTCTCAATAGTCACAAATAATTTAAAATATCTTGGCCTGACTCTAACTAAGGAAGTGAAAGATCTGTATAATAAAAACTTCAAGTCTCTGAAGAAAGAAATTCTAGAAGATCTTAGAAGATGGAAAGATCTCCCATGCTCATGGATTGGCAGGATCAACATTGTAAAAATGGCTATCTTGCCAAAAGCAATCTACAGATTTAATACAATCCCCATCAAAATTCCAACTTAATTCTTCAACGAATTAGAAAGTGCAATCTGCAAATTCATCTGGAATAACAAAAAACCTAGGATAGCAAAAACTCTTCTCAAGGATAAAAGAACTTCTGTTGGAATCACCATGCCAGACCTAAAGCTTTACTACAGAGCAATTGTGATAAAAACTGTGTGGTACTGGTATAGTGACAGACAAATAGACCAATGGAATAGAATTGAAGACCCAGAAATGAACCCACACACCTAAGGTCACTTGATCTTCGACAAGGGAGCTAAAACCATCCAGTGGAATAAAGACAGCATTTTCAACAAATGGTGCTGGCACAACTGGTTGTTATCATGTAGAAGAATGCGAATCGATCCATTCCTATCTCCTTGTACTAAGGTCAAGTCTAAGTGGATCAAGGAACTTCACATAAAACCTGAGACACTGAAACTTATAGAGGAGAAAGTGGGGAAAAGTCTTGAAGATATGGGCACAGGGGAAAAATTCTTGAATAGAACAGCAATGGCTTGTGCTGTAAGATCGAGAATTGACAAGTGGGACCTCATGAAACTGCAAAGCTTCTGCAAGGCAAAAGACACTGTCAATAAGACAAAAAAACCACCAACAGATTGGGAAAGGATCTTTACCTATCCTAAATCAGATAAGGATCTAATATCCAATATATATAAGGAACTCAAGAAGGTGGACTCCAGAAAGTCAAATAACCCCATTAAAAAATGGGGCTCAGAACTGAACAAGGAATTCTCACCTAAAGAATACCAAATGGCAGAGAAACACCTGAAAAAATGTTCAACATCCTTAATCATCAGGGAAATGCAAATCAAAACAACCCTGAGATTCCACCTCACACCAGTCAGAATGGCTAAGATGAAAAATTCAGGTGACAGCAGATGCTGGCGAGGATGTGGAGAAAGAGGAACACTCCTCCATTGTTGGTGGGATTGCAAGCTTGTACAACCACTCTGGAAATCAGTCTGGCGGTTCCTCAGAAAATTGGACATAGTACTACCGGAGGATCCAGCAATACCTCTCCTGGGCATATATCCAGAAGATGTCCCAACCGGTAAGAAGGACACATGCTCCACTATGTTCATAGCAGCCCTATTTATAATAGCCAGAAGCTGGAAAGAACCCAGATACCCCTCAACAGAGGAATGGATACAGAAATTATGGTACATTTACACAATGGAGTACTACTCAGCTATTAAAAAGAATGAATTTATGAAATTGCTAGCCAAATGGATGGACCTGGAGGGCATCATCTTGAGTGAGGTAACACAATCACAAAGGAACTCACACAATATGTATTCACTGATAAGTGGATATTAGCCCAAAACTTAGGATACCCAAGATATAAGATACAATTTGCTAAACGCATGAAACTCAAGAAGAATGAAGACCAAAATGTGGACACTGTGCCCCTTCTTAGAATTGCGAACAAAACACCCATGGAAGGAGTTACAGAGACAAAGTTTGGAGCTGTGATGAAAGGATGGACCATCTAGAGACTGCCGTATCCAGGGATCCATCCCATAATCAGCTTCTAAACGCGGACACCATTGCATACACTAGCAAGATTTTGCTGAAAGGACCCAAAGATAGCTGTCTCTTGTGAGACTATGCCGGGGCCTAGCAAACACAGGAGTGGATGCTCACAGTCAGCTATTGGATGTATCACAGGGCTCCCAATGGAGAAGCTAGAGAAAGTACCCAAGGAGCTAAAGGGATCTGCAACCCTATAGTTGGAACAACATGATGAACTAACCAGTACCCTGGAGCTCTTGTCTCTAGCTGCATATGTATCGAAAGATGGCCTAGTCGGCCATCACTGGAAAGAGAGGCCCATTGGACTTGCAAACTTTATATGCCCCAATATAGGGGAATGCCAGGGCCAAAAGAATGGGAATGGGTGGGTAGGGAAGTGGGGGGCGCTATGGGGGACTTTTGGGATAGCATTGGAAATTTAATTGAGGAAAATATGTAATAAAAATATTAAAAATTAAAAAAAAGAAACAATTCAAGAAGATATAACTGTTCAGAGTACTTCACATTTATTGCTGGGATCTCTGTTTCACAAGCCAAACACTAAGAAACATGAAAGACTGAAAAGTTCTGATATAACAACGATAACTTTAACATATCATTTTCGACATTAATTTTTATTATACTGTGTGTGTGTCTGTGTATTTGTGTGTGTGTGTGTGCATGCACACACACACACATATGTATGCTGATGCATCATGGACATTAATGTCAAATGACAACTTGCAAGAGTCCGTTTTCATTTTATTATATAAGTTCTTGGAATTGATCTGGTCATCAGACATTGCCTTTCCAAATAATTGTCATGAAATATAAAATTCAAAAGAATAATCTTTACTATGAAGATAAAAAAATCACTATAATGAAAACTTTGATGCATCAAAGAAAGAAATTAAAAAAGACACTAGAAGATTGAAAACCTCACTTGCTCAAGGACTGGTGTTAGGGTTCAAAAATTGCTGAAGGAAGACACCCAAACTCAAATAGTATGCAATAACAAAGAGTGTTTACTCTGCAGAAACAGTCAGCATGCTAGGGTCACCACCATTTCAGAATGGTGACTCATACAAAGATGTTCAAGAACCTTTTATAACAGAACTACTTAGTTGCTTCTAATATAACAAAGAGAATTCTAAAACCTAGGTAGAGTACATTCCAAAGGGGTATAAAAACCATTAACCAAAGGTCATAAAGAAGAAGCTAAAGGTATACACCACAGGTGCAAGGAAAGGAGATAAATTATGACTAGGTTTATCAAAATTTCAAGAACAGCTTAGTTATGGTTAACTCTCGATGAACCTGTAAGCTAGTAACAAATGATGAATGTTTAACCAAATGATTATTCTTCATGGATAAGCATGTAGACATTCTCTATTATAAACCTCTTCTTCAATTTATGACCTGAATGTATGTGCAAACTCATAGTGAACATTTTACCATAAGATCACACTCTGAAAGGCATATAATTGCTGAGAACAGAGAGCAGAGACAGGCCTCTCTCCCCTTTTCTTCCTGCAACTTTGACCTAGAGCCTTGTAATTCCTGCTGTGATAGAACAAAGGCCACCTTTCCTAGCCTCCCACTGTTTTATGGTGTGCTAATCCTGAACTGCAGCTTCTTACCTCAGAGCAACCCAGAGAGGCAGATCAGCTGTAGAAGCAAAGAATCTTACACATAGGATGGGTAGCAAATAGTTTAGGGCCTAGATTCTAAGTGGAGATAAAATGAGATGAAAATAAATAACCCTTCACTGACAGAATCAGTAATGTTAAGTTGACTGTTGTGAAGTAAATCTATAGATTCTAGACAATCAGTAATCTCCATCAATATTCCAATTATATTCTTCATAAACCTAGAGAAAACGAAAATCAAATGGTCACTCAAAAAAGCCTTGAGTGGCAAAAACATTCCAAATCCTCCCCCCGCAAAAAAAGGCTGGAGTTATCAAATATCTGGAAACTAAAGCAGCAGTATCAAAAACAGAATAGTACTGTCACAAAACTGGGCATGTAGAGTATGATTACTAACCTTCACTGGCAATCTAAGTGCAATTAGATTGTCTTGGAAACAGCTCTGGATGTGTCTTTGAAGATATTTCCACAAAAGCTTAACTGAGGAGGAAAGATCTACCATACATTTGGGCAGCAGTATCCCATGAGTTGTTGCCAGGGAGCAGTCTTATGTTAGAGAGGGATCCTGTAAGAAGGAGTGTCTGAGAGTAATGAAACAAAGGACTCAAACTCAAATCATGGGTCCAAACTAGTGGCCTATGTTCTGCCCTAGATGGTTTTCCAGATTTCTCTCTCTCTCTCTCTCTCTCTCTCTCTCTCTCTCTCTCTCTCTCTCTCTCTCTCTCTCTCTGTGTGTCTCTCTCTGTCTGTCTGTCTCTCTCTGTCTCTCTCTCTCTCTATCTCTCTTTCTCCCTGTCTCACTCTGTCTTTCTCTGTCTCTCTCTCTGCCTCTCTCTGTCTCTCTCTGTCTCTCTCTGTCTCTGTCTCTCTGTCTCTCTGTCTGTCTCTCTCTCTCTTGTTGCTACTCTAAAAATTCTATGGATAGGTCAATTTTTTTGTAGATCAAAAGCCCAGGTTTTATTTACATATCAATTCAGTGATTACTACAGGTTCCTTGTTGATTATCCCATGAATCAGCATCTCTTGATTCCCCAGCCCCTTGCTTGAGACAGTAAGCACAAACACAAGCACAGACAATAAGATATCTTGGTGGGTTCCTGCCCAGAATTTGCCATTCCAACCATGCCTGGACCTAACTTATCTCTGTCCCAAGCTGACTTTGAACTCAGGAATCTACTTGCCTTTGTAAGCATAAACAAAAAATCTTAAGATGGATGGAATCTTGCCTTGGGATCATCATTCCCTAAATATCTTTATTCTTTTAATTAGTATCATCCTAACAAGCTGGCTCATAGTGAAGCTGCCTCTGTTTCTTTAGATCAGTGAAGCTCCTTATACAATTCATATTGCATCCTTATATTTTGCGTAGTTGAGAAATTATGTATTTTTGAACCCATTTTCAGCATTCTTTCCCACAGCCTTAAGGGCTGTCCTAAAGGTCATAGCATTCTGCCATTTTTCTGAGACCTAGACACACCATTGCCTACTAGACTCCTGCTCTCCCTGATTATAATGGAGTCATTATCCATGTCAGAGAGAACTTTCCTTAAAAGAGGAATGTGAAAATATGTACACTATTATCCAAACAAGCCTTTTGCCCACAGCAACTATCAACACTTGTGGAGGCCCATACCCTGCTAGCTCTGTTTCAGGGGCAGGAAACCATGTCCTACTGTCTCTTACATAATCAAGCTGGACTCAGAAGGCTGAATAAAGGAAAGAAGACTAATGCAAACATTACAGTAGCACTTGTCTCTCTGTCTGCTTCTTGGATGTATGAACAATAATGATTGGCTGCCTCACATTTCTCCCACAATAACTGACTGTATCCTCTCAATTATGACCCAAAGTAAACCTGACTCCTCTTTCTAAGTATTACAACTCTGAGGAGCAAGGTACGCTGACAATCGAGAGCCAAATAATACCACAAAATTACGCCACAAAAGAGATTTGTTTCAAGGGAAGTCACCAGGAAGATGGTCACCTCTGCTCAGGCAAGAAGCACCATTGAACTGAGCAGAAGGCAAAGTTTATATAGGATTTCTTTGGAAAGGGGCAGTGCAGAGATTTCTAGGATGGAGATTTTTCAGGGAGGAGATTGGTGAGATTTCAAATACAGAGCTTGGAGTAAGCCCAGGGATTGGTGGGAATTCAAGTACTGAGTTTGTGTTTTTTAACTCTGTAGGGTGGGGACTGGGTCCAGCCTTTAAGGCAGTTAGAGTATTCTGTGAGTGAAACCTGGTGCTTAGAGTTAGTTGCTCAGGGCAAGGATCTCCCTCAAGAAGATTCCAACCTTTGGTCAGTATTTTGTCAGAAAAAATAATATATAGACCAATGGTAGAAGAGAAGAAACAAAAATATACTCATACATAATATCAACAGTACCTTAAAAACACACATTGGTAATAAAGACTAACAAATGATGCTGATAATACTGGAAATCCATCTAAAGAAGAGTGAGATTCCACACGTATGTCTTACCCTTCACAAAATTCAGTTTAAAACTAGTCAAAGATTTATAGACCTAAATCCCTGAAACAGTTCACTGACTGAATGTATACAGGCAAGGACTTTCCAAAGAAGACTCCAATGGCTCAGGAAAGAATTACAATAATTAGCCAATGGGCTTACATAAAATCAAAAACTCTGCACAGCAAAGCAAGCAATAACATCAGAATAAAAATATTATTGCCAACTACACATTAGTCAGGGGATTAAATTATAGGATATATAAAGAACTGTAAAATTAAACACCAAAAGACTAAATCACTTAATCAATAAATGTTATGATGAAGTTAATATACTGTTATTAAAAGGACAAATATAAATTGCCAATCAATATTTGAAAAATGTTCAACCTCTAAGGCATCAGGGAAAGCAAATTAAAATTGCTTTTAGATAGCAATTTTTCCTAAGCTGGACTACCTATTATTGAAAATAACAAACAAACAAACAAAAAACAAAAACATTAAAAAAGTGATAATCCTAGCATGGAGGAGGTAGAGATCCCTAGTTGAGGTAATTCTTATTTGCTGGGAGAAGGAAAGACCATCTTCCTGGAGTGTATATCCCCAGATAAATCAGCCATGTTACAGTGGAAGGCCACATAACCAATAATATTTTGTTAGTGCAGATTGGCCTTCATGGCATGAACCAAAATACATGAAGGGTAGGAAGTATGCAGGTAGATCTGGGAAGCTAGGAGAGGGAGAGTGAACGCATCAGTTGCATAAAGTTTTATAACTCTTCGGAGTTAATAAAACATAAAAATGTCAATATAACCTTTCATAGAAGATGTGACTATAAATATCTGCTGTGGAAATCAACATAGCTTATGTTTAATCTGGTATAGAATTACCGTGTGACCTGGCTATGCCACTGCTACAATGATATCTGAAGGACTCGGTGTCAACGTGACACAGATGTACATTCATGTTTAAGAGTGTACTCAGTATACATAGCCAGAAAATGAAAGTAGCCTAGATGTCTACCAGCAGATGAATAGGTAAAGAAAACAGAATTTTACTTAAAAAATAGGAAATCATAACATTTACTACTAGAGATCATTACATTAGGCAAAATAGGGCAAATCTAGGAAGGCAAACAGCCTTTTCCCTTATATGCAAAATGTTAGATGTGTGTGTGTGTGTATGCATATATGTGAGTGTATGATTAAAAATAGAAGAGAAACCAGGATAGGGGAGGGAGAGATCTTGGACAAAGTGAGGAAGGAGCTAAAACAGAGAGAATAGAAAACGTGTGACAAAGAATAAGAAGAAGGTGACTATTTGAGAGCAGGGAGGAGTCCAGTAAATATGGAGCAGGGAGTTCAGAAGAGAGGAAGTGGATGAGTAAGAACAAATATGGCCTGTTATAAAATAATATAATAGTATTATATGAGAATAAACATTAATATAATAATAAATAATATAATGAAGTTAAATATATCGTTAGGTGAGAACATACCATAATGAATCTCTTTGCGAGGCAACTATAAGAATTAAGGAAAAGTTACATTATAGGCTTTTATGGAGATGTTAGAAGAGAATTTATTTCTCAGAATTGTTACATGCTAGAGAAATATCAGAAATAATTTAAAACTTTATGAACATTTATAAAGGTTAGTAAATTTCATCAAGTGGTCATCTAGCCAATTCTTCTTATGAAAACTTAGAACTTATCTTAAGTTTATCAATGCTTTGTTGAAATTTTTTGAATATTTTGTTTCTGAATTCAGTATGATTTTACTGCACAGTCTGCAAGTTGAGTTTATGGGTCAGAGATTCAGAGCAATGTTTAAAGTTCTTTTTTTGAAACATCCAATATTTTTAAAAGGTTGGAAGATGTACTTCCATACTTTTAGATGTACCTTCCATACTCAAAATGCAAATCATCCATGAATCCACATGTGGAATGAGATTCTTCCTTGCCTTGACCTTGCCTGTGACCATAGAAGATGCACCCATAACTGCCTAAGAAAGTTCTGTTTTAAACTTTATTGTAATGTATAAAGGAGAAAAATGCATTGGACTTCTGATATGCAACATATGTGGGCACATAAGCAGGTCCTGTCAGCACTAGCTAGAACCAAAACAAAGATATGGGGGACAAAACCACAGAAAAATTGGAATAAGAAACTAGACTCTGAAGTAGGTGCCGGTGTTCAGGCAGGATGTCAGATCATGTTAGCCAAAGTGTTTACATTCTCATGGAGACCTGTCTCCACTCTACAAGCTGGCCTCTTTCCTTACAGAGCCCACAGCTTCCTGAAGCTTCTGAGTGCATATCTGTTTCTTGTAACAGAATCACTGACAAACCATATCAGTGTCAAAAGAGACAGCTTTTTATATATAACTACTTTCAAATCCTCAAAAGTTTTCAGAGAAGCAGAAGATAATGGGTACATGATTACAGTTTAAAGGTTGACAGCAACTAAGAAGCCACTTATCAGACCTGCACATCGGAACACACAGTGCATATATGTATGTATGTTCATATGCTCACATTGGACATGTGTGTGCATATACACGCATATATCAAAATCATTTTTTTTCACATTTTTAAAAAATTGTATGTATGTCAGTGTTTTACCTGCATGTATGTCTATGTATCATATGTATGCTTGGTACCCACAGTGGTCAGAAGAGGGTTTTAGATTCCTTGAAACTAGAGTTAAGTCACTTGTTAGCTCCCAGGGCAATGTTGTGAACTGAACCCAGTCCTCTGGGAGAGCAGCCAGTGTTATTACCTGCTGTGCCATCTCTCAGTCCCAAGACCATTATTTTCTTATAAAAGAGTTCAAAAAATATTTGAGGGCTAGTGAAATTGACTTGCTGACATGACTCAATATTTTCCCTTAATGGCCCCAAACCCAAGCAAGAGGGAATAAATTATAATTTGAGCTGGGAGAACAGTGTGAAAGAATGTAGAAAACATTTGCATCAGTTTTGTCATTTAACTGAGAGAAATTTACAATTAACGGCCCGGGAAATGACCAGGGAGGGTGATGTCATGACACTAAAATAATAAAACATATAATAAGACATGAACATGTTACACAATGGTACCAATAGTATTTCTGTATCTCATTTGGCAGACAAGTGATCAGGGGAAAGAGGGACTTATAAATTAGGCTCTCATGTGTCAAATATGGTGCTTAGCCCTCCGATGTCCCTGTCACTTAGCAGGAGACAAGGCTGAGACAGGCCCCTAGTACCCTCTGATCCCAGAGGTCAGGCTTTTTCTGCTCTGACTTATGGGTTTTCTCTGCACTTCACTAGTAAGGAGGCAGAAAACATTCTTGCGCCCATGCAATTTACTTATCTTCAAGCCAAACACATTTTGTGAGCTTGTTTTTCTACAACCAGATTAAAACATATTTCTCAGTCAGCTTGCCATTTTCTCTTCAACTCATACCTTCCAGGTCTCCAGTGGCTTTAAAAATGGCAGCACTTTTTTTTTGTAAGACATATAATCATTAAGATAAAAGGCTGAAGAGACAATATGAGTTTCTTGAGCCATGTAATTCTTGGGCCAAGCTCAGAGTGACATGGAGAGAATGAAGTAGAAAGATGGGCAAGGATTGCGCTCTCTGAGTTGCACGTCCTTCTTCAGGCTTCCCCTCCCATCCCCCACCTACACCAGGCACTAGCCAAAATTTTTCTTCCTGGAAATTTTGACAGCTTGGATTCTGTTGAATGTTTTTTAAGTGGCACTACTTAGGCTCGCCCATTCGTCTACCTCTGAGTTCGAAGGAAGATTCACATTACTGATTTTTCTTACCATGAAACTTTTATTTCAGGCCCAAGTAAATTGATGTTCATCTTCAATTCCCCGCATAATCTCCCAGGTGCACTCATTCTATGTCGATGTGCTTGGCGAGACATACAGCTCCACTGTGGGTGAGATGGGCTGTAGTTACTGAAATGAAATATAAAAACCAAGAAGGAAAAATCGCTGCAGCACTCCCTCACCTCATTTCCAAAGGGTCAGGCTGGAATTTATCCTCTGAAGCATTCTCCTCAGTTTTATCTCACCCCAGGGGCAAGCCTTCGACGGTGCTCCTCAGAGACACCAGAATTAATTTTCTAGAAATAATAATGTTCTCCTTTATTATATTTATGTATTAATTCATTCACTCATTGAACAAATATTTATTGAATGACCTTAATGGACAAAGCACTAAGCACAGTCCCTTAAAAGATAAAACACAGAATTGGTAAATTACAGATTCTGTGATGCTGAAAGAGAAATCAGGCAATCTAGAAGCCATTCACACTCTTAAGCCACCTTCATTTTGCCCAAAGGGTATCAGAGGAAGCTTGGTCAGATGAGCACTTGGGATTTTGTGTTTTCTGAATAGAGGTAGAGGGCATAGGCATAACAAATGTGTCTATCTGAGCCTTGCAAAATGAGAAGACATGTACTGAAAGTCAGGGAGGTGTTAGAGGATTTATAGGAGACCAATTACGACCAGCATGGTGAGAACCCATGGCTACTTCAACACTTAGGACTCCCCAAGCCCAGAAAGGCTTTAAACTTAGAAGTCCCTGTCTATAAGGAAAGAAAGCCACATGACTAAAGGTTCTTAGAGCTCCATTTCCCCTGGTGCAAGGCTTATTGTAAGTGGCAGTCATTAAATTCCAGATCTTACAGGCTCCAAGAGAGGGCTCTAAATTCTCTATGTGATGGAGAAAAGAGGTTAGGAGGGAAAAATAATTCCTGTTGTGGTATGAGAATTGAAAAAATAAATTAACCATCTCATACTTTGTTTACTAATCTATGTAGAGGGAATGAGCATAACTTCTATTAGATAAATATCTTAGTATAGGAAATACATTGTTTGCTGCCACTATGGCATTAAAGCACTTCGTGCTAGTTACCAACATTCCTTTCTTGAATATTCCAACACAACCACCTGTGTCAACCCTGAGCTTGGGAGCAACAGAAGCCAAATGTCTGGCAAGAGGCTAGCCATTTGGAAATAAAAGTCAGAGGGTAAATCAAGAACTATAATGGGAATGAGTGGCCTAGGAACCTCCATCCCACTTGTGAGCCTTAATCCTAAACTCCTACAGGAGTTTGAGAGAAGTCAAAGGACTATCACAGGCTGTTATTTTACATTTATTCTCTTAATAGTACAGATTCCAAGAATGGCTTCAGGAATCCAAAGGGTCAGTAGCATCAGGTCAGGGGGAAAGCAGATCTATCTTAGCCTTCCTCTTTTCAGTGTCTCTTTTCATCTTCAAATCTTGCAGCTTATACTTCAAATTCTTTCTCAGTATTATGGTCATGACATTGCCCCAGACTTCTCTCCAAGCAGTTAAATACCCCCTTGGTCTCCCTCTTATAAAATCATTTGTAAATGGACTACTAAAGTGCTTGCCATACAAGCATAAAAACTTGAATTGGATCCCCAGAACATACACATAAAACAGCACATGCTTCTAATCTCGAATGCTGGAAAGCAGACAGGTAGATCCTTTAGGCTTCCTAGTCAGATTGACCTACTCAACGAGCTCCATGCAAGGAACGCCCCTGTCTCATAACACAAGGAACACCGGGCTTAACTACTGACTTCCATAGGCATGAACACATATTTTCACCCATTTACACACAAGCTAAGAACATCAGCAAACACATGTGATTATATTTAAGGCAACCCAGAAAATGCAGGGTGAGATCCCCATTTCAGTTCTATAACTTCACATGTACAAACTCTTTGTTCTAATTAAGTAACTGTTGGGGGCCGGCCAGCAGCCCTCAACGTGGACAGTTCCACTGAGATGGCAGCTCCGAGCTGAAAAGAGAGGAAGCTAGACAGGGAGGAAGGAGAAATGAGGCCAAGGCAAGATCATCCTGTTCAAAGCCCAATTTTACTAGTTCCGACATCCAGTTATAAAGGAAGGGGGAAGGAACCCGATTTCCCACCAAATAACTTGGGGTCCAGTAGCAGGGTGAACATGTGTGTGGCTCCAAGCAGCAAAGCAGCACGGTCCAGCAGTAGGCGTGGCAGGACGAATGAGCAGGAAGCTCCACCCCTGAGCCAGCAGGTTCCAGGCTGGGGGTGGGGAGGCTACAAGTAACATATTCACAGATACAAGAGCAAGTACCTGATCACCTCTGGAAGACTCTTGCTTAACACATGATACTCTGTTAAGTACTAATATATAAGTACCAAGAGTCACCTAAACTAAGATTGAGGCAAGTCAGGCACCCAGAGCACATAGTTTATGAAGACCATTAATCCCAGGGAATTTAGTAAACTTCACACCTGAGGCTGATACCTGCTTCAATTTCATGCAGTACTTATCTCACCCACCCTTCCCTTTGTCTGAATCCAGTCTTGGAAAGGTTGGCTTTTATTGGGAAATCTGATGTTGGCCAAATACATAGTGGAGCTTTTCAATAATGATAACACCAAGAACTAAGCACCAGCCTACGTGCTGTACAAGGTAATGTACTTGGAGAAAACATTAGAAAGATTGTAGATAGGCTACAATTGAACCTCCTAGGAAATAAGGCCTTAAGGAGAAAGTGAAACACAGGCACTGTGTTTGCATTTAATGACTTGTTATGTAGCCCTGGATGGCCTGGAATTCACTTTATAGATTAGGCTAGCAGTGGACCAAAAACATCTGCCACCACAATTGCCAAATTCTCCCAGAGATTGTTAGCATCCAATTGTTCTGAAATGCCCACCTTTGGGAAACTTAGAGAACACTAGGTACCCAGCCCCACTTGTTTGCCAGCTTGAGGCTTCCCCCTCCAACCCAAGTCTCCCCTGCGCCTCCTCCTTCTCTGGCTCACACACTCTCAACTAAGAGGACAGTGACTCACACTAATTATACAGTAACATTTTTCCCTCTAACAGCAGCTGGGACTTTCTATTTTTTTTTTTTTGCCAGCTATTTATAACTCACTTAGACAAGGAAGCCTCCTCCCACCCCACCCACCCCAAGTAAAATTTCTCTGGGGTGGATCTGGTTTTATCTAAATTGGTTGGACAGACTTACAAAGCATATATAATCCATACTGAAAAAAGGATAAGGCTTTCTCCTTGTACTGGATATAAAAATAACCAACAGGCAAATGAACATGGATAGGGAAAATTAATTTACTTCCCTGCTTAATTAGTAGATGCAAGATAACTGTATCTGCTTAGCTCCCTAATTATAATAACATTTAAGAGTTATGTGAAGCTCTTCATCATCAAAAATACCACCTTCTCCTGACACTAAGTCATTAGTCCTAGGTACCCCACTGTGAGCATCTTATCTAAACAGGAGAAAGTCCTCAATTCTGGAGGGGAGCTGAAGATTCAGAGTGAGGTGCCAAGACTTTCTGTTATCATCAAGCAAGTTGTTGTTACATGTGGCTCTCTAGTCTCCTGTCCCCAGAAACTGGGTGTCTGGGGACAATCTGCTGTTTTAGCAGGTTCAAGAGTCCACCATACCCAGGATTCACCACTAAGTCTCAGTGCTATGGACACTTGCTCATCTGACTCCATAGCCAATAAGTGAAAAGAGGTGGCAAAGAGAAGACAAAGGCCCTGGTCCCATCTTGAAGCAGACCTACTGACCACCATCAATGTTCTATTCATGGGATGTCTTCAATTACTGATGTTCAATTGAGAATTTCTCTTTCCCTTTTTATCTGTAGTGGTATTCAGCTCCCAACTTCACTCCTAACAACTTGGAACACCTGGTGGGAGTCTCAGAGTCACTAGACACTAGAAATTTGACATATCCAAATCCTTGGCTCTCATAGCCCTTGCACCTATGAGAAATACAACTTCAGCCTCAAAGAGAGTAGGATTTGATATTTCACCCTCCTGAGCAATAGGGGTGGTATGAGCTTGCTATCCTGGAAGGATACATTTTGTCCACTACCTTACACCTCCCTCACAGGTTCCTCTCTACCTCAGTGCTCAAATCTTAGGCTATCCTGGACCATATCAGTGAGTTGAGAATCTCCTCCTCCTCCTGCTCCTCCTCCTCCTTTTCTTTCATTTTCTTTTTGTTTTCATTTTCATTTCAGGAAAGGTTTCTCTGTATAGCCCTGGAATTGGTGTCCTGGACCTTGTTCTGCAGACCAGGCTGACCTTGAACTCAAAAACCTACCTGCCTATGCTTCTGGAGTGCAAGTATCAAAGGTATGGGGTACCACATCTGGCTTAAGGTAAGAAGGAGGAGAAGGAGGAGGAGGAGGAGGAGGAGGAGGAGGAGGAGGAGGAGGAGGAGGAAAATAAATAAACAAATCATTAAATAAACAAAATCAAAATCCTTTGTTCTAGACCAGGGTTTATAAATTCAGATACCTTACCCATATCAAGCATTGGAATTATATTATTATATTATTATTACCAGAGAAAGAAACATCAAATTGAGTCAGCACAATATTTAGTGCTTGATAGATCTTTAACTTAATTTTGTTTTAAAAATAAAATGTATAGATCATTTGCTACAGGCTTATTTTTTGATGACTTTCAGAGAGGCAAAACATATTACCAAACATTGGGTAGACGCTACAATTTTTAGATCCTGCATTTATTTTATAGTCGGGGTGGAGAAAGGGAGATTACTCAAAGTGATTGCCACTTAAATTGCTGTTTTACTATACTTTTTTCTCTTATTTTTATAAACAATAGATCACGTGGTTATTGTTTAAATTCAAATTTTTCAAAGATCAAAGCTACTATAATGGGATAAGAATGATAAGCTCTAATTATTATGGCTAAAAGGCAATGGAATTTTGCAATAGCTTTTTAAAAATGCATATTAATGCAATGGAAAGGAGCTCTCTCTCTCTCTCTCTCTCTCTCTCTCTCACTCACTATTAGGCTCTAATCTTAGCTACAAAAAAATATAACTCTTGGATTTTCACAAGTCATTTCCCCGTGTCTTAATTCAATGTTTATTTCTTCTTACATGTGATAAGTTCAGAAGAGGAGAAGGTAAACACACACACACACCCACACACACACACACACACACACACACACACACACACACACACATTGATTATATCTTTCCACAACTGCCTGTGAGGGAGGCACTGGCCCCCATTCTACACATCAGAAATGTGTTCTCACAAGAGATAACTATATCAGGGTCCTTTCAGCAAAATCTTGCTGGTGTATGCAATGGTGTCAGTGTTTGGAGGCTGATTATGGGATGAATCCCCGGGTATGGCAACCTCTAGATGATCCATCCTTTAGTCTCAGTTCCAAACTTTGTCTCTGTAACTCCTTCCATGTGTGTTTTGTTCCCAATTCTAAGAAGGAGCAAAGTCTCCACACTTTGATCTTCGTTCTTCTTGAGTTTCATGTGTTTTGCAAATTGTATCTTGTATCTTGGGTATTCTAAGTTTCTGGGATAATATCCACTAGCAAGATTTTACTGAAAGGACCCTGATATAGTTGTCTCTTATGAGGCTATGCCGGGGCCTGGCAAACACAGAAGTGGATGCTCACAGTCAGCTATTGGATGAAACACAGGACCCCCAATGGAGGAGCTAAAGGGGTCTGCAACCCTATAAGTAGAACAACAATATGAACTAACCAGCACCCCCAGAGCTCGTGCCTCAAGCTGCATATGTATCAGAAGATGGCCTAGTCAGCCACAATTGGGAAGAAAGACCCCTTGGTCTTGCAAACTTTATATGCCTCAGTAAGGGGGAACGCCAGGGCCAAGAAGTGGGAGTGGGTGGGTAGGGGAGTATGGAGGAGGGTCTGGGGGACTTTTGGTATAGCATTTGAAATATAAATGAAAAAAATACCTAATAAAAAAAGAAATGTGTTCTCATGTGTCCTGTCTGATCCTGTCTGTGCTGTCTCCACTATACGTTTCTTTTATACACAGTGCTACACAGTACTCTAGTTCAGAGCATCAGTTCTCAGGATGGAAAAGGCTAACATAAAAGGTCCTAATTTCAGAAAGACTTAGACAATAATGTTAGGAAGCAATGAATGCAC
This sequence comes from Mus caroli, assembly GCF_978045245.1. NCBI lineage: Eukaryota > Metazoa > Chordata > Mammalia > Rodentia > Muridae > Mus > Mus caroli. The sequence goes on along the minus strand of NW_028227267.1, from coordinate 28,927,871 downwards.
CATGATAGAGAGAAGGATCAGACTCAGTTTCATGGAATTGAGAGCAGGAATGTCAGTCCTTCACAATCCTGAGATTTCTCCTATACTGAACAGAAGATGCTGAACTTAGGTAGCTCTTAGAGAAAATGAATCCCCTCTGAGGTAGACAGCTCCTGGAAATGAAAGAACAGAGATGAGCGCTTGTCACAGGTGTTGCAGAAGAAATGCAACTCTCAATAAAATAACTGCTCTTCTTTAGGAAACCTCTGAGTCTGAGGACCTCTGACTTCATGTCTCAGCACAGTATCACTTCAGTCATTTTGCAAAGGAGAGATGCTAAATCAAAGCCTGAGTAACAGCTTCAGATTTTATAGCCATCTATGTGTTTGTGTCCTTAAGTGAGCCTACCTGTAAGCACAGTAAGTATAGCTGGTACAGGCTCTCTATCACACAGCTGTATCTGGCACTTTAACCACATGTTATTAGAGGTTTAGATTGTTTTCAAGGATACTCAGAGATCTGGTGGTCTGAAGCTTTTATAGAGAATTCCTATCTTTTTTTTTAATTTTTAATATTTTTATTACATATTTTCCTCAATTACATTTCCAATGCTATCCCAAAAGTCCCCCATAGCGCCCCCCACTTCCCTACCCACCCATTCCCATTCTTTTGGCCCTGGCATTCCCCTATATTGGGGCATATAAAGTTTGCAAGTCCAATGGGCCTCTCTTTCCAGTGATGGCCAACTAGGCCATCTTTAGATACATATGCAGCTAGAGACAAGAGCTCCGGGGTACTGGTTAGTTCATCATGTTGTTCCAACTATAGGGTTGCAGATCCCTTTAGCTCCTTGGGTACTTTCTCTAGCTTCTCCATTGGGAGCCCTGTGATACATCCAATAGCTGACTGTGAGCATCCACTCCTGTGTTTGCTAGGCCCCTGCATAGTTTCAGTGGATCAAGGAACTCCACATAAAACCAGAAACACTGAAACTTATTGAGAATTCCTATCTTATTTTCATATTTTAAAAGTCTTTTTAATAGTGCACGTGTGCGCGCGCGCACACACACACACACACACACACACACACACATACACACACACACTGTGATATGCACAGGCCTGGCCAGGTATGAAAGTTCATGCAAAGGGAAGCAAGTGCGACAAGGGTGGGAAAGTCGTTTCCAGCCACTTCTGCTGCTACAGTTGGCTCCACCTCTGTCTCCACTGTGCCATTGTAGTTACTCCATGTTGCCCTGTGCTGAGTTGGGTCGGGCTGGGCTGATGAGAGGCATACTATCCAGTGAGGTGTTCAGTGGAGCTTCAGGTGGTACTTCCAGAGAGCAGACCTCTTCCAAAGTGTTACAGCTCTTATGACAGAAGCTCTCAGAGGATGGAGTAGCTCTCACACACCTATCCTTCTGGATAGGATTTTTATATACAGTTTTGGGGTGGGTCAGAGGGTCTGACAACAGGTACTTCTCATTGGCTTGGTATGAGAGTTTGGGAAGGCCTTATTTGCATGATAGAGGGCTTGGTGCTGCTCCTGCATGACTGATGGCCACACACCTTTCTAGGGGGAGGACTGTGGGAGGCTGTAGCTGTGACAGAAGCCAGAGGCCCAAGGGGAGTGGCCAAAATCCTGCTGTTCCTTTCAGGCAACAGTCACTGCCTGGTCTAGGGGTTCTAAGCCTGAGCTCAACTGCTGATGAGGCTGCCTATCACAGCTCACTGCCCCACATACAGCTAGTAATTTCCCTCTGTGTTTAAAGTCCTCAGACTCTATTGTGCACACACTGACCATAGATAATCAGAGAAATAAACATAAAAAAGTTTAGGAATTGGAGGCCTTCCTCTTCCTCATCCCTGGATGCTGAATTCTGCATTGGCTCTTGAGGTCCTTTAGAGGAGATGCTAACACTTATGGTGGTAAAAGGCCACTGCTCCTTTTCAGGAGCACATTTGCCTGCGTTCTCCTGTGTGTAGATGTGGGAGCACCTCAGCTTGCCTTCTCCTGTGTGTGCACCTCTCTCTCAGACATGGGATTATCTCTGCCTGCCTTCTCCTGTGTGTGCACCAGTCTCTGATATGAGAGCACCTCAGCCTGCCTTCTCTAGTGTATACAATGCTAAATATCCTTCCTAAAATTCCAATCCTTCCTTCACACTTATACCTCAAGAAAGAAATCTGCACCTGATATTCTTCAATGCTGTTTGATTATTTATGCACAGCTCCAACTCCATTGAAACCCTAACAACTATACAACCTTCACTCTAACACATTAAAAGTTAGAAACAAGCATACCCCTCTTCAAAGAATAAAAATTTGTTTCACAATGACATATGTTGTATTGACAAAGGGCCGCAGGCCTTTCTCTTTCCAAAATGTTTAAAACAGAAGGTCTCTGTCCAAAATAGAAGTGTATGTTACAATGTGCCCATAAAAGAAAAAAGCAAGAGGAACCTCAGAGCCACAAACATTCTATTTCCAAGTTGAGAGCAAACAACCAAAAAAAGTGAGCCCAGAGGGGATAGATTTGGAGGAAATGGGGAGCCAGATATGCAAACTTTATTCTATGTTTAAATCCAGCATATGGGCCATTCCAATTTTAGGACAATAAATACTGACTTCTGTATTTTGATAATTAATGACATAAAAAGAAGAGCCAAGCTATATTTGAGGGCCCTGATATGCATTCTAGATATCAGGTTTTTGGCCCAAGAGCCCATTTTTGTTGACAAGATTAAAAAGTAGTTAATACTGCCCAAAATCTTCTGTTCTTTAGAAAGCAAGTTAGGCTAGGGATATAAATGTGTACACTCACACCTTCCCATGAATAGCATTTTATGGGGTTTACTTTTAACAACTTGGTATATCCCTAAGAAAGCTGCAACCTACTAAATCCAGAATTAGCTGGAAACTCCTTTCAGGGATTTGAGTTGAGAGCCAATGATGGGGGCATGGCTCCAGACCCTTAGTGCATTGCTCTTTGGGAACTCAATAAACCAGTGGATTGTCAATATTTGTTAAGCTAATAAACTCGTATTAACATCCTGAAGAAACCATTCATTTGTATTTCTAGACTTGAGAACATATTAATCCTCTACATTCAGATTCCCTGGTGCTGTGCTGCCAGCTAGAGAATCCACCTTCCAAGGCAGATGATAGTCTCTCTGTGTCTAGCCTGCTTCCTGACTCTCATTCTTGACCCAGATTGTATATCCAATGAAAATTTCAGTTTCCCAATAATTTGAAGCTCCTTGAAACTCAGGCTTTCATCATACAGGTATTTGGTCTCTAGATGGTCATGACTCACAAACTTAAGTCTGCAAAAAGTGTGTATGCTGATTTTTTTTCTCTAACTTATCACATGTAACAAAAATGCAAGGGTCAACCAGGACTGCCCGAGTCTTGTTCAGTGTGATTTCTGTCTCCTCAAAGTCTTCATATAGTATGTGGGAAGCAGAGGACCAGGTAGGTATGTAACAGTGACATTTGATTTCTAGCTATCTGGCCACACAGATAACTTTTATCTCTGCCTCTCAATTCACATTACTATTCTATTTCCAGGACTGATATTTGGGCTATTTGCCAAGCTCCCTGGCCTTAGAAAGTCTACCTTTTGACCATAGCCAAATGCTCTCTCTTTGGGAAATAATTATTGTGAAAAAGTCTTAGACTTCCAGAGCACCTGCAAAGACAAATCACCATTTCTGCTCTGGATTTGATCCTGTCCTTGAGATAACTGAGAAAATAGTAAAGTGTGACTGGATTTTTTTTTTCATCCAAACGATACTTTTTCATCTTTTGGGTAGTGGAATGGCGATTCCTGGTAGTCAACTTGACTATATAAGGAATGAACTACAATCCAGAATTAGAGCACTCACCTGTGATCCAGATCTTGAGGCTGGAAGACACAAGTCTCTGACCTGGATCTTGACATGGAGATCTTGAGGCATAGTGCCCACAGAAAGCTTAGGCCCAGGCAATGTAGTAGACACCTTTAATCCCAGGAGACTGAGGCATGAAGATCTCTGAGTTCAAGGTCAGCATGGGACAAAGCAAGTCCCAGATCCAGGCACTGTGGTACATGCCTTTAATCTGAGCCACACCTTCCACTGGAGACCTACATAAGGGCATTGGAAGAAGGAAGATGAGCTCTTCTTCACCTACTTGCATTTTCTTGCCAGCACTTCTGTTGGAATCTACTTCTACCAAAGACCAGTTGAAACAACTAGCCTCATGGTACTGAGCAACTACTAGATTCTTGGACTTCCAATTCACAGCTGACCATTGTTGGTTTAGTTGGACTACAAACTGTAAGTTGTCATAATAAATTATCTTAGTATAGAGAGACATTCCAAAATTTTGTCACCCTAGAGAACCCTGACTAAGACAGGTAGCATTCTACCCCAAAGATTATACCTATCTCTGCAACACATGCTTTGTTCTGGCAAGAAGATGCTCCTTTCTATTACAGTTGGAAATCATGATTTCCAAAGTCATTACAATTCAATTGACCAAGGAATCTAAACCTCCTTTATATCTGAATCTTAAGAATCTTTTGTGAAATTATGAACCGATGAACTCTGTGATGGAAAATGGCTCGTTGGTTATCAGTGTTTCCTGCTCCTTAGAGGACCCCAGTTTGTATCTTTGCACTGGTATAAGGTGGTCACAACCATCAGTTATGCTCACTCCAATGGATCCTCTGACATCTCAAGGAAACTGTATTCATATGCATGTATCAAAGATAGACACACATACAAACACTTAATTTAAAAAATAATATAAAAATACAAATTAAAGAAAATGTTGATAGGCAGAGTATGTGTGTGCTTGTGTGTATGCACTTGACCTCTGTACATGCATACACACACATACACACACATGCACAGCACATGCATGAGCACACATTCATAAGCATTTCATAATTTGTTGGTAATATCTTGTTTCAACCTTCACTAGCTTTTGTAGAGGAACTGAGATGATTATATGATTTTCTCCTTTCTTCCATTTAATGTAGTAAATTACTTGATTGATTTTCAAATGTCCATTTCTGAGATAAAAGAATGAACTTAGTTAAAAGGTACATTTGCTTTTAGATAACACTATATTTGGCTTAATAAGTATTTAGAAAGTTTTACCCCTATATTCCTCATGTAGATTTCTCTTCCTCACAAAGTCCTTGTCAAATTTGTATATTAAGTTATTCTTACCTCATAAAACAAGAGGGAATGTATTGAAAATGTCCAGTACCCAAAATCTTACACACAAAAGATTATAGGAGATCATTAACAATTTGAAAATAAGGAAGCAAAAAAAATTTAATTAAAAAAGAAGAGAGGCAGGCAGATTTCTGAGTTCGAGGCCAGCCTATTCTACAGAGTGAGTTCTAGGACAGCCATGGATACAAAGAGAAACCCTGCCTTAGAAAAAACAAAAACAAACAAACAAACAAACAAAAAAACAAAGAAAGAAAAGAAGGAAGCAACCAAGGTGAACAATGACACAGTAAAATATTATTCTACATTACAACAATATAAACCATTAAGAGATATATTTTATAATTTAAAAGAGCCAGTGTAAAATAATATACCAAGTTATTCCAACTGAATGACACTCTGAAAAAAGGAAAACTGCAGACAGTGAAAAAAAGATCACCATGGCCATCACAATTTTGTACTAGGGAAAGATTATGTGTGAACATGTGTTATTCTTTTCGATATTGTTACATGGATATATAATGTTGTACATTTATTCTAGTGCATAGACCTGTATAAAGAATGAATCTTTACATAAGCTGTTAATTTTGGTTAATAAAAATGTATCATACCATTCTTCGAACATGTTGTTTTAGTGTCTTTTCATGTTACTGTCGTAAAATTCTCTGACAAATCCAACTTCAGTTCACACCTCAAGGTAAAGTCAACCCAAAAGAGGAAAGTCAAGGCAGCAGAAGCTTGAAGCAACTGGACTCATTACACAAGCAGGCAGAAGAGAGCCATGTCCATGATCCAGTGCTCAGCCCACCCTCTCCATTTTATACTGTCTAGATTGCCTGCCCAGGGAATCATGCTCCTCTCAGTGAGCAGATTTTCATACGACAATGAACATAATCAAGATCACCCAGCACATTTATGCCAAGAGGCCCATCTGCAAGGTGATCCTATGAAGCTGACAAAGGATACTAACACAAATTTTCAAAAAAAGATGATTGAGAAGTTAAGATATTGTATGTGGTTTCTGGACTTGGTGCAATTTTCTGTAAAGGTGAAACTCCAGGGAAAATTAGTCATTGATTAAACCACAAAGGACTTGAATAGATGTCATCAGTGAAGATATGAGAATGATAAATCAGAGCATCAAAGCAGGTTGACTGATATAAAACATCATGGAAATTCAAAATATAGTAATAACAAGGCATCAATATCCATCTAAAATTTGTGTGTGTGTGTTCAGACATGTCTTATATTCACACATATTTAAATTTTATAAATTTTTCACTGGTCAAAGAATCCTTTTCCTTCCAACCATAATAAAGAGAGAGAGAGAGAGAGAGAGAGAGAGAGAGAGAGAGAGAGAGAGAGAGAGAGAGAGGAGAGAGAGAGAGAGAAAGAAAGAAAGAAAGAAAGAAAGAAAGAAAGAAAGAAAGAAAGAAAGAAAGAAAGAAAGAAAGAAAGAAAGAAAGAAGAGGAGGAGGAGGAGGAGGAGGGAGGGAAGGAGGAAGGAAGGAAGGAAGGAAGGAAGGAAGGAAGGAAGGAAGGAAGGAAGGAAGGAAGGAAGGAAGGAAGGAAGGAAGGAAGGAAATTTCCTGGGAGTCTTACCAAAAAAGGCAGTGAGACTGGTCTGGTTACAGACCCTGGCTCTAGACCTGTGAACTGACAGATTAGTGACCCAGATGCCACTCACAGAGAACAGATAGGCAGGACCAGAAGTTCAAGTCTGATTCCAAGGAGGCAGGCAGGTCAGAGCTGTGAAGTCTTTGCTTTTCTCATACTCAATCCTGTTCATACTGGCCACTGGTAGTCATACGAGCAGGAAACAAAGCCAGGTCCCAAGTAGAAGAGTGGAGGCTGGCATTGCTGGAACTGACATCTCAGGAAGGATCCACCCTCTCAGGGCAAGTGGGCATGAAGGGTCTCTGCCTGCTTCAGGCACTCAGCTGCCTTCTTCATACCTTCCTGGTATGCAGGGGATGGGTCCCCTAAGACACCCTAAAATAGGATGTGCACACCATCTTGGTAGCCTTGGAGAGCAGCAGCATAGGTACCAGCCTTTCCATTCTGCAGGACTTGAGAGATGAGCTCTGCGACCTGGCTGAGGTAAGCTGAGGCAGATTCTCCATCCTCAGCCTCTTCCTCCTCCTGTTCTAGGTCCCCAGGTTCCTGATCCAGGCTTGGTAGAATGCAAAATGTGATGGCTGCTTCATAAAATAGTTTGGCAATTGTTTGAACAGACACAAATCTATGGCATATTCTGGCAGTTTAACCTGGAGCACTCTTTCTGGACAATGTTTCTCATCAGATTATTTGTTACCACAAGTGTAACAAGACTTTTCAAATATTTTGTTTGGTAACTAATTAAGAAATTTAACAACAAGGCAGACTAAAACCTATTTAAATATGTATTTTTGTACTTTATGCCCAAGAGGTATAGGATATTTCACTTCTAAAGCCAATTTCTTCCACTAGGAATAATACTTCTTTTATTGAGAATGTATACCTCAGAAAACTAAAATTTTATATTTATACAAAAATTAATTCATGAGTATTTATAGCAGTTCTATTCCAGATTGCTAGGCATGCAAGAGAAATGTTCTTCAATCAATTCAAAGAAGCTAATTTTTATAATGGAATCTAAAAATGAAGAACAAAACTCTTGAGAACAATTTGGGTTAATCTCAAAGGTTCTGTGCTAAGTAAATTCAGCGCTCAGGTATACACAGTGTGCCATCCTGCTTGTGTTGCATTTTGAAAGTTGATGTTCTAGCAGCTTATGCTAGATTAATAATGTGAGGTAGGGTTTAGCATGTATTCAAACACTGTCAATGAAAAAATGTAATTAATTTTTAAAATGACAAAAACTATCTTGGTAAAAACAATTTTACTTATTTTTTATGTGGGTGGGGATATTAAAAACAAAATTCTAAAAAAATAAGAAATCACAGTGGTGTCATACAAACAAAATGCAACCTATTTTCTAACCGACAGTTCAACAAGAAATACAAAATTTCCAGAATACAAAATAGCTTGCAACTAGAAACTCAAATGTAGCAAAGAAATAAAAGTATTTGAAAATGGAAGATTGCCTATAAGATTTGATTCATACTTTTATTTGTAGAAGATGATATTTGACTTTCTAAGGAAAATACTTTGCCAATGTGTTCAAGTTCAGAGCATAAATAAATATAAAAATGTGAAAAAAAGTATTACAGAGGATTGAGTGAATTAGGAATAAATACTTTGAAGCTTCATACACTAGATGTGAAGGAATATGCTTGGGTTTAAATTTAAAATCAGATTAATTGATCTGTATCTTGAAAACATTGGGAATAAATGTAAATCAGTCCACAGAGGAAATGAAAATATCTAATACTTAGAAACCAGTTAGAAAAAACAAGAATTGATGGAGCAAACAGAAAACAGGACCCTAATATGTACAAATTAATTCAATCAGTGCAAGTCGAGAGGACTATTGTTTAAGTATCCTCCTTTGGATCTACAAAAACAGAAGTCATAGATCAGGAGACCTGGCTATCTATAAGAAGAAGCTGTCCATCTGAAATGCTAGGCAATCTAAGATCGGAGCTATAAACTTGCATACTGCTGTTTCAACTGATTGCACAGTGCATTTGTCTCAGAGACTTAAGATACAATATAGAGTTTGATAACTGCGGCCCACTGTATCACAAATGTACAGCTTAACCTCACTACAGAGGGTAAGAAAGAAAATAACTGAGCTCATCATCTTTAGAAAGCTCTGATTTTTTTTTAGCTAGACAATCATAAAGCTGGGGGAGGGAGAAGCACAGTTTTCGACATGCAAAAATGTTCCTCAAAGAAGGGCAGGCTATTTGTCTTGAAACTACTTCACACATATATTAGATATTCACAAAATAAATATATGATTAGGCCAGAATGTCAGAATTTTTCCAAAAGCATTATGAATAGCCAAGGAATGGTATAAAATGAACTGGTAATAATATATTAGTAGACTATCTCAGTATAAACTTATATTTTTAAATGTATGTATAGATGAATAAATACAGATATGTGGTATCCCAAAGGAGAGAGTGAGATCCCCCAATCTATATCTCTAAACAGATTCTGAGATCCTCCCATTATTGAAAATGTAAGAATTATATTAGAAAACCCATAATTATAGAGAATGTCTGAGACCAGAATGCAAAGAAAGGTCTTTAAAAGGAGACCATGTCAGAAAGGGAAATATCTTTAGTGTCAGAAACCTATTTGAAAGCAACACTAGTGAGCAAAATTGAAAGTCTTGTAATGACCATAGAAAAAATGATAACCTTGAGTAATACCCGTTAAATAAAGTATCTTTCAGTCTATTATTTAAACACTGTCTTAGTTAATGTTCTATTGCTGTGAAGAGATATAATGATCAAAGCAAATAAAAGAAAGTATTTATTTGAAGGTGTGCCAAAAGTTTCAGAGGGTTCTTCTCCATGGCGAGGATCATACCAGCAGGCATGTCTCTAGGTCTAGCATGGATTTTTGAAAACCTCAAAGACCATTACCAGTGAGTCATTTCTTCTATCAAGACCATACCTACTTAACAAAGTTGTACATCCCAATCCTTCTTAAATAGGCCACTCCCTGGTGACCATTCAAATCTATGAGACTATGGGTGGCATTCTCACTCAACCCAGCATATTCATGGCCCCATAGACTTATAGCAATATTATAATGCAAACATGTATTCAGTCCACCTTTAAAATCCCCACAGTCTTTCAGTCTAAATGTTGTTTTAAAACCAAAGTTTGAATACTCTTCTGAGAGTCATAGCAATATCTTAAATGTAATCCCCATGTAAAATCAAAACAAAAAAGCTGTAAAATCAAAACAAAAAAGCTGTAAAACCAAAACAAAAAAAAAGAAGATCACATATCTCTACCATTCAATGGCCCAGAATACACATATATACATTACCATTCCAAAAAGGAGAATAGGAAAGAAACATTAGACCAAAGCTATTTCAAAACCCAACAGGGGGGCAAACTCCAAATTTTCCAATTCATATCTCTCTCTCTCTCTCTCTCTCTCTCTCTCTCTCTCTCTCTCTCTCTCTCTCTCTCTCTCTCTCTCTCTCTCTCTCTCTCTCTCTCTCGATCCACAACTGAACTGCAGCTTTCATTGGCAGGCATCCCATGACTTTGGTAGCTCCAGCATCTTGGGGGTTTCAAGGCAATCCAATGACTTCTCTGAGTTTCTATGCAGGGCTCCACTGACACATACCTGACTCCATTTTCTCTCCCTTTTTTAGCTATGAGAGAGATTTCCCAACACTTTTTCTTATATCCTTGATTCTACAGCCAAAACCACATGGCTAAAGCTGTCAACCTCTGCTGTTTGACAGGGCTAGAACTCATTATTTTGTATTGTCTTCCTATTGTTGATTTTTTTTCTTCTTTTCTAAAAAGAAGTCTCTAGCTCCTCCCGTACACTCTTGGCAGGCTGAATCACGTCACTGTCCAAGCCAAGTCAGTAGTGTCCCACACCATTTCACCCTAATGGTGGGGTAGATCAAAGTCATCCAGATGACTTTGCCTCTGATGATCCAGCAAAGACCACAAGGCTTCTTCCAAGCAAACTTGCCTTAAAATAGGAAGGCACTTTCCATTCTTTAGCATACTCTTTTATGGATATTTTAGAAGACACCAAAACTACATATCTTCAGGACATAACTAAATGCATCTGACATCTATTTAAGCATTTATGTTTTGCTAACAATGAGTTTTCTATGTAAAACAATCAAATATCCTGTAACAAAGAGTGATTACTACTCACTACATAACACCATCCATACTAGGCTGTCTTGAGCCCTTCTCTGGCAAAACCATTAATTCAAAACTCTTTGGTTTAACCTCAGACATATTTTTAGGACAAAGGCAAAAAGCAGCATAACTGTTTGACACACTATGAACAATGGTCCCTCTGCCACTTACTAATATTCTTCCTCTGATCTTTCTTGACCATCATAATTTACATTGTTCTCAGTACCACTCTCTTTCTTGTTCATTAAATTCCCTTTACAGTGTTGAACAGTTTTCCTAATCCAAAGTCCCAAAGTCGACGTTTCACCTACAACAATATGGTTAGGCCTGTCATATCATATCTTGCTAACTGATACCAACTTTTCCCTTAGTCACTGTTCTATTGCTGTTAAGAGAAACTATGGCCAAAGCAAATTTTATAAAAAGAAAGCATTTAAATGAGGACTTGGAAACACTTTTTCCAAATAAGCAAAAAGTGGGACAAAAATGGAAATTTTTGCTTCAAGAGAAATTGCAATGATGAAATGAGATGAATGAAGAATAAGGCCCATCATTCTAGAACATCATAGCAATAATTGGCATGCATGCTATTTGTTAATAATAGATGAAATATTAAAGAGACTTAGACACCAAACTATGCATCTTTCTTGGTGGATTCAGTCATCAGGAAAGTGGGTTTAGGATGTTTTCAATTCCTTTGCCAGCCTTCTTGCTCCTTCCATATAGGTTGGGGGTGATAAGTCACAGCTAATGGAATCATGGAAGGGAAAAAATATCCTTTTAATTGAGATTCAAAACAGACATGAACTTTATCCAGTGATCAAGGTTAGCATAATCTACCACACTTACATTTTATCCTCTGATCATCATATGACACAGAAGTGCCATCACCTCTTTGGTGCTCTTCCTCAAAATGTATAATGGGTCATCAGCAGGGATACACAAGGGGTTTTATAAACTCCTGACCAAATACATATTGAAGGTGTCAAGGTCATCCTGGCAGGAAACTGCAGGACTGAGGGATCATCACATTTAAACTAAGGATTGATGACAGATGAATTTAATGCACTATAGTGGAAAAATAGATATCAATAAATCTACAGCTTGCTATTGGCACTGTCCTTATGTCAATTTCTTAGAACTAAGTCCTGTGGGATGGCTATGAGCTGCCGTGAACAACAGTGCTTGGTATGCAAGAAAGAAACATGCCTAATAATCTACAAAAGAATATGCAATAATGACTAGATAAACTAGGTTTGTATACTTTTGTTACATTTTTTTCATGCTAGGATAAAGATATTTTTATAGAGAATACTCTTCTATTCATTGAAAGCACCTCAAAAATGAAAACACATAGTCTAGTAATATTCTATGTTGGAAATAAAGATTCTCTGGAGTGAAGCCCAGGTTTGACTTCCCCCAGCTTTTAGTTCTAGTGATTTCTATATTTACAAAATATAAAAATTTTCTTATCAGTACATCTTCAGCAATTTCCAAACTGAGGATGATTGACTGTGTTGGATATTTTACACTACCATTGAGATGGTTGGTTCCTAGAAATGTAAGGCATGAGTCTCAAACATTTAAAGATTAAAATCCAGTCCTGTAGTAATTTTTAAAATTTTAATACTATATTTCTGTTTTACAAAAGATTATGTTTCTTTTAAATCTTCCAGTAGTCATTCTCTATGCAATAATTCATTAAACATGTGAAACAAAAATTTCACCAAAATGAAATGTTTAATATTACTTTAAAATACAATTTAATTTATAGTTTAAATAGTATTCTACACACAAACACACACACTTTTTTATTTGCCTGTGACTTATCTCACAGTCATTTTTTTCCCAATTCAAGCAGACAAATTCAGAGGTCATTCTATGTCTCTACTTTTGAGTTTGGCAGGATCCCCAAACCCCAGTACCTATAATAATATGAATGAGCTCTTCTCACAATCTGTTATATGGAAAAATATTATCTCAAAATGGTCCCAGATCAAATTAACATGGAAAATATTTCATTCTATTTTCCTTTTTTAGAGATGTCAAAATATATTATTGTCTGTTAATAAAAAACTAACAGAAGAGTCAACACCTTAATGAAGAGATAAATTAATTCTCATTTAATTCCTATTAATTATGGATTCACTTTGAGAACAACTGTGCTGCAGTAAACCAAATTGCACTCCAGAGAGCAGATCTGAATGCTTTTATTCTAAGAGGGCTCCAACACTTGATGGATAGTCCAAAAGTGAGAAGTTTCTGAGCCTGCAGTTGCATGGACAAACAGGATGAATAATCAGGTAGAAAAGCAATAAAGGAAGGAAAGAGAAAGAAAGAAAAGGAAAGAGCCAAAACTTCGAATACTTTGACATTGTCTCACATGAAAAGTGAAAGAAAATAAGTAGAAAGAAAATACAAAAGAATAGAATAAAATATTTTGGATAGTGTCTTAATGAAGAGATTGGGAAAATAAAAAGTCAAAGAAATATTTAATATTTTTACAACATTATATTTTATATGTTATATAAGAGGACCCCTGCACTCAAGAGCTCATAACAACCATGGTAGCTTACATAAATTGAAGCCATTGTGGAGAGGGAGTGGGCATTAGTGGCCGACAGTAGCTAAAGATCTATTGACAGTTTATGGCTCCCAGGGGAGGGAGAATCAATATCTTAAAGGGTGTAGCCAGTGTTGGGTTAGACATACCCAAGTAGATGGCCCCATACCTATGAGAATACTATGGGGAGCACAAAGTGGTCAGAGCAGGTTGCATAAAGGTAAAAAGATAGACATGAATTTAGCAAAATGGTAGGCAAGAAGTAAGGAGCATGTTGAGAAGGAGGTAAAGGATGATTGACAAAAAATACATTGTATTCATGTTTGAAATTCTCAAAGAATTAGAAAAATACTTTATTTGTTTTAAAAGTAAGAACAATGACAGCATGGAACTGTAGCTCAATGGTTGAGTGGCTTGACTTGAATATATAGGGTCTTGGGTTTGATTTCCCAGTACCAAATATAGTAGCAGTCATTATAATAATGATAATGAACTTGTTTCAAATGAAGTATAGAACCATGAAATTTTTGCTTTTAAAATTATTCAAAGACCAATTTAATAAAACTAGAGAAAGCTAAAATAAAGTGTGAAAGGGAAGGAGACAAAACAAGAACTTCAAAAGAAATGTTTAACTGATAACCAATACAACAAGGCATGTCTTAATCTGTATTCTCCATAAAGCAGATCAGTTTTACAAAACCTTAATCTAGATTGCAGCATCATTACAAAGTGACATGAAAACACTGATAATAAATAGCATGAATAGAGGCTGATGCATGTGTTAAGGAATGATCTAAGTGAGGCCAGGGGCCTTACTGATGATAAATATGAGTTCTCGCAGTAAGGGGCGGGGGGGCTAGTACACACCTTTAATCCCAGCACTTGGGAGGCAGAGGCAGGCAGGTTTCTGAGTTCGAGGCCAGCCTGGTCTACAAAGTGAGGTCCAGGACAGCCAGAGCTACACAGAGAAGCTCTGTCTTGAAAACCCAAAATAATAATAATAATAATAATAATAATAATAATAATTTAAAAATGAGTTCTTGCAAAGACAACAGCAGAAAAAAAAATCCACCCAACAAAAAACAATTAATACTCAGAATGAATAAAGCAAGCCACTTTAATTTGCCTGAGATGTTTCCAAAAAGCGTATATCAAAATATAGCATCATCAAGTATATAGAAATCTATAAATCAATATCTACAGATTTAGAAACTCGATTCTTTAATAAAAGTCAGTGGCAGAGCAGGAGATATAGATCAGCTGGTAGAGTTTCTGTCTAGAGTTCACAGGGCTCTGGGTTTAATTCCCAGCACCATATAAAAGAGTCATCATGGCATACACCTCTCATCCTAGTACTCTGTAAATTGAAAGAGGAGAATTAGAAGTTCAAATCATCCTTAGCTACACAAAGTACTCTACACGAGGCTCTCTCTCATTAAATATAAGAATTTGGCTGTCACAAAACACCAGACCAACGTGTCAATTTAGGAAAACAAAACAAAATAAAATTGATTTCAAGAAAAACCAAAAAGTTTCCTAGCATTTTTAAACTCAAGTGTTTACACTAAGAATCACTATTTAAGGCCATAGTCAACAATACAGTAATGATGTTCCTTCTGTACACAGGGACCAGACAAAGGTGCTGGCTTTGCTTGCTAGTTTATGAATAATCAAGGTATTTATATAAACTAGCAAAATAATAATGATATTCTCATCAAGTTTTTTTTTTATTATTATTATGTGCAATGGAACTTGGCCTGTGTATGCTAGACAAGGACTCTATCACCCAGGTATACTTTCAAGGATTGTTTTTGTGCATATACTTAAATAATTACAGCATTATGATATTAACAAACCAGCATCTCTATGAGCTTTACAGATGATTTTTAAAAAAAAGTGACAAAACCTCCTTAAAGTCTGGTGAACTTGGCTTCAAACACTAGTTTTACTGGTAGCTTGTTCTATCATTTTTGTAAGAATAAATAAATAGGATAACAAACAATCCATAACATAAATATAGACATAGACATTATAATAAAGCAATGAAGAAAAGTCCACTTTTATCAGGTAATCAAAGAACTATTTTCCAAGACAATAATTATATTTTAATTTATTAATTTTTAATTAAATAAATGGAAAATATAAAGAATACAGTCTCTCTCTATATATATATATGTATATATATATATATATATATATATTCCTCAGAAGAATAAAGAAAATATTTCTTTCTTGTGTAATAAAGGGAGCAATAAATATGAGAATAGAACATGTCCTGGAATAAAAATATCAGTGTATGTCTGGAATCATTAGTTTTCAGTTCTAGACAGTATTAATGGAATTGTCCATTATAAGAAGACAGCCTTAAAATATGTAGTTTATTGTATGGTGGCTTCATAGTCATAAAGGATAGGAAGTAGCCTGCTGTTTTGATTATAGTAGAATGCTTCAGTAGATACAGTTGAACCTCTAAGCCTGTTCTATATATACCTAAAACAAAACCCATGTAGAAATGAATGCTGGTACATACTAGCTGTAATTGAAAGACACAGAGAAGTTGAAAGCTGAGCAGAGGTTGAGCTGATGAACAAGGAAGCAAATCTTAGCAGTTCAATTAAAAGCACATTGATACAGGCCATGAAAGAGATCTCCACTGCAAAACTTGGATGGGTCTAAATGATACAAAATTGTTCACCAGTGGCTCTGATGAGGGTTTAACATCAGTTGCTTAATTTTACTAAAGTCCAGGGGCTTAAGAGGGTGTGGTACAAGAATGAGGACTTGAGTTCAATTCTCAGAATTACACAAAAAATTCTGAGCATGGTGATGTGTGCCTGTAATTTCAGTGAAGCAGAAACAGGAGGACTCTGGAGCCTCCCATTCCAGCCAATATAAGAAAGCATCCTGTAAGCACCATTATAAGGTTAACCTCTAAGTCTCTCTTTCTCACACGCGCGTGCACACACACACACACACACACACACACACATACACACACAGAGAGACACAAAGAGAGACAGTGAGGTAGAGACAGAGAGACTGAAGCTGGAATGTGAACATAGAATCCACAGGTAGAAAGACATTTTGGAGGGCTACTTCCTGGAGTGAAGATCTTCTTGCTTTGTGAATGAATAGTATTCAGATGATATGAATATAGGTTGTCTGGCCTGTAAGGCTTCAGGGCCCTCCTGTTTCTGCTTCACCAGCACTGGAGTTATTGACATATCACCATGCTCAGATTTCTTGAATGGTTCTGGGAACTCATCTTCCATCTTTGCAAAATTCTACCAGGCACAAATCACCTTCTAAACACTATCACAATAATTCTCCTAACCAAATACATTCATCTCTCCTAAGAATCTCGTCTCATTTCCAAAACATGCCATTTTGCTTCACATAATGGTCTCCAGTTGCATTCATTTTCCTGTAAACAATATAATTTCATTCTTCATGGCCAATTAAAACTCTTCTTTGTATATATACCACACCTTCTCTATCCCTTCTTTTATTAATACAGACCTAGGCTTATCATGATAATTTGGACATTATGTACAGAGCTAGAAAATATATGTATAATTTGACTGATATGTTTACTTGGAGATCAGAGATCCTTTGATATAAACCTATCAGTGGGGTGGCGGGATTGTATGGCAGTTCTGATGTCCACAGTGGCTGGACTGATTTGCATTTCCACAAGCAGTGTATAAGGATTGCATTCTCCTTTACATTCTTACCAATATTTGTTATTATTTTTCTCAGTGGATCTGACTAGATACTACATTATTTCATACTTAAGTGTATGTTAGTGTTATTATATTTTTTCAAACAATATATTTTGATCATATTCTAACCTGCCCCAACTTTTCCATTCAAATTACCTAACTTCATGCTTTCTCTCTCACAAAAGTAAAACAACACATGAAAATCAAAACAGACAAAAAGAATTCAATAAAACAAAAAATACCAAAATAATATGGAGAGTGCATACAATCACATGGAGTCTGTTTTGTGTTGGCTAGCTACTCTTGAGCATGGGAAAGTGTAGCTGAGATACCCAGTAATATTCCATAGGAGAAAATTTATGCTCATTTTCTCTGCAGGTATCCGGTAAGAAGGACACATGCTCCACTATGTTCATAGCAGCCTAATTTATAATAGCCAGAAGCTGGAAAGAACCCAGATGCCCCTCAACAGAGGAATGGATACAGAAAATGTGGTACATTTACACAATGGAGTACTACTCAGCTATTAAAAAGAATGAATTTATGAAATTCATAGCCAAATGGATGGACCTGGAGGGCATCATTCTGAGTGAGGTAACACAATCACAAAGGAACTCACACAATATGTACTCACTGTTAAGTGGATATTAGCCCAAAACTTAGGATACCCAAGATATAAGATACAGTTTGCTAAACACATGAAACTCAAGAAGAATGAAGACTGAAGTGTGGACACTATGCCCCTCCTTAGAATTGGGAACAAAACACCCATGGAAGGAGTTACAGAGACAAAGTTTGGAGCTGTGAAGAAAGGATGGACCATCTAGAGACTGCCATATCCAGAGATCCATCCCATGATCAGCATCCAAACGCTGACACCATTGCATTCACTAGCAAGATTTTGCTGAAAGGACCCAGATATAGCTGTCTCTTGTGAGACTATGCCGGGGCCTAGCAAGCACAGAAGTGGATGATCACAGTCAGCTAGTGAATGGATCACAGGGCCCCCAATGGAGGAGCTGGAGAAAGTACCGAAGGAGCTGAAGGGATCTGCAACCCTATGGGTGGAACAACATTATGAACTAACCAGTACCCCGGAGCTCTTGACTCTAGCTGCATATGTATCAAAAGATGGCCTAGTCGGCCATCACTGGAAAGAGAGGCCCATTGGACACACAAACTTTATATGCCCCAGTACAGGGGAACACCAGGGCCAAAAAAAGGGAATGGGTGGGTAGGGAAGTTAGGGGGGGGGGTATGGGGAACTTTTGGGATAGCATTGGAAATGTAATTGAGGAAAAGATGTAATAAAAAAAAAGATAGGAAAAAAAAAAGGTTGAGTTCTGTGCATACAGCAATGTGTCATTAGGAGCCATTTTATTGCTATGTCCATTGAGCAGAATAACAGTAGTATGTTTTCATGTTTTCTCCTATGGTGGATTATCTATCTCATCTCAGGTTTATGGCCATTCTGCCAATAATTTTTAAGGATTCATTTCAAGATGCAGGTACTGAGTAATCAAATTATTTCCCAATATCAATGAAACCTTAGCTTTTGTTGTGCAGTTTCTCAAGGGATTTGTATAAAACTTCCTGAAGTCTGACAGTTTACGAACTGAAAAGGAAAAGTATGTGTTCCTCACATTCAATGGTGGAACAGGCATCTGTTAGCTGTGGCCCTTCCTGTGGAATGACGAGAAAACTGCAAGTTATGAAGGACCTTCTGTTCTCCAGTAACTCTCAAATCCAGGGGACGATGTAGGATGCTACTTTCTGAAAGGGAAATCAACCCTGTTGCCCAGAAATGACTCTCCAGCATCCTCAGCCTTGCATATTAGAAAACAGTTTTACCCAGCGAGTAATGTGGGGCATCAGTTGATGTGTGGGACTGGGAAAGGCAGCCTGTTTTCTGATCAAGCTAGGTTGAAACCCCGGAGACCCAGCAGGTGTTCCTGCAAGGGATAGAAGGCCTTTGCCATGCTTCCAGACACTAGGCTCCTGACACAAAACCTCAGCTTTCCATAATTCTGTGGCCATCAGTCACTTAGGGCAATGCCCCCAAGCCCCTGGTATTCTGTCTGGACTCCACCCCCACAGTTACTTGGCAACATCCAGGTATGCTCCTCCCCACAGTTACCTGGCAACAGCCAGGTAGGCCTGGCCCACTATAAAAGGGACTGCTTGCCCACTCCTCCCTCTCTTACTTTTGCCTGTCTCTCTTGCCCTCTTGCTCCCTCTCTCTCCACATGGCCATGGCTGGCCTCTACTTCTCTACTATCTCCCTCTTTCTGCCTTTCTCTGCCTCTACTACCCTCTTAGCTCCCCTTACCACACACTCTTCCCTGCAAAAGGTATTTAACTTCAGGCCCGCCCTGATAGACTGCAGTACGGTTTCACTCATCACCACTCTCTGCCATGACAATAAATGCCTTAAAACCATGCACTGCCTCTTCTTATTGGGATCTGCCATGTTGGAGCAATGGAGGAGATCTTCCTCTAAAGAGCTTCGCCTAATTTTACACAGGAAGCCTCTCTGTGTTCTCAGCCATGGTCATCACCCAACCAACTTACCTGAGCAAGCCAAGGTCTCCTCCCCAAAGGAAGTAGCTGGAGCTCTCCTCCTCCCCTTTTCCCTTAAGCCCTGGGCAAGAGCCAGTCCCGTGGGCCTCCCACTCTGTTCTCAGCTCTTCTGCAGCATCCAGTGACGTCTGCAATGTCCAAGAGCCTGAGAACCTGTCTTCCTCGACCTCCGTGAAGCTCAGGGACCCACAAGCCCGACTCCGTCAGTTCCTTGGGGACCGCAGACATACCTCCCCACTCCCAGAGTGGGGTCCTGAGGCTTCTCACAGCCTGACACCGTCCTGGGGAAAGCATGGGGTGCACACAGTCAAACTTCCCACATCCTGCCTCCACGAGAGGCCCACATTGATGCATTGTTTTCCAAATTGCTTCAAAACTAATAATTTGGAGATTTAAGGGCTCATTTACATTGTGTGCTGTACTTATTTCTTCAGTCAAAGTGATGTAATTCTTTCTCCACTTTGTGAACTCTCCAGGGATCAATTTATAATTAACTATAATAGACAAATAGCCACATCTATGGATCTACTTAAGAAAAGCCTTTCTCTATTTTAGATTTTGTGTCTCAGTCAGCTTTGGGGCATGGCACTTGTCTGAAAGGCTCTGGAATGGAATATTTTTTCTCTGATTGGGCATCTCTCTGAGACACTATGGCAGATATTTCCGAAGTCTTGAGGCATCTTACATTCCATGTAGAATTTATCTTTTTTTCTTAAGTCTTTCCTTACCTTTGGCACTGATATCAGAGAATGAGAAAGTCTTATAGCAGCCCCAGCAAATTCTGGCTCCTTTGTTTTTAACAATTATTTCCCCAGTTCCTCTCAGATTTCACTATAAACATGCCAAAGAGGCTTTGCCATTTGCCCGTAATTCCCTAGTTCAACTAGTTCATTTAATTCATGTTCCACATCCCACTTTCAACACTTAACTTGTTACTAGATGTCCATGAGTCAATTAAACGATTTCTTCTCTTCAATCTTTGAGATATTCTTCATTTTTTCTTTGGTTTGTCACCAATAGCCTACAATGGTGTCATTAGGCTTCTAACTACTACCTGTTGGTCAAAGCTAATATTATACTTTTAGATTCTGCTAACCTTGGACTGTAACCAATATAAAGTTATCAAATGTCTATGTTGATTAGCTAGTAGTACCTAAAACCCTACCCAAAACTTAACTAGCTAAAACAAAATTGAGTTGGGTCATGGCATATAATATGTGCAAGATAACCCACAGACTGCTACTACTCAATAGAGCCCAGGTGGTCCAAGACTTGGAGGTGAGTCCTATACCCAGAATTTAATGTTTTAACCAGACAATAGTTTTAACTTCTCTGGCTGGTTTCATAGACTATGGTAGTAAGCTTCTTCCTAAATTATCCTAAGTGGGGTGGGGAAAGGAGGAATACAGGGAGGAAGGAGGAAGAGAGATGGAGAGGAAGACAAAGAGAGACATACAAAGGCAGAGAAATACACAAAGGATTGGTTTTGAATTTTATGATTTCTCTTTCATTGTTATTTATTGTCAATTCTTTTAATGTTTTATTCGGTTGGCATGGTATTTAAGAAGCTCTTCCTATATTTGAAGGGATGGAATATAGACTATATCTCCATTGCTAGAGCATTAATTTCACAGTGTAAGAATAGCATGTGAGATGGGAAATACACTGATATGTATATTAGAAGGATAAAATGGGCAGCATTCAACACAAATGAGTCTTGATTTACCATGACTTATGATGATTTAAGATAAGGGCTTAATACTTATAATGGTATAAATATATCCATGCAACCATTCTTTTCAATACTCAATTATCATATATTTAATATATTATTATAAAATAGGCTTCACATTAAATTTTTGTCTACTGTAATCTAATATAGGCTAAGCTACAGTATTTTGTAGGTTAGTTTCTTTAATACATGTACTTTACTTACAATCATGTTTTCGAGACGTAACTCCATTCAATGTAAATTGAGGAGCATCTGTATAGACACCTTGGTCATTCTAAATACACCATTTTGTTTTCTTTAAATGTCATCATTATAATGATCCTTAAACTAAGGATTCCAAATTAAATAGAATCAGGTGCTAGTTTGGCCCAAATATTTACTGAATACTTAAACAGTTTGGCTTTCCATGAAGTTTCTACATATTAAAAATATGAACATAATGTTAAGTGAATGTTTTCATTAAAATTGTCATCAACTGCTGGGCAAGACAGTTCATTTATGTAATCCTAGCCCTCAGAAGGTTGACATTGATGGCATAACATTAGTTAAAGGTCAGCCTGGCATCCACGTGAAAGCTGTTTTGCCAAAACTGGAAAAAAATGAAAAAGATTCATAAGGAAATATATTATCCAGGATTACAATTATTCTCTCTGATCTTTTAACTATGCTGAAATGGTGACCCGTTCCCATCTCCTTGAGGCCAGTACATGTCAAATGACATTGTAGCACAAGGCAGTTCTCATTCAGAAATAGGCACTAATCCAACATGGGCCAACAAATGAGAAGTTGAATATTATGAAGATGCCTTTGTAAACTTCTAATGTTGATATCACTGACATAGATAAACTTTGCCTAACCTTCTACTTGACTTTTGATTGTTCTTTCATTAATTTCAAGAGAGAGCAAATTACAATGCCTAAACAATTCCCATAGGCTGACATCAGTTAAAATTACTTGATGTATTTTAAGCAAAATAACTTCTACATATGTTTTTGTATATATACTATATGTAACATTATGTACTTAAAGAAATCTTTTATATGCTTGTAACATTCATATACAGTCATGTGAATATGTATATTTGTTGATATTCATGGTAATAAGTAAAACTTGGAGTATAATTAAAATAAACAATTCAACCTTCATTCAGAACAGAAATAAAATATGCCTGCTATATTTGATTATTACTTGAAAGCCATGAATTTAACAAATTATCGATAGCCTGCAAAAGTAAGTGATCTTGTTATAACATTGGCTATCAAACAAGACCTAGAAGAGCCTTCAGTGATTTTCATATTCCAATTGCTGTTTGATAACCGAAGGTTGAATTGGGCATTTTCCTTGACAATTTCTATTCATCCTAAAGGGAGACTTTCTCTTTCTCAGCTACATACCAACATCACCAAAGGCACCATAATTCTTGTTATGGAATAAGTCACTTTTTTCTGTTATTTTGAGCAGTCGAAAGAGTTGCTGTTCATTTCTGTACAGAATACCAATATATATTATAGTCAACTTAATTTGACTTCAATTTAGTAATTATGTAATAACAAAGAGAGCACTTATCAGAGCACTTTTGAATTAAAGCAAAGCTGTAGGTTTTTAACCTTAGTGAAAATCTTTAAATTTTGTAATCTGCACATATAATATATTAGTGTCATTGATATTCAGTGCATGAATTAAATATAACACAATAGGAAATAATCTAGATGATCCCTTTTGTGGAATAATAATTTCCAAAAGTCAACTCCTCTACCTCCTTTTTTTGACTTCTTTCTTTCTTGGCCCTAAAAACATAAACATGTTTTTTTTTTTTTTTTTTTTTTTTTTGCTTTGAAGCTACAGAATGGTTTTTCACAGTGGTAAGAGTGAGAAAAGTTGGCAAAATGAACAACATAATCTAAGAATGTTTTCAAAAAATGAGCAGAAAGCATATAATCCCTGAGGTAAAGAAAATTTTAACTTCTCAGAGTCCCACAGTAAATTACATTATCAAAAGTAAACTTTATTAACTATGTATGTGTCTTACTTAGGGTTATTGTTGCTGTGCTGAAACACTATGACAAACTGCAAGTTGTGGAGGAAAGGATTTAGTTGGTCTACACTTCCATATCACTGTTCATTATTAAAAGAATTCAGGACAGAAATTCATACAAGAAAGAAACCTGGAGGCAGGAGAAAGAACCCTGGAGGCAGGAGCTGATAGGGGAGGTGCTTACAGGCTTGCTCTCCATGGCTTGCTTAGCCTCCCCCCTACAGAACCTAGGAACATCATCTGAGGATAGCATTACCCACAGTGGGCTGAACCTACCCCATAAATCACTAATTAAGTAAATGCCTTATATAGAGATCTTATTAGGCATTTTCTCAACTGAGGTTCCCTCCTTTCAGATAGATCTAGCTTTAGATCTAGCTTGTGTCAAGTTGACACAAGACTAGCCAGCACAGCATGAGTTTGTCTGTTGAAGAAAGAAACAAGGATGGGCTATGTACTTGTATAATCCAACTGCAAACAAACTCCTAATGCCTGTCATAATAAAAAGTGTGTTGCTTTTACTTCGTTAAAAAAGAAATTTAAACATGCTCCTCTTTATTAAAAGGAAGAAAAATAAAAGGGTCAGTTATAACTAACCATTCCCATTTTGCACATATCTAATAAGTAAAACATTAAATTTATTCAAGATTCCTTTTTTCCCAAGAAAACAGATTTTCATAGTGTCTTTATATTTCCAGCCCAGTCAAAGGGTTTTGTTTATAAAAAAAATCAATATTTCCAAAGCTCTTTCCTTTTGTAAGCCAATCTATTTCAATTTTTACCTGTCTGCTGAAGGAAACCATGCATCTTGCAGCAAGCAGTTTGGGCTTTGTCAATTCTTTGTGGTCCATTATCAGCCAGCCAAAATTCAAGGTCACTCACTTTAGTGTTCACTTCCTGACAGAGGTCCCCTGTCTTGATGAAGGTCCTTAAAGTTAGTAAATGAACATGGACTATTTGGGGCTGTGTGAAATGCAATTCATCAACCTGCCTAATGCTTGCCATCTATGTCTTGCTTTGTTTCTGAGCACTCCGCATTGTCAGCAGGTGAAGGGAGCTTAAATGGAACTCCTAGTCCTCTCTGCTCCTCTTAAAGTGCTAGTGTGGTTCATTGCATAGACCAAACACAGAGGCTGCTCAGACTCTTAAGATTATTTGTTATGATGAGAACAAATTCTGCAGAAGATTGCGTAACTAGGGCAACTCCCCATTGCTAAGGTATTACTAACCACAGCATAATATTTAGGTATATTAACCACAAAGGAATAATAACCCAAACACATTGCTATAATTTAAAAACTATATACAGTTCAGAATTTTCTAATTTATTGTTGTTGATTGTTTTCTCCTTTCTGTGATATGTTTTTCCTTATTGTGTTTTAACTTCTTCTTTCTCATTTTTGTTTAAAATCATATATATATATATATATATATATGACAGATAGAGGGTAGATAGGTAGATAGATAGATAAGATGGTGTGTGGTGTGGTATGGTGTGTGTGCATGTGTGTTAAAGATTGAATTCAGGACCTTGCACAATGCTAGATAAGTGCTAAGCCTCTGAGGCATAAATTCATTTTATTTTTCTAGTATTTTATTTTAACACCATATATTATTAGTATTTACGACTCTGATAGTCCTCCAAATAAACACAACTGGTGATCTATATCTATAGTGGTTTATTATAGGTATCTGAGACTAAAAGATGTCCCTATTTGCTGCCACAAGTGAAGATTAAGAAAGGAAGAGTATACTTTCAAGTACTGAGAATGGTAGAGATAATGATGGAGATTTTAATCTGTGTTTGAAATTCATACTTCTGGGGGCATGAAGGGAAAGAGATTAATGTGTATCAGGATGAGAGGGAGACAGCATTCAGCTTTTCCCTCTTTCTGGTCCATGCATGTCCTCAGTGGAGAGAACAGTTCTCAGCCACATGAAACGGAGCATCTACTGTCTCAGGCAAACAATTTAATGCTGATCTCTCCAGGAATACATCTGTTTGACATACCCTCCAGATTCTTGGACATTCCATGATCCAGGCAAATCAATACTGTCTTAGTCAGGGTTTCTATTCCTGCACAAACATCATAACCAAGAAGCAAGTTGGGGAGGAAAGGGTTTATTTGGCTTACACTTCCATGCTGCTGTTCATTACCAAAGAAGTCAGGACTGGAACTCAAGCAGGTCAGGAAGCAGGAGCTGATGCAGAGGCCATAGAGGGATGTTCTTTACTGGCTTGCCCCCTCTGGCTTGCTCAGCCTACTCTCTTATAGAACCCAAGACTACCAGCCCAGGGATGATCCCACCCACAAGGGGCCTTTCCCCCTTGATCACTAATTGAGAAAATGCCTTACAGTTGGATCTCATGGAGGCATTTCCTCAACTGAAGCTCCTTTCTCTGTGATAATTCCAGCTGTGTCAAGTTGACACAAAAATAGCCAGTACAAATACATAAGAGACAATTTGTAAAACACATGAACCTGAAGAAGAACGAAGTCCAAAGTGCTGACACTTTGCCCCTTCTTAGAATTGGAAGCAATCACCCATGGAAGGAGTTACAGAGACAAAGTTTGGAGCTGAGACAAAAGGATGGACCATCTAGAGTCTGCCATATCCAGGGATCCATCCCATAATTAGCCTCCAAAGGATGACACCATTGCATACACTTGCAAGCGTTTGCTGAAAGGACGCTGATATAGCTGTCTCTTGTGAGACTAGGCCCGGGCCTAGTAAACACATAAGTGGATGCTCACAGTCAGCTATTGGATGGATCACAGGGCCCCCAATGGAGGAGCTAGAGAAAGTACCCAAGGAGCTAAAGGATCTGCAACCCTGTAGGTGCAACAACAATATGAACTAACCAGTACCCCGGAGCTCTTGTCTCTAGCTGCATATGTATCAAAAGATGGCCTAGTCAGCCATCACTGGAAAGAGAGGCCCATTGGACTTTCAAACCTTATATGCCCCAGTGCAGGGGAACGCCAGGGCCAAAAAGTGGGAATGGGTGGGTAAGGGAGTGGGGGGGAGGGTATGGGGGACTTTTGGGATAGCATTGGAAATGTAATTGAGGAAAATACGTAATAGAAAAAAATATATATATAAACAACTGCTCTCAGACCTAAGTATTATTTTTTGCATAATTCTTAAACAGTACGTTTTGCTTTAATATTTCTTCTCACTCAATAGTTCCCTATGAGTATGCATGTATCATATATGTCTTTTCAGTGGGAACAATTCATTTTTCTCTCTCATTGTTGCTTTTATTATACCTTGCTTAATAGATATAAATTATATAAAATATACTTTTTGTAACCTATTTGGTTTTAGATTCATTCTTACCTCATAATCAATATTTGTTTCTTATATTAAATGTGCATTTTGTGAAATTCAAAGTTATATTTGTACAAAAAAGTTTCTTTTATTATTAAAATTGACAAAACAATACATTATATATAGAATTCAAACCCTATTTTGTATGAACATTTTATAAATCAACAATTGACATTTACTTTGGTCTACTTATCCATCAGTAGTCAGCAAAATGCATTAAGCTCTTTCACTAGATTTCTAGCTTTGCCAATTTTTCCTCCATGACTAATAATTTATTCTTTATGTATCTTTATGATGTCAAGAATTGTTTCTGGGTGCATAAAAATTAGTGGCTATTATCTTCGTGGATCATCCATTCAAATGAACAAAAAAGTTCAGGGTTTTGACTTTGCCTTGAACTGTTTGATCAGTTTTTATTTTTTGTTCATGACGTATCTTCTTTTAGTACATGAATTTTTCCCACTAACTACTATTTTTTACATTATTAATTTTATTTAATGGTTTATATTGTCTTATATTACCACTTCATTCCTACTACTACCACCATTTTTTAAATTTTTATATCTATTTTTACCACATTTGATGAGGGGATTTATGTCATTTTTCATTTGTTAGGCAGCAAAAAAATCTTTGGAGTTCATTAACAATGGGCCTCTTCCTGATTGTCTACTTTAGGTCCACTGTTTCTGTAGTAACACTAGAAAGATAAGCACCAACTTTGCCACTTCTTACCATTTCAAATGCCATAAATAAAGGGGGAACTGTCTGGGCTCTGGTGAGACTCATTAAGAGTAAGCTATTTTCTCTTGGTCAAAGTAATGTCATCTACATCTGTCTCCAGGTGGAGACATAACATTCAGATCTGCTTCAGTGGTAAAAATACTGCATACTAGTATCTCAGCCCTGAAGAATTTGTCCAGCTGGGCCTGTCAATCATAGACAACACTCTATGCTAAGAAGATGGGAAGTTGAATCTGCTTCCTTCCTATTTTTCTTCCTCATCTTCCTCTTGCTGGAAGTTGCTGACATGCCACTGCTTGCTGAACTTCATTGCTGTTCTTAAACACTAGTAAATAAATTGTCTTGAGTTTTCCTTTGAGTTCCCTTTCAAATCTTTTATTAATGAGACTAAGATCACATAGCATATGTGTGTGCAAGAGAGAGGGGGGTGAGACAGAGAGAGAGAGAGAGAGAGAGAGAGAGAGAGAGAGAGAGAGAGAGAGAGAGAGAGAGACTGAGAGAGACAGAGAGAGAGAGAGAGACAGACAGACAGACAGACAGACAGACAGACAGAGAATACCAGTTTCCCTGATAGCATGTGGATACCATGAAGGGAAAAATAAAGTAAGCCCTCTGAGAAAGAGCAGGTAGCCACATGCCAGGACTTTCAGAAAGCTCCTTCTGGTGAACAAAAGCATCAGCAAATGCACTTTGCACTTTGGGTGAGATTCCTTTGGGGAAGATTTAGTCTCCAAACTTGAACTTTCTGTCTTGCCCAAGGTCTATAATTTACATTAATGCTTCAAAACTATAGCAGAAGGAAAAGGCTTTCTATTTCCCTCACCTCCCAGGACCCTTCCTGGGGGATAAGAGTGAAATAAAATGTGCATAAGCAATTCCTTTCTTTCTTGGATGCCACAGTGTTTAGGGCAAAATGGATTTGGTTCCATAATGGCCAGAGGCCAGAGATTACAGAAGGGAAGTCTGTTTTCTCTCTTCATCTCTTCTCCTAAGTAAGCAGCCTATCCTAGAATTTTTATGACCAAACAGAGAGGAGACACTTGGACACATCATGGTTGGGCCAACAGAGATGACTAACTCATCTTCATCCCCATACCTTACATTATTCTCATTGGTAAACTCTGTAAGAAGCCCATACACAAATACTTGAATGGCATCTCATTTCTGGAGGTCCACTTCTACTATGGGAACTTTGACTTCCTTCTCTTAAACACCTACCTATAGAACTACTGTCAAACTCCTTTATGAGCTCTGTCTTCTGGGGTCCATAAATCCAGTTCTTTGAATTTGCAAGAAAAGAACTCAGACACTACTGACTAGGTGAAAGTTTTGTGTGTTTATGAGAGCCAGGTACCCTAAGTTCTTGGTTAAAGCCTACTTGAGGCAAGCAAAATGGCTTTGGTAAAATTTAAAGACCCTACACTTTCTCAATCAAAAGGATTTGAAAGTTGTTAGTTTCGTATCCATTTTCAGGTATTTATACATTATATTTTAACACATGTACTTATTGGGGTTTTGCAAGTAGTATTAATTTATACTTATGGTATCTTCTTCCCACCAACTCTTTCAATCCCCTGTCCAATAGGACACAGGAATAACCCTTTTGTTTCCTCTTTTGGTACAACATTTTCCACTAGTTGAATATGGTCTATCATGGAATCGTTTTTATTAAATGATTAATGGTTATATTCCTAAGGGGAGTGTTGTATGTGAGTGTTGTTTGACTGGCTGAGAAGGCTTTGTGGGTTTATTATGTTTGAGTAGAGAGACAGCTGGGAGTACCACATGCTTCTCTGGATGCCTAGTGCCAACTCTTTATTGGTGGCGCACATTCCCAAACTTCCTGCTACTTCTCTCAGCCAGGTTGCTCTGTGGCTGTAGCCATGCTACATCACAGAGACAAACTATCATATAACATTTGCAATGTTGTTCTAGTAATATATCCCAGTTGCCTGCACTGCTTTGGGGGTAAGAGCCAGATCTGCTTGCTGCAACCACTATTCACAGGTTTGGAGACCTGCTTGAAACAAGAGTCATGATTTCTGCAACTTCTTTAATACTGTTTGTTGTTTCATTTCCTCTTCAAAATTAAAATGATCTGTTTTACATGGGCTTTCAAAAGTGTATTTTGTTAACTTTATACCCCCTATACAAGCTGTGGTAGCACAAACCTATGATTACAATATTTCAAAGGTAAAGAAAAGAGAATGATGAAGTTTGAAGTTAGTTAAAACTACTTAGAAAGACCTTATCAATTTTTCATTATGAATTAAATTTCTTATTTGATATTTCACACACATACAAAACATACTGACCACTCTCAACCCCGTCCTCTTGTATCTTGCCACCACCACCATCCATGGTTCTCCATTCTACAAATTGCCAAGCCACATTCATGTGTGCTTGACTTTGTGACCTACCAAGGTCATCAGATGTCCATGATTCCAGAGCTCTCATTTGAGGCTGGTGGACTTAGAAATGGGTACATGGCAAGAGTTAATGGCTCTTCCTGTCTAAGAAACTGCTAGTAGCCATTAGTTCATCAGTAAGAGTTATTGTATAGTAAACCCACCTCATGATTGACTCTTGGCAGGGCCTGTATTTATATAGGATCAGTACAGTTGCAAGTTTATATCTGAAAAGGATGCATTAAATTTAGAGGGTAGGATTTTCTGAGACTCTATGCTATATTCTGGTTCTGAAATACATGCTCCTCTTCTGCAAAATTCCCTGAGCATTGATAGGGGTATAAGTGGTTTATCTGAGACTAAGCTCTTAACTTTGACATATTTTCAGCACCCTACTGATCCACGAGTTTCTACACTTATTGTCCTTCACTGTAAAGAAAGGCTTTGATACAGGCTTTTGTCTATGTGTTTGAACATACACATTTAGAAGGAAGTTTGATATTATCTCTATTTAGTTCCTTGGGCTTAAAAACTTCCTAGTAATGAGTTAGTAACTAACTGGGCTTACAGTACAAGGCATGGGACCCCTACAATGAGAGAGCTTTAAATCTAATCAGAGTGGTTGGTTACTTCCACATAGTGATGTCACTGTGTCTCAGGTAGCCACATATCATCATGCAGATTGATTTTTTTGGTTGATAGATTTGTAGTTAATAAAAGTGTTCATAATAACATGATTCTTAAACAAAACTTATCTGTACAATTTATTTTATTTTATTTTTCCCCCTACTCCCACTTCCATGAGTGTTTGTTGACAGGGCTTGCCTTATGCAGGTCCAGGGCAGGTAACTACAGTTGGAGATTCATAATTACAATGTTTTTTATTAATGCCTTGCTGCTTTGATTTAGTTTACTTCCTTTTCTACTAAATGGTGTGTGCTTTGTGAAGCTACTTAATACATGAGTGATTGGTATAAACCTCATCTGACCATCTAGAGACTGAAAAGTTCTGTTTCTGGAGCATTATCCTTTCAGAGATTTCTCTGCTCAGGGTGCTAAATGTAGTGCTCACAGCTTCTCTGGTCTCTGTGTAGAATATGCCTCATCCTGCTAAGATTTCCTCTATTGTTCCAGTTAAAGTCTTTCTTACAAATTGAGCTTGTTGAGATTCTCTTTATTTTAAATATATTCTGTTGTTCTACGTTACTGCAACTTTAGTTCTTAGTGTTAAGTAAAACCCACTTTCAAGTGCTTGTATTATATTATTTTCAATATGCTATTGCCAAATAATCTAATGTATTTTTCTATTGGCTTTTATACAATTAAAAATTAATTTAAGATATCATTACCATATCCTATGATTGTATATTTCACTATCATATAAATGTCAGCTTGCACTTTGCTCACTTAGTATAAATTTTCAGAGTGGTGTTCATCATATTACTTTAAAATGTGTCTTAATTACCATAATATTAAATTTTCATTTAGTTTTATGCCTGATATTTTACTTTACAAGGTTGTGGGAAAGAAAGGAAGCTAATAGGTTCTCAATTTTTTGACATTTTAGATATCATTTAACTTTGTAAATAAAAAACAATGTATAGAGTGTAAGGAAACATTATGCTTGTTTAATGTTTGGCACATAAAATTTGTTTTCTTTTCTCTTCGATAACCATATTAATCTATTCTTGGAACAGAACCTGTATGACCTACTAGAGGTCTTCTTATCTGTGCTATTGCATTGAGGATTGTGATGCCAAGACATGACAAGACACAGCCAATTCCCTTTATGTCATTATTTCAAAATTAAAGCAATAACCAGGTCAACATAATGCCTAAATGTCATATAACTATCTTTTGTCCAACATCAACCACATTATAAATTTATTGTAAGCAGCAATATCCCTTGAGGTATATTCTTTTTTGTAATTTAACATTCACTCTATTCTCATACAATATACTCTGATTATAGTTTCCTCTCTATATACATCTTTCAACTCCTCCCTAGCTCCCCTCTTTCTGGAAACACTTCCTTTCTGACTCTCACTAGAAAAGAATGGGCTTCAAAGAAATAACAACCAAACATGACAAAATAAAATATAATGAGATGAAGCAAAACTATCATATCAAAGTTGGACACAGCAACCCAAGAAGAAGAAAATAATCCTAAGAGCAATCTTAGTCCTAAGATTCAGAAGCCCACTCAATCTCACAGTTGGAAATCCCATAAAAGTACCAAACTAATAGCTGTAATATATATGCAGAGGACCTGGTGTAGATGCATGTGGGACCACTGCTTGCTACTTCAGTCTCTGGAGCTCACATGTGCCTTATTTATTTGATTAAGAGGGCCTTGTTCTCCTGGTGTCCTCCACCCTCTGTGGCTCTTATCATCTTTCTGCTTCATTTCCACAGGATTCCTTGAGCACTGAAGAAGGAAATTTGATGGAGACCTCCAATTTAGACTCTTTCTTTACCTAATGTCTGCAAAGGGGTCTCTGAATCTGTTTCCATCTGCTGCTGGAAGAAGCCTTTCTGATGACTCCTGGTAAGGCACTGATTCATGAGTATGCAGTAGATATCAGTAGATATCATTTTATTGATCTTTTTTAGACCAATATTGTTTATTTTTACCCTAAGTCTCTGGGATATCCAGTCTCATTTCTCAAATATCCAGACATTGTCAAGTATAGGTTACTTTTCATAAAGTGGGTCTCAAGTCAAATCAGACATTATTTTTGACCACTCCCACAAGTTCTGCGCAATCATTGCCCCAATACATCTTGCAGACAGGAAAGACTGCAAGTCAAAGGTTTTGTGCCTGGGTTCATGTACACATTTCTCTTTTGGTAGCCTGCAGAATACTTTCCCTTGCGAAAGAGAGTAGAAATTAGGGAAGGCTCCATCTTGGCACCAGCTCAATTTCTTCATGTTCAGTGAATTGTATGGGAGTTGTCATCACCAATGGTACCCCACTGCCAGTTTGCTGAGAGCAAACCTGTGTCCTAGCAACAGCCCAGGCTACTTAGGAATTTCCATAGGAACCTCTGGCCAGCAACTGAATTGAATAGAACACAGTCCTGCCGCTGGAAGCTTCACATGGCTACAAGTGATGGCCCGTTGTGAATCACTGTCTCCCATCAGTAGAAGTTTCATTAGGATGGCCTTCATAGATCCCAGGAAGCTTCACCTACACTAGGTTTACATTCTACCCTAAAATGCCCCAAACTCTAGACTTTTTTCCCTGCACTTTCTTTCTCCATCCCTTCTTGCTCCCATTTCCACCTGTTCCTGTCTGCCCATGAAGTCTATTTTATTTCACACTCCCAGGGAGATCCATGTGTCCCCCCTAGGCCCCTCCTCTTTACCTAACCTTTCTGGGACTAAGGGTTGAGATTCTATTATATTTTAATTACCTCAATTACTGTGCTACCAACCGTACAAATATTCCTTTGCCTCAATTACCTCCCAGTGATAACACTATTAACTTGTGTTATGTTAATATATCAATAATAAATTATATTTATTTATAATAAAAAGTTTGATCTGTATATACTACATACCTCTTTCACAAAGGAAAGAACAAAAGAACAAAAGGAAACCATTCAAGAGCTTCTAAATCTATCCAATTAGAAACAATAAAACTTAAGGCTTCTTTGAGGTTATTCTAAACTCTTTTATTTTCATGTCATCTACTATAGCTTATACTTATTGTTCTATAAACTTATTTTATGTCCTTCTATTGAATTTTACAGTATAAATTATCAGTCAATCATGTTGTTCTTTCTACCATAAAAATCTCTTGAAATGCTATGCATGCAATTGTATACACAAGTATTTTAAACATGAACTCATTCAAATTTCCTCTTTATTATCCTTTAATATAAATGTTTAGTTAAATTATTATTTGATAAAATAATCCATTCTCCTTATATTTGTCTCCAAATGTGAAAAGACACATACAGATACACAGGCACAAGTATGCCTGGGTACACACACATACATATCTCTACTTACCTAATAGATGATTATTTTTATCTGAATATAAAATTTTTTCCCATGTGTCTTTTTCTCCTGAGAACTCTATGCATGCTGCTGCACACTAGGTCAGAGATTCAAGATTATAGCCTTCTCTGTTTATCTGGCTTAAAAGCTGTGGTAACACATGTCTTCTGGTTTATCTGTCTCATTTATATATATACATATATTTATAATTATGTTCTTTCATGTGTCAATTATCTTTTCTATTTATAATTATGGTCTTTTATGTATCAATCACCTATAATTTCTTTTTCATCTATTCCTTTTGTTCTCATGAATTTCCTTTCTTGGGCACTAAATAATGTTTATTTGATTTTTTTTTAAAACTGGATGCCTACTATATTTTTCCCCAGAAATCAGTCAATTTACTTTTAGTTTCTTTCTTTTTATATCATTACAAAATAACTAGGTTTATTTTTATGCTTTGAAAATCTCACACGTACATCTGTGACATTTTGATCAAATCCAGCCCCTATCCCATTTTTGAACTTTTTTTATACTTTTTAAAAAAATTTAATATACTTTTATTACGTATTTTCCTCAATTAAATTTCCAATGCTATCCCAAAAGTCCCCCATACCCTCCCCCCCACTTCCCTACCCACCCATTCCCATTTTTTTGGCCCTGGCGTTCCCCTGTACTGGGGCATATAAAGTTTGTGTGTCCAATGGGTCTCTCTTTCCAGTGATGGCCGACTAGGCCATCTTTTGATACATATGCAGCTAGAGTCAAGAGCTCTGGGGTACTGGTTAGTTCATAATGTTGTTCCACCTATAGGGTTGCAGATCCCTTTAGCTCCTTGGGTACTTTCTCTAGCTCCTCCATTGGGAGCCCTGTGATCCATCCACTAGCTGACTGTGAGCATCCACTTCTGTGTTTACTAGGCCCCGGCATAGTCTCACAAGAGACAGCTATATTTGGGTCCTTTCAGCAAAATCTTGCTAGTGTATGCAATGGTGTCAGCGTTTGGAAGCTGATTATGGGATGGATCCCTGGATATGGCAGTCTCTAGATGGTCCACCCTTTCATCACAGCTCCAAACATTGTCTCTGTAACTCCTTCCATGGGTGTTTTGTTCCCAATTCTAAGGAGGGGCACAGTGTCCACACTTTGGTCTTCATTCTTCTTGAGTTTCATGCATTTAGCAAATTGTATCTTATATCTTGGGTATACTAAGTTTTGGGCTAATATTCACTTATCAGTGAGTACATATTGTGTGAGTTCCTTTGTGATTGTGTTACCTCACTCAGGATGATTCCCTCCAGGTCCATCCCTTTGGCTAGGAATTTCATAAATTCATTCTTTTTAATAGCTGAGTAGTACTCCATTGTGTAAATGTACCACATTTTCTGTATCCATTCCTCTGTTGAAGGGCATGTGGGTTCTTTCCAGCTTCTGGCTATTATAAATAAGGCTGCTATGAACATAGTGGAACATGTGTCCTTCTTACCGGTTGGGACATCTTCTGGATATATGCCCAGGAGAGGTATTGCGGGATCTATTTTAAAAAGAAATCTTAGTGAAACTCCTTATTCTGCACTCCATATTCTGGTTGTTGGGATCCTGCAGGCAGAGCTTGGGATTCAGGGATTTCTTAAACTTGACATCTTTTCAATATCATCTGCATTTTCTTTTATTAATTATCACTTAAAATGTCAGAATTTTAGGCTTTCAGCTCACCTCCATGGCTTTCCAAAATGAATTTGTATCCTATATTATTACATAACATTGGACCTATTATGCTCACAGAGAGCATATGTTCTTACTTTTTTTTCTGGTTCTATACAAAGATTTTGTTTACAATCATCCTTGTTAATTCCTTGTTCTTCATGTCCTTCTGAGTAAATGCTAGAAATTATTATAATGCATAACTAAATATTATGTAGCACTATGTTTGCAATAACACATTACTGAAAATATGTTGGTTATAAACTTGTATTTATACATCATTGACTTATATTTGGATAAAGTAGTCCAAAATAAATGCATATTTAAACACATGCACGTCCAAAATACTCTGATGCAGACCACGAACATCAAAACTTGCTCACTCTGGATTTCATCTGTTCCTAAAAATACTACACAGTATTTCAAATTTAAAAAGTTGAAATGGAGCCAGTAAGATGGTTCAACAGGCTAAAGTACTTTCTGATAAGCATGAGGACCTGAAACTCATTTCTGGAACCTATGCAGTGAAAGGGAAAAAGCAATTCCTCCAAGTTAGCTTCTGACATCCAGACACAGTATCATGGCAGGAGAACACACACACACACACACACACACACACACACACACACACAGAGAGAGAGAGAGAGAGAGAGAGAGAGAGAGAGAGAGAGAGAGAGAGAGAGAGAGAGAGAGAGAGAGGCAGACAGACAGACAGGTAGATGATAGATATAAATACCTGCTTTTGAAAAGAGATAGGTTTCCTGTTTTGAGGCACTAAGTACTGTTTGACCAACCACAAAAGTCATCTATGCCTAGTAAATGAGGGACTCTTTTTGTGAAATCAGGAAACAAAATGAGCTAAGAAGTTGTATTTCTGCTGTGCTTTCTTTTCCTGAGGCCTTTTCACTTTTATAAATCATCTCTAGCTCCTGTCCAGTTCTTCAGCCTCATAGACCAATTTTTGCTCCATCTGGCATCACACATTTTAGAACATGAGAACTTTCTTTGTATAAGCCATGGTGATTGGTCAGAGGGAGAACAACTACATTTCTGAATTTGTATACTCATCAATCAAGACTCATCCTTCATACAAAGATGTAGCTCATATACACAAACATATGGAGTTGATTGTCTGAGCAGAGAAGTCTGTGAATCATCCAAACCTGTCATAGTACCAGAATTATTGATATAACTCTACTCACATACAATCACCATACTCTGTGCATATGTTACATTAAATGACAAAGATAAACTAAGGTTACACATAGAATTCTGGTTGCTAATTACCTACCCTTGAATGTCAAAATTATCCTGTACTGTCTAGGTGAGCTCAGAGCAATCATAGTATCCTTGTAAGTAGGATGTAAAATTGCAAAACACATGAAACTTAAGAAAAACGAAGACCAAAGTGTGGGCATTTTGCTCCTTCTTAGAATTGGGAACAAAACACTCATGGAAGGAGTTACAGAGACAAAGTTTGGAGCTGAGATGAAAGGATGAACCATCTAGAGACTGCCACACCTGGGGATCCATTGCATAATCAGCCTCCAAATGCTGACACCATTGCATATGTCAGCAAGATTTTGCTGAAAGGACCCAGATATAGCTGTCTCTTGTGAGACTGTGCTGGTGCCTGGCAAACACAGAAGTGGATGCTCACAGTCAGCTATGGGATGGAACACAGGGCCCCCAATGGAGGAGCTAGAGAAAGCACCCAAAGAGCTAAAGGGATCTGCAACCCTATAGGTGGAACAACAATATAACCAGTACCCCCAGAGCTTGTGTCTCTGGCTGCATATGTATCAGAAGATGGCCTAATCGGCCATCATTGGGAAGAGAGGACCCTTGATCTTGCAAAATTTATAAGCCTCAGTACAGGGGAACATTAGGGCCCAGAAGTGGGATTGGGTGTGTAGGGGAATGGGGGTGAGGGTATGGGGGACTTTTGGGATAGAATTTGAAATGTAAATGAAGAAAATACCTAATTTTAAAAAAGGAGAGAATGAGATAGAAGCAACAGTGAATTATCAGAGACAAACTGCCAATGCTAGCATCAACTGAACTGGGCCCTCAGCACAAGCTGAGAATTGGAAGTAATGGCCAGAAAGTGGAAAGGTAAGGAAATGAATTATTCTTGAGGAATGACACAGTCACTCCAGTGATGCCTCTCTTTTAAAAAAAATATAAGGGGGAGATGTAGGATCTTGAAAAGCAGCCTGGCTCCTGGTGACCCTTAATGAAGGGTAGGCATTTCACCTGTTCCTGGGAAACCAGGCTCCTGGCAGGAGGTTGCAGCCCTTAGATTTGTGGCCATTAGTCATGTAAGGACAATGCCCCAAACTCCTCCACAGGTAGAGGATGTGACCTGTGATCATGTAGCCTCAAGACAGATCTCCATTTTAATGATGTACCTAGAGACTTCACCTTCCCAGTAAACTCTCCTTCCCAGACACTCTTCCCTGCAAAAGGTATTTAACCTCAGTCCTTCCCTGAGAAGCTGGATATAGTTTTACTCATCTACTGTCTGCCATGAAAATAAATGCCTTAAAACCATGGACTGCCTCTTTTCATCAGGATCTGCCATGGGGAACCATGGAAAAGGTCTTCTTTGCCTACAGAGCCACTGTTTAATCTCTTCTCTGTGCTTCCAGCCCAGCCATGCCTGCCACCAAGCCAAGCTCAAACCAGCCAGAACTCTCCCTTCTTTCCCTCTTGGCCCCAGGCTACATTCTTGACCCACTCAGTTCTCAGCTTTTCCACTGCTCCTAGCACCACCTGAGTGTCCAAGAGCCTGAGAACAAGATGGCCCTGGCCTCGCTGCAGGCCTGGGGACCCTGAGCTAACTCTGTCCGGCCTGAGCCTCAGACTGTGCTACCCCACCCCCAGGGTTGTGTCCTGTGGCTTCCCCATAGCATGACACCTGCGACAGGAGTAAGTCAAAACTCCTGAGTCCTGCCTCCCCTAGTGTCTGAGCCCTGTGGTGGAGCTGACTAGGAACTCCACCAACCCTACAGACCTCCAGAAAGAAACTTAGCCCCAAAGAGACCAATTTCTCTCCTTGAACTCTGAAATACTTATTTGTGCTATGTAACCTATAGAGTGTAATAGTTTTCCTCCACCTAGGAACCTGACACAGGGATATACTAGATTCTAGTCAAACACTGAAATTGTTTGACTAGAATCTACCCCGTGGATTCCTAATTCTCAGCCGCTCTTTCCTTCCTCTCTTGTATCCTGTTACAGACTGGGTGTAAAATGTCTCCCATGGGTTCATGTACTAGACAGTGACTTCCTAGCTAGTAGTATTGTTGAGAGGTAGTGGAAATGGCCAGAAATGAAGACGGACACTTTCAGTCTTTAAGAGGTGAGAGGTGGCAACTAGCCCATGTATGTCTTTTTTCTTCACCATGAAGTATAAAATAAAGTGTTTCCTGTTCACCACAAAGTGAAATACGCATGCACCTACCAACTACAATGATATTGCTTAACCAGGTGACCAGAATGAAAAGAACCAAGAACACTGAACCAAAGTAAATTCTCCATCCCTGAAGTTGTCCTGTCAGGTATTGTCAACAGGAATGTCTGGCTGATACACTTTACATATCTATCCCTATACATTTTTACAACTTCTTTTCGGGGAGTAGTGAACTCTTCAACATTTTCCTCTATAAATTTTCCATTCTACCTTTTCTCTTCCCCTCAACAGCAGTTAGCATCTGTCAACCAACTCTAAATCTTACTAGAAAGGGCTACTCCATTAATGAGCTCATGAAATACAAAGATTTCTATCCTAATACATAAGAGTGTTTGGGATAACAGAATTAAAATTATGTAAGCTTGCTTTAACTTAAAAAATAATAGATAGAATAACTCTACAAGAAGCTAACTGGGGGAAGCCAAGTATGAAGACATAAGAATTTATTCACAGCTCTGGGAGGCAGTTGAAATAAATCATATCTTTAGGCTAGCTTGAGTTTTATAGAACTATGGGAAGGGCACATGGCACATTATATATATATATATATATATATATATATATATATATATATATATATATATATCATTGCCTTCGTCATTCAAGAGACATGTTGAGATTTCTGTCTAGGCTGTGCTGGTATATATACATATATACATGTATATAATGTATATATGTAGACAATATGTAGGTATATAAATACACATAAATATATATATATTTGTTTGTTTGTTTGTTTGTTTGTTTATATCCAAGGAGATAAATCAAACTACATTAAACTGTATGTGGAGATTACAGAAACTGCACTGAGAGATTACAAACCCATGTTTCAACTTTAATTGTAAAATACAGTGTAAATTTAAACAGAATTTAGAGTTTTGCCATGAGTCAGTCTTGGTAAAAAAAAAATGTAAAAAATTTATATATTTCACTTTCATAACCTTTCTATCATTTCTGTTCCCAGAATTCTGAAGAACTGTGGATATTTCTGGCCCCTGAGAGGGTGCCAAGCAAGATGCTTCATGAAGTATATTCCTTAGATTTCTACAAGAAATAGTGGAAATAACAGAGATGGTTATATTTTAATTCATGATGTATGGCATAACTCCAGATGGAGTGAAAGCCAAGGCATATTTACTCATAATCGCAAAAGCATAAAGCAAAGACTCCGGTGATAAAGCAATTACATCCCAAGAAGGCAACATTGTATGTGTCATCCAAGAGACATGCTGAGATTTGTGTCTGGGCTGTACTGGTTACCTTATGTTGCTGTAATCAGACACCATGGTCAAAAGCAACCTGTGGAAGTAAGAGTTTATTTTGGCTTATGGTTCCAAGTAGATAAGACTGGGAAGCATGCAGCAAGCAGAAAATATGGCAGCAGGAACAAGAAGCTAAAAGACTACATCTTTAAACACACAGAAAGAAGGCAAGAGTGGAAATGGGACAAGACTACAAATTCTCAAAGCCTGCTTTCAGTGACATAATTCTTCCAACAAGGTCATACCTCCTACTAAAGATGCCATAACCTCTCCCATGCAGCCCCGACAACTGGGTACCAAGTAAAGTATTTGAATACTATAAGTATAAGAACCTATGGGAGACATTTCTTATTCAAACTACCACAAAGGTCAAGGGACAATTAGAGTCAATTACACTGAAAAGATTCCTTGACTCTGTTTTGAGTAATGGGTTAAAAATTGCATTAGTGAGCTCCACAAGAGAAACTTTTTAGGGAAGTATTAAGAGCATATAACACCTGAAGTCTGGAATGGAATTTATGGTATGTAATTTTGGCCATGATTACAAAGCATATAGAATAAAATCTATACCTGTCTTCATGACCTTTGTCCCTCTTTTATGTCTAGTTTCATCCCATACATTCAGACTTTGTTTACAAGTATTTGACAATACTAGTTTATCTTCTGTTTCGAATGGCAGGAGCTTTTAGCCATGCGCAAAGCATTTGCTTTTATCTGTATTCAATATACTAGAATCTCTTTAAGGTAGGAACATGCCTTTCTTGGCCACCTTGGTATATCTCACATATGCCATGGTTGGCAACAAATTGTATGTGATCAAGGAAT
Organism: Mus caroli; assembly: GCF_978045245.1. NCBI lineage: Eukaryota > Metazoa > Chordata > Mammalia > Rodentia > Muridae > Mus > Mus caroli. The sequence continues at coordinate 28,886,487 of NW_028227267.1, read as the reverse complement.
GGCTTTATTTTTGCTTGTTTGTTTATTTTAAGGGAAGAAATAAAAGATTCATGATATGGTACTTATGGTGGCTGAGAGTAAAAATTCAAAGTATATACAGTCTTAAATATAAAATTTTACTGCAACATCAGAGAGAAATACGTTAAGAATTCTATAAAATCCAGCAATAAACTTTGCAAATATATCTTTTCTCCTCAGAATACTGTAAATATTTCATTACAAATTCCTTTTCATTTTCCAAATGGATCTCCTGATTGATTCCCACAGATATTCATGGGTTTCTATGCTCCCTTCTCTGCTTGCTTTCTGTGTATTGCTGGAATTATGGAGTGGTCTTAGTTTTGCACCAGTATCAAGTAGGGAAATCATGCCACAAGATATCTAGCAGGAAGATTTTGTCTTGGACACCTGGAGAAATTTCCTTGAAAAGGAGTAGGGAACTGAAATATATGATGAATGTAGCATGGGATTCCAGTCATAGCATGGTTGTATAGAAAAGATCCAGCATTGTGTAAACCACAGGAGCACTTTCTAAGGCACCTTGTGGAATAACATTCCTGGCAAGGCTCTTTCTAACATTACTATTACTTGAAACCATGAAAGCCATGGGCCTTAAGTATAGAAACAAGGTCCATAGACCAGAAGTGAATTTCTTCACAAGCATCAGACATGTCAGTGAGAAACCTGTTCAGCACTTGCTCAGTATCTGTTCATGATCAGGAAAGTCACAGAGAGAGAATGAGAAGGAAGAAAGAGATAAATAAGGGAAATAAGGTAAGAAAATGTACTTTAAAAAAGAGAGACGTGGGGTCATAGAAAAGTCTTTAAGAAAGACTTTAACCACACAGATAAAAATAACTGCAAATGTTTCAGTATACTTGGTTCTCTCCTATCTGCCTAGATGATGTCCAAAGTCACTTCTGGTGTTTGTTTGTTTGATTGTTTGTTTGTTTGTTTGTTTTGTTTTCTCACATTGGAGGAAAGCTTCAATATTTATTTAGAACTGGCCATTCTCATAGGGCCCACACATTCAGGTAAAGGATTAGCTGACCCTAGAAGAAATAACCCAGATATTTTAACTTTCATATTTCAATGTTTTTCCAGAAGTATTATGACCATCTTCAGACTTGAGACTCAACTACATATTCCCCCAAAGAGGAAATCCTCGGAGTAGTGGAGAGACTAAAAATGGCCATCAAATGTCTATTCACTTAAGAATTTATCATCAATCTGCTCCTCATTGTGGTATCCCAAGAAAGGCTACAGACCCTGTCGAGATTCATATATTAGCCTCACCCACATACTCATATATTTAAATACATTGTCACCACATGCTAGTGTTATTTTGAGAAGTTGTGAATTCTATGGGAGATAAGGTCCATTTGGAGAACACAGGTCACTAGGGATAGGTCCTTGGGAAAATATTATTCCTAGACCTTCCCTGTACCAATTTCCACTCCTTAACTATGAAGAAATTGTATTTAGCCATCATCATTTGAGACCAAAAAAAAAAAAAAAACAAACAAACCATATCTCAGAGCATATCATAATCCATTGGCATTAATAAGCAAAACCACACAGACAAACACATGTGCATATGTACACATTTGCACATGTGTACACATACAAAAAGAGAGAAAAGAGGGAGGGAGGGAGGGAGAGAGGGCAGAAAGCAGAGAGAGAAAAAAGAGAGGGGTAGGGAGAGTTTGTGAGAGACAGTATGAGAGAGAGAGAGAGGGAGAGAGAGAGAGAGAGAGAGAGAGAGAGAGAGAGAGAGAGAGAGAGAGAGAGAGAGAGGAGGGAGAGGAGAGAGAGGAGAGAGAAAAGCCCAATTTAGTAATTTAGTTCAGTTTCTTTTTAAATATCAATGACTAAATCATTTCTATACTGCCAAAATTATTTCAAAGTAAATTTTAAACATTACTGCTAAATTGCTCATTTCATGTTAAAAAACAGTGAGACTTTGATGGTCAAATATGATGTTCAGGGCAAGAAAATAGCCTCATGAGATAGTTTCATCCAATTCAGGACAATTTAGTCAAACTATTATTTAAAAGCTTATTTCTTTTTTTTTTTTTTAGCTAATCTGGTTTTATTCTTTTTTTTTTAATATTTTTATTACATATTTTCCTCAATTACATTTCCAATACTATCCCAAAAGTCCCCCATAGCGCCCCCCACTTCCCTACCCACCCATTCCCATTCTTTTGGCCCTGGCATTCCCCTATATTGGGGCATATAAAGTTTGCAAGTCCAATGGGCCTCTCTTTCCATTGATGGCCGACTATGCCATCTTTCGATACATATGCAGCTAGAGACAAGAGCTCCAGGGTTCTGGTTAGTACATCATGTTGTTCCAAAAAGCTTATTTCAATGAAGGTCCCAACCAATTCATCCGTTCTAACCAGAAGCATGGATTCCTCATACAGAAGGCAGTGAATGCATGCTGCCTTAGAACAAAGGTGGAGTTAAAGCAGTTTGTCAGCTGGTTTCTGTTTCTTTTTAATAAGTATTAAGTGAATTGACTCATGCAAAAATGTATAGAATAGGGCCCATGTAGCACTTCATAAGTGTGAGGTAACTGTTAGCATTTACTATTGCTGCCGGTAATGTCAGTGAGAGCAGCAAGTGCTAATGAGTCCTACACACTATTCTAATTGTTTTACATGCAGCAATTTACCTAATCTTTTCAGTAATTTGTTGAGTATTGCTGCATGTTTTTGAAAGGGAAAATTAAAGTAAGTCTTTTACATTTTCTATGTTCTCTATGGACAGTGTTAAAGTCACCACGTGAGTCTCTGTATGTTCATGGTCTCATTACATGGTGCCTCAGAGCAGGAAAAGGTGCCAGAGCTGATGTTCCAATTTATAAAAGCTTCACTAGATTTGTCTGATTTTTCCAATTATCAAATTCTATAGAAGATCAATTACTTCAATTAATAATATATAACAGTATAAAGTATACTGAAAATAAATTTTATATGTATTCTAATATGTACATATATTGTACATCTCACAACATCAAAATATATTTATAATAAAGAATATGAAATAAATTACACTTGTAAATGTAAATAGCAAACTTTATTATGCACATTATAGATCCTACAAAATGGAAAGTAAGAAATGACAAGATGAAGTAAATAATATTTAAATTTTTATTTTACACATTCAGTATACAGCACACCTTGTAAAATAAATAATATTAGCAGTAATAAAATCTCAATAAGATCAATATGTTTGCACATGCATCATTATTTATTAATGATATTTGCTCTACTCTTGGTGATTCAGAGATACAAAAGCCTGGTGCCAAGTTCACTTTATTTTGATTCTTATATAAATAAAGTATCTGAAAAAGATGGCTCACAAAAATTCATGAATCCAAATAAAGAAGGTCATCATTGGCTGTGCATAATTAATCACACTAGCTTCTTCATCCCAATTAGGCAGTGGTATTTGCAGAAATTGGAGCTGTGTATTTCCTTGATTCCTGAAGCCAATCAGCTGTTCCTATCCACTAATGAGAAGATATTTCATTTTGGTATTTTAACAAATTGGCAAAATGCTCATGGAAAAATCTATATTTGGAAAATTCTAAACACATAAAAAATTCCATTTCTAACTTTTGTATATGCTCCTGTGTGCAGGTAGCACGGATTTCTAATTTTTATAATGTTATTTCCTTAAATGGCTTACTAGGCACACTTGCTTTGGGCTTTTAGTGGTTGCTTTTGGGTAGAGCCAGCATCATGAACTTGAGGCAGTCCACTTGTAAATAATGCAGCATATCTCACATAAACTACACAAAGAGTATTATTACTTCTCTCTGGAAGTCTGTTTCTGTGTTTATTTATTTCACTTCCATACATGTTATGATAACTTATTCTGTTTATCCAAATGGAAAATTATCTTATAAAAAGACGTTATAGAACAAGAAAATTACCTTAGCTATTTCCCTGCATATTTGACCATTGCCACTGCTTTGCATTACTTCATGCAATCTCCCATCTCATATATGCTTATTAGTGAAGAAACTTGAACATTGTTCTTTACACTGTGGGTCTTCCAATAATGGCACCTTTCAATTATTGTATGTCCAAGTAATTCCTGTTTATTTTAGGAAGTTTCTATAGTAGTAGATTTCCATGTTTTTTTTTAAACAGCCTTGATGTTACATGTCCTTCCTCATATCCCTCGGTGGCCCTTCTGTTTCACCCTTCTCCCTATTTAAACCTTCTAGGTCTCCTTTGCCTCTCCATAAAACTATAATCTATTTCCCCTTCTTTTGGAGAACATCTGCTTCTCCTCCTTTCCTTAGTTCCCTGGCAGGAGCCATCAAGGAGAAGATAAAAACTAGCAGTCAGTCTTCCTGAGGTGGTCCTGCCATGGATTATTAAAGTTATTGACAGATTCACTTCTTTAGACAAGGCCAAGAAGATTACATTTTAGGAAAAACATCCTGCTATTAATATTTTTCCTGTGAGATTTTATATATATATATATATATATATATATATATATATATATATGTCACTAGGTGTTACACCAACCTTTTGAGCAGATCTCTGCAGAACAATGTAGATATACTGTCTTGTAATGATGCTATACAAATATATGTTTTATTAATTCTCAATGGTGATCCTATAAGAATTTCTAAAATTATATTAGTAATTATTAAACTCTTTTATAATAGGACTGCTATTAAGTTCTCAATGATAGTCAAAGCTGCAATACGAATCTTCAAGTGTCACAAGTTAATTGCTTCTGAGATAGCAAGAAGGCATCTACACCTTAGAACACATCCCAAGAGGTTGTAAAACAATTTACTGAAGGTCATAAAAAGGGAACTAATGATTTACTATAAGTGCAAGGATAGTAGATAAAATATTGATTGGGTTTATCTATACAAGAACTTCAATGATAACTTAGTTACAGGTCTTTAAGTTGCCATGAACCTGTAGAGCTAGTGACGGATACTGAATGTATAGCCAGATAATTAGTCTTTTTTTTTCATCAATTGGATTTTTTTCTTTTTTTTAATATTTTTTTATTACATATTTTCCTCAATTACATTTCCAATGCTATCCCAAAAGTCCCCCATACCATCCCCCCCACTTCTCTACCCACTCATTCACATTTTTTCGGCCCTGGCGTTCCCCTGTACTGGAGCATATACAGTTTGCAAGTCCAATGGGCCTCTCTTTCCAGTGATGGCCTACTAGGACATCTTTCGATACATATGCAGCTAGAGTCCTGGGTACTGGTTAGTTCATAATGTTGTTGCACCTACAGGGTTGCAGATCTCTTTAGCTCCTTGGGTACTTTCTCTAGCTCCTCCATTGGGGGCCCTGTGATCCATCCAATAGCTGACTGTGAGCATCCACTTCTGTGTTTGCTAGGCCCCAGCCTAGTCTCACAAGAGACAGCTATATCAGGGTCCTTTCAGGAAACGCTTGCTAGTGTATGCAATGGTGTCATCGTTTGGAGGCTAATTATGGGATGGATCCCTGGATATGGCAGTCTCTAGATGGTCCACCCTTTTGTCTCAGCTCCAAACTTTGTCTCTATAACTCCTTCCATGGGTGATTGTTTCCAATTCTAAGAAGGGGCAAAATGTCCACACTTTGGTCTTCATTCTTCTTCAGTTTCATGTGTTTTGAAAATTGTATCTTATATCTTGGTATACTAAGTTTCTGGGCTAATAGCCACTTATCAGTGAGTACATATTGTTTGAGTTCTTTTGTGATTGTGTTACCTCACTCAGGATGATGCACTCCAGGTCCAACCATTTGCCTAGGAATTTCATAAATTCATTCTTTTTAATAGCTGAGTAGTATGTGGAGAAAGAGGAACATTCCTCAATTGTTGGTGGGATTGCAAGCTTGTACAACCACTCTGGAAATCAGTCTGGCGGTTCCTCAGAAAATTGGACATAGTACTACCCAAAGGATCCTGCAATACCTCTCCTGGGCATATATCCAGAAGATGTCCAAACCGGTAAGAAGGACACATGCTCCACTATGTTCATAGAAGCCTTATTTATAATAGCCAGAAGCTGGAAAGAATCCAGATGCTCCTGAACAGAGGAATGGATACAAAAATGTGGTACAGATAATTAGTCTTAATGCATATGGATGTAAACATTCTGTGTTGTAAATTTCTCATTCAATTTATAACTTCAATTTTTGTTTGAACTTCTATTGAGCTTTTATACATAAAAAAAAATGTGGGGGATTCTTGGATAAACCATGTGATCTATTCTCCTAGAAAAAGGAACAAAAGACTAGGTCCAATTGCCTTGCATACCAATTGGATGTAAATGGCATTGGGAGCAAAGGCATTGTGAATAATGGCTTTGGGAGCCAAAATTTTGTTACATCAGAGCAGGAGAAGAGAGGAAGATTAGGAGAAGAAGAGAGAAGAAGAACTCTTTAGAGAGAAGAACCTTTTAGAAAAGAAATTTCTTAGATAACTTTCATAGAAAATCTTTTATGGAGAACATTTTACAGAGAAATTAGGAATAAAGGTTAAATTCACTTTCAAAGTGTTACCTTTGGTTCTTGCATCTTCAACTAGCAGGCTGGGAGTTAGAGCCATGTAGAGAGAGTACAAAGGCTACTTTACTTAATCCTCATCCATTAGGCTATAAGTGTTAATCACCTAAGCCAGAGACTTTTAGATTTTTAGATGTTATCAAGAAGCATTTCCTCTGTGCCTATATCTTCCAGGCTTTTCCCCATTTTCTCCTCTATAAGTTTCAGAGTCTCTGGTTTTATGTGGAGTTCCTTGATCCACTTAGATTTGAGCTTTGTTCAAGGAGATAAGAATGGATCAACTCTTCTACATGATAACTGTGAGCATCCACTTCTGTGTTTGTTCTTCTACATGATAACTGCCAGTTAAGCCAGCATCATTTGTTGAAAAATGCTGTCTTTTTACCCTGGATGGTTTTACCTCCTTTGTCAAAGATCAAGTGACCACAGGTGTGTGGGTTAATTTCTGGGTCTTCAGTTCTTTTCCATTGATCTATCTGTCTGTCGCTATACCAGCACCATGCAGTTGCTATCACAATTGCTCTGTAGTACAGCTTGAGGTCAGGCATGGTGATTCCCCCAGAGGTTCTTTTATTGTTGACAATAGTTTTTGCTATCCTAATTTTTTTATTATTCCAGATGAATTTGCAAATTGCCCTTTCTAATTCATTGAAAAATTGAGTTGGGATTTTGATGGGGATTGCATTGAATCTGTAGTTGCTTTTGGCAAGATAACAATTTTTACTATATTAATCCTGCCAATCCATGAGCATGGGAGATCTTTCCATCTTCTAAGATCTTCTTTGATTTTTTTTCTTCGGAGACTTGAAGTTCTTATCATACAGATCTTTACTTCCTTAGTTAGAGTCATACCAAGGTATTTTATATTATTCGTGACTATTGTGAAGGGTGTTGTTTCCCTATTTTCTTTCTCAGCCTGTTTATCCTTTGTGTACAGAAAGGGCACTGATTTGTTTGACTTGATTTTATATCCAGCTACTGCACTAAAGCTAGCTTGTGCTATAAGATTGAGAATCAACAAATGGGACCTCATAAAATTACAAAGCTTCTGTTAGGCAAAAGACACTGTCAATAAGACAAAAAGGCGACCAAGAGATTGGGAAAGGATTTTTACTAATCCTAAATCTGATAGGAAACTAGTATAAAGTGTATACAAAGAGTTCAGGAAGCTGGACTCAAGAAATTCAAATAACCCCATTAAAATGGGGTACAGAGCTAAACAAAGAATTCTCAACTGAGGAATACCAAACAACTGAGAAGCACCTAAAAAATGTTCAACATCCTTAATCATCAGGGAAATGCAAATCAAAACAACCTTGAGATTCCACCTCACACCAGTCAGAATGGCTAAGATCAAAAATTCAGGTGACAGAAGATGCTGTCGAGGATGTGGAGAAAGAGGAACACTCCTCCATTGTTGGTGGGATTGCAAGCTTGTACAACCACTCTGGAGATCAGTCTAGCAGTTCCTCAGAAAATTGGATATAGTACTACTGGAGGATCTAGCAATACCTCTCCTGGGCATATATCCAGAAGATGTTCCAACTGGTAATAAGAATGCTTGCTCCACTATGTTCATAGAAGCCTTATTTATAATAGCCAGAAGTTGGAAAGAACCCAGATGCCCCTCAACAGAGGAATGGATACAGAAAATGTGGTACATTTATGCAATGGAGTACTACTCAGCTATTAAAAACAATGAATTTATGAAATTCTTAGGCAAATGGATGGCTCTGGAGGATATCATCCTGAGTGAGGTAACCCAATCACGAAAGAACTCACATGATATGCACTCACTGATAAGTGGATATTAGCTAAGAAACTTAGAATACCCAAGATACAATTTGCAAAATACATGAAACTCAAGAAGGAAGACCAAAGTGTGGATACTTTGTCCCTCTTTAGAATGGGGAACAATATACCCACAGAAGGAGTTACAGAGACAAAGTTTGGAGCTGAGACAAAAGGATGGACCATCCAGAGACTCCCCCACCCAGGGATCCAACCCATAATCAGCCACCAAATCCAGACACTATCGCATATGCCAGCAAGATTTTGCTGAAAGGACCCTGATATAGCTGTCTCTTGTGAGGCTAGGCCAGTGCCTGGCAAATAGAGAAGTGGATGCTCACAGTCATCTATTGAATGGAACACAGGGCCCCCAATGGCAGAGCTAGAGAAAGTACCCAAGGTGCTGAAGGAGCCTGCAACCCAATGGGTGGAACAACTATATGAACTAACGAGTACCTCCAGATTTCGTGTCTCTAGCTGCATATGTAGCAGAAGATGGCCTAGTCGGCCATCATTGGGAAGAGAGGCCACATGGTCTTGCAAACTTTATATGCCCCAGTACAGAGGAACGCCAGGACCAAGAAGAGGGAGTGGGTGCATAGGGGAGCAGGGCGGGGGAGGGTATAGGGGAATTTCGGGATAGCATTTGAAATGTAAATGAAGAAAATATCTAATAAAAATTGAAAAAAAAAACCCCCAAGTATTTCAGTACAGTAAGAGAGCTAGAAAGTCCACAGATCATTACTCTTCAATGTTAGACCTGCATCTGACTCTGTGTCTCCCCTCAACCTATTCCAGGGCAGGAGGCCTTTGGGCAGTCCCCTATTCAATATTTCACCAGTGTGATTACATGGGTTGTAGCATGAATGTTGAAGGTTTAAAACCCACCATCATCCACATATATGAGAAAACATACTGCACTTAATTTGGGGGGTCTGCCTTACTCCACTCAGGATGATTGCATTTACATTTGTAGGTTGCTTTGGGTAGCCTAGACATTTTAACTATCTTAACCTTACCAATCCATCAGATGGGAGATCTATCCATTTTCTGGTGTTCTCTTCAATTTTTTTTTCCTTCATGTGTTGAAGTTTTTATCATACAAGTCATTCACTTGCTTAATTAGAGAAAGATTTTATGATGCTATGATGAAGGGTACAGCTTCCATGATTTCATTCTCAGGTTGTTTGTCATTTGTATAGTTTTTTAAATTGCTGCTTTTTATTTTAATTTTGTATTCTTCTACTTTGCTGAAAGTGCTTTCAGTTGGAGAAGTTTACTGGTGGTCTTATTTTTTAAAGGACCTTTTATTTATAACAGAGTATCTTTTGCAAATAAAGATATTTTGACTTCTTTCTTTCCTATTGGTTTCCCCTTGATTATCCTTCAGTTGTCTTATTGCTCTAGCTAAGACTTCAAATACTATATTCGATGGGAATGAAAAAAGTAGAAATTTCTGTCTAGTTCTTTAGTTTATGGAAAATGTTTTAAATTTCTCTCCATTTGTTGGTGTTGGCTGTGCTTGCTTTAAATTGTCCATATTGCAGTGAAGAATATATTTTGTGTTACTCGTCACCACTGAAATTTTACCATGAAGGGATGTTGGATTTTGACAAATACCTTTTCTGCATCTGATGAGATCATATGGTTTTTGTCTTTCAGTCAGTTTATTACCAGAATATGTTTATTGATCTATATTTGTTTAACAATTCTTGGATTTCTACAATGAAGCCAACTTAATGATTGTGAATAACCTTTTTGATGTGTTCTTGGAATTAATTAGAAAATTGTTTTGAGAATAATTGTATCTATGCTCATAGAAATATTTGTCTATACTTTCCTCTTTTTTTATTGGGTCTTTCTGTGGCTCTTGTATCGGGGTAATAGTGCCTATATAAAATAAATTAGAAATGTCCCTTCAGTTTCTATTTTCTGGAATAATTTGAGGTATATTGGCACTATTTCCTTTTCTTTAAAGATCATGTATTCAACTGGTCTGAATTCAACTGGCCCTACATTTTTTAGTTAGTAGGAGACTTAATTACTGCATTGTTTTCATTAGGAGTTAAGGTTTATTTAAATTGCTCATTTGATTTTGATTTTACTTTAGTAATGGACAAAAGAGGTAGGAAAGAACAATCAGAGATTGTCTACTGCGTTTAGGGGTTATAAATAGAGACACAGCTAGGAATAGATAGACAAGAACACAAACATCACTGTTCAAAGCTAGGATAAAGAGAAAATGAAACAATAATGATAAGAAAATACATGTAAAGCTAAGTACAGAGATACAAAGACAAAACTGATGGCAGGTTTCCTGTTATTTTTAAAACTATAAAACATTGAGACTCTTAAATAATAATTCTATGACTTTTAATTTAACAAAACTTTCTCAAGTAAATGAAAAACAGAGCTTCTCTTCACATGCAAAACATTGCTTTACCATCAGGGCTCTGCACCAAAGGATAATAAAGAAAGTCTGTTAGACAAAAAGCCCAGGACATCTGACTAAAATACAGATTTTTTTAAAGGATAAATATAATCAGAAAAGGTTAATGTGTAAATAAACATAGAAGAGATGTTCTTGTTGATTAACAATTTTACAGGATGGTTGGCTAGTAAGAATGATAAAGTCATGTGAAATTTAAATACATGAGTGTTAAATGAGTGAGAAAACTATGGAAAAGATGCAGAAGGGGGAAATGACTGGAAGGATGGGGGACAGTATTGGGATAGGATGGAGGGGAGAAAGTACAGAGATGGAGGAAAGGATGGTGAGAGAGGAAAAGGTAAAGGGGCAATAGAAGAATATATAGGGGTGAAAGGATGAGAGGAGGGAAAGGAGAGAAAGAGAGAGACAGAGACGGGGAAAGCATGAAGAATGGGATAGAATAGAGAGGGGAATTCAAGGACAAACTGAGCATCCTGTCTGAACACTCAGGACCGGGACTCCTAGATTTAACATTATTTGCAAATGCCAAATGTAATAATTTGGAGATGAGTTCCAAGTATGAACATGGGATTGTGTATGTTCATCTGCATCTTGTGCAGAGAGATTGGGAAACTAATTGTATAGAGTGTGCATGGTGTACCTGAGATTCCACAGAAACTAGTCCCATGACAACACACACAGGTATCCTCTTGTGATGTCAAATCAACCTCAATGCTTTTAAATTTTGAAGCATTCCAAATTTGAGATTTTTCAATTAGGAATATTTGACTTGCATATTACTATTAAATTTTTCTGATGTATATAGAAAGGCAAAACATGTAAGATCATGATAGCTAAATGTGGATATTGTAAATTTGAAAACCATCAGAATTATGGCAAAACCAAACCAAAGCTTTAAAACAGAAAAAGAAGAATGAAACTGAGTTTGTCAAAAAGGAAGAAAAGAAAGAAGAAATAATAACAACACTCCCAAATGAAACAAAAAGAAATCAAATAATATATCAATGAATAGATTCAGTCTAAGTGTCATCAGTCAACTGTCTTAAATGGACAGAAGCAATTGTTACAGTGGATGAGAAAGCATGTTTCAAATATAGTTTGCATCTAAGGTGTTAACTTTAAAAATGATGATACAAATAGGTAAAGGGATGAAAAACACAAACCATGTTGAAACTGAGCACCATTAGTTAGTGTGTCCATATTAATATTAGATAAAGTAGATTACAGAGCCAAGAATGCTATTAGAAATAGAGACATTTATTTCCTTATGAGACGGGAGTCAATTCATCAACCAAAAAGGGCATTTCTAAATGTTTATGCACCTAATAAAAAGGCTCAAAATATATGAATCAAAAACTAATCTAAGTGTGACGATCAACAGATCTGCATTTATAGTCAGACTTCAGTTTTCTTCTTTCAATAATTGATAAATTAAGTAGGCAATAAATCCATGCGGACTGAAAGTCACAAGCAGCCATCGCAGCAATTTATGCTGACTGACGTTTGTTTGTGATACTACACTCCACCCAACAATAGAAAATGAACATTTGCTTTGAGTCCACAGGGGACTTTTAGCAAGACAGACCATGTTCATGACCATAAAGCAGTCAGTCATCTTAGAATGACCCAAGGTCTACAAGTCATAGACTCTAAACCCTGCACTAAATTGGAAAATATCTAAGTATTAATTGAAAATGCCCAAATATTTGAATGTTAATATGACTCTAATGATTGAGTTAAAGTATTAGAAATCCAAAAGAAAAGTAGAGACTGCTTTGAAATGAATAAGGACAAAAAAGAAAGCATCAGGATTTGTGGGTAAGTTCCAAAGCAGTGTTTGGTGGGAAAGTCATAGCACTAAGCATTGCTGCTAGAAAAATAAAGCAGATTGGTTATAAGGACTAATGAGTCAAAAAACAAATATCAAAGCTGAGATCTTCACTTGTACTTTGTGACACTAGAAAACATAGAGGAGATAAGTCACCAAATAAGCATAACAAAATTTGACAGTTTCTTAAAATGTCTTATGACTACTACCAAATCTGAAATTTCCCATTAGAAGCCTTTGTGCAAGCATATTTTTTACACAAATATTCATAGAAGCTTGATTTATAAAAAGCAAAGAAAGAGACAAATAGAAGTGCACAAGAACAAGTTAGAAAATAAGTAGTTCTATATCCATGTAATGGAGTAATACTCAGCCACAAGAAAACAAAACAAACAAACTAAAGTAAAATGTGATCAGTTTCAGAATAACTATGCTGAGGGGTAGGAGTAGGAATCAGAAATCCTGCTGAAATGTCATTGTATTTGTGCTACACTGTTGCACTTGAAATGATGCACATACTTAGTAACAGTTACTGGTAGGCAGAAATGATGGACTAAGTGGATTTAAGTGTACAGGAGGAAGCTTGCTGAGGCTGGTAATCTGTTCATTATCTTAATCTGTTTAGCAGGTTTACAAGTGCACAGAAAGCCAAAATTCAATCAAATTGTGTACTTTGAATAGGAGGAATTTTGCATATGTCAACTAGACCTCAAAATGACTGTTTTAAATCTTAAACATACCTAGAAATTTTAAATATTAAATATTTATATTTCAAATTTAAATAAGTTAAAATAATTTTAAGTAACTTAAAGAAATGCATTTACATTTACATTTAAACATTAAAAATTAAAAAATTAAATACTAGCCAGTCAGTGGTGGCACATGCCTTTAATCCCAGCACTTGGGAAGCAGAGGCAAGTGGATTTCTGAGTTTGAGGCCAGCCTGGTCTCCAGAGTGAGTTCCAGGACAGCCAGAACTACACAGAGAAACCCTGTCTCGAAAAACAAAACAAAAACAAAACAAAACAAAAAATGAAATACTAAATATCCCTAGAAATATAAGAAAATATCCTTGTGGCTTGCAGTAAACAGACACTGATTTGCAAATCAAATCAAATACAGATCAAAGCCAAGTGGGAAAGCAGTGGGAAGTGCTAATGTTGGAAAGAGAAGAGATTAAGCTCTCCTCAACTCTGCCTGACCTTAAACAAAGGGAGTGAGCAGTGCAAAGTCACTGCAGAATCTGAAAAACTATATTTACCTTGGAGCTGCCAGATGAAGAAATGTACCCTTGATCAATCAGAGAGCAATAACACCAGCACTCCTGAGGAATGGAAACCAACAGGCTCCACATTGGCTATTGGCTTTTAATGACTGCTAGGAAAAGGACACTCAGTCTGCACCAGGGACAAGCCTCTGGGAAGTAAAATTTCTTAAATGCTTCTAATCTATAACATGTTGTTAATTTCTCCTCTTTTTTCCTTTCCTTTCCTTTCCTTTCCTTTCCTTTCCTTTCCTTTCCTTTCCTTTCCTTTCCTTTCCTTTCCTTTCCTTTCCTTTCCTTTCCTTTCCTTTCCTTTCCTTTCCCTCACCTCTCCTCTCCTCTCCTCTCCTCTCCTCTCCTCTCCTCTCCTCTCCCTCTCCCTCTCCCTCTCCCTCTCCCTCTCCCTCTCCCTCTCCCTCTCCCTCTCCCTCTCCCTCTCCCTCTCCCTCTCCCTCTCCCTCTCCCTCTCCCTCTCCCTCTCCCTCTCCCTCTCCCTCTCCCTCTCCCTCTCCCTCTCCCTCTCCCTCTCCCTCTCCCTCTCCCTCTCCCTCTCCCTCTCCCTCTCCCTCTCCCTCTCCCTCTCCCTCTCCCTCTCCCTCTCCCTCTCCCTCTCCCTCTCCCTCTCCCTCTCCCTCTCCCTCTCCCTCTCCCTCTCCCTCTCCCTCTCCCTCTCCCTCTCCCTCTCCCTCTCCCTCTCCCTCTCCCCTCCCCTCCCCTCTTCTTTTCTTTTTTTTTTCTTTTCTTTTCTTTTTTATGTTTGGTTAGTGTCTGCTTTTGATCCTATCACCTCTGGTTCCTTTAACTTCACATCAGGCAAGAAGATAAGAAAGCCCCACTCGGCCCTCCTTTTGGGTCAGAAAAGCACAAACTGTGCAGTTCTGGTTGTGTGCAGGAACATACATCCTGACACCCAATCTCTATCCACCATAAAACCACTGTCCAAGCCCCTTGACTTGCCCTTTGTGGACACAAAAACCTGAACGAGGATAAGAGATAGTTTATTCTGGAGCCAAATGTTCCAACTTAGTAAGTCTGAAGTTTTCATAGCAAAGGAACAATGGAAGTCATAAATCAAACCACTTTTAAAATACAGTAATGGGGAGATTAAGCAGCTGGGCTGATGCAAAGCATGAAGACCTCCTCTAAACCTCAAATGTCACTTGAGGATTCTTGACTTTGGTGTCAGGGGAAACTAGGATTTCCTGAGGTACCACATCTGAAAAGATTTCACCCTGATTGTCACAAAGATTTTAAGTCTAAAATGGATGTGAGAAAGAAATAGTTACTATGAGGGCTGAAGATAGCTCAGGATGAGTTTTAATCAGACTGGAGCTGCAACATTCCAATTCTACAATCTTTGAAAATTTCAGCAGCTCATGAGCTTTGCAGAAAAGGTTCAGTGAAAGGCGCAGCCTTTTCTTGAACTTTGTCCTTATCTCATGCTATTTAAGATCTGTTTGTGAAGCCACCCTAAGCTCCCTTTGTTCTAGAGGTTTTAGGTGTGATGTCAAGCTACTAGTGTATGCTCTCTCCAGTTTCCTTTTGGAAGCACTCAGAGCTATGAGTTTTCTTCTTAGGACTGCTTTCATTGTGTCCCATAAGTTTGGGTGTTTTGTGTATTCATTTTCATTAAACTCTAAAAAGTCTTTATTTTCTTACTTTATTTCTTCCTTAACCAAATTATCATTGAGTAGAGTGTTGTTCAGCTTCCACGAGTCTATTGGCTTTCTATTATTTATGTTATTATTGAAGATCAGCCTTAGTCTGTGGTAATCTGATAGGATGTATCTGGTGAGGCCTGTATTGTGACCAATTATATGGACAATTTTGGAGAAGATACCATGAGGTGCTGAGAAGAAGGTATATCCTTTTGTTTTAGGATAAAATGTTCTATAGATATCTGTTAAATCCATTTGTCTCATAACTTCTGTTAGTTTCACTGTATCACTGTTTAGTTTCTGTTTCTAGGATCTGTCCATTGATGAGAGTGGGCTATTGAAGTCTCCCACTATTAATGTGTGAAGTACAATGTGTGCTTTGAGCTTTACTAAAGTTTCTTTAATGAATGTGGATGCTCTTGCATTTGGAGCATAGATATTCAAAATTGAGAGTTCATCTTGGTTGATTTTAACTTTGATGAGTATGTCTCATCCTTGTCCTTGTTTTTTTTTTTTTTTGATAACTTTAGTTGAAATTCGATTTTATTCAATATTAGCATGGCTACTCTAGCTTGTTTCTTGGGACCATTTGCTTGGAAATTTTTTTTCCAGCCTATCCTCTGAAGGAGTGTCTGTCTTTGTCCTTGAGGTGGGTTTCCTGTATGCAGTAAAATATTGGGTCCTGTTTACATAGTCTGTTAGTCTATGTCTTTTTATTGGGGAGTTGAGTCCATTGATATTAAGAGATATTAAGGAAAAGTATTGTTGCTTCCTGTTACTTTTGTTGTTAAAGTTGAAATTCTGTTCTGGTCCAATCTATTTGGTGTTCTGTGAGCTTCCTGTTCTCACAGCTACTTCTTTATATTAGGGTTTTTGTTTTTGATTTTCCTGTGATTTTGTTGAAAATATTTCCTGGGCCTTTGAGCTGTGAATCTTTTCCTTCTTATTCTTAGGCTTGCTTTCTTCATAGTATCTCTTCATAGTCCTGGAGGTTTTATGTCAGGAATTTTTTAGAGTTAACACTTATTTGACAAACATATCTCTTTATTTTGTTGTATCTTCAATGCTCAAAATTATCTCTTCCATCTCTTGTATTCTGTTGGTGATGCTTGTGTCTGTGGTTTCTGTTCACTTACCTAGACTTTTTGCTTCCAGGATTCTCCCAGTTTGTGTTTGTTTTATTGTTTCTATTTCTATTTTCAGGTATTGAATACTTTTATTCGTTTCCTTCAACTGTTTGTTTTTCTTCCTTATCTTTAAGGGGGTTATTCATTTCTTTTCATGATTTGTTTTTATTTTCCTAAATTTCTTTAAGGGATTTATTAATTTCTTCTTCAAGGACTTCAATCATCTTTATAGAGTTGGTTTTAAGTTCTCTTTATTGTGCTTCTGCTGTGATGGGATATTCATAGTGAAGTAATTTGTTTCCACTGGTGACATAGTGACTTGGTTGTTGACTGTTTTCTTATGCTGGCTTCTATATTTATGACTTCCAGGTGATTATAGGACTAGGTGCCCATATCTTAGTTTGTTGTTGTTGAGTTGGTGCTTTCTATTTATTTTTATCTTATTTTCTTCTTTGGTCATCTAGTTAGTTTGTGTGCCTGAACTTCTTGAAGTCTACATGATCTCTGGTAGAGCAGCCAATCTCCAACCCTGTTGAGGGCTGGAATTTTGATGGTTGTGCTGGTCTCTGGTAGACTCTTTATTCCAGTTGCCGGTTGAGTTATGGTGACTAAGAGGGTGGGCTACTGGGCTTTTTATAGTCTTCATGGTCTCTGGTAGAATGATGAGTCTCTGCCTCAGTTTGAGGTTGCAGCAGGTCCACCAGGACAGAAGGGACTGAGGATATGGTAGGGAAATGCCAAGATAAGAAATTATGGGATTTTGGTAGAAGGGCAGCCTACATGTCCTGTTTAGGGTTTTTAAATATCTTCTTGGTTTAAATTTGTGTGAATCTAGATAATCTTGGATGAGTCTAGAAATATGACAATTTCTTTTACATTTTTCCCTCAAAGATTACTTAGCTCATTCTATCCTCAAACTCCATATTTAGCTGAGACTGTCTTTGAACTCCTGATTCTTCTGTCTTTACCTTAAAAGCACTAAAAATATAACCATGGTTTTAATGCTTAGCTGCTATTTTAAACTTAACTGAAAGCATTTTTCATGCTTCATCTCCTTTATTTCACATCACCCTCTTTCACTTGCAAAATTAATTTGTTAATGCAGGAAGTTAAGTTTTAAACTGATTAGGAAGAAAGTGGTCTATCCTCAATTACCGTAAAACATATTAATTTCTAACTAACTATTTAAAACATTAGGTAGAAACAAACCAATCTATCTTCCACTATATAATTATGTTAGATGATGGGCCTAAATATATAAATTATAACTAAATTTATGTTATGAAAAACCTAGAAGAACCTATTTGTGATTTAAGGATCTCTCTCTCTCTCTCTCTCTCTCTCTCTCTCTCTCTCTCTCTCTCTCTCTCTCTCTCTCTCTCTCTCTGCTGCTCTCTCTGGCATTAACACTAGGTCTCTAGATCAGTGACTAATCAATTTATTGGGAAAATTAAATATGTTCTTACAGAGGTCACTGAAAGCAATAATGCTAAGTGAATACTTATAAAGTTGATTTCATTGCAACCTTCAACAAATCTGCTCAGTGCAAGACTATTATGAAATGAAGCCCTGTCTGGGAGAAAAGTAAACATCACATTTCTAAATAATCTATTCCTCAAGTAACGAGAACAACACAGCAACTAAAAAGAGGCATTAAGCATATTTCAAGCAAATGAAATGTATTAAAATTGGTAGGTCAATAGGAAGATTAAAACAAACAAACAAACAAACAAACAAATAAAAATCAGAAAATTTAAGGACAAGAGACAAGAACTCTTGCTGGAAGTCTGGTTTGCATTTCTGGCTGACTGAGTGGTGAATCCCAACATCTCTGAAGGAGAGTTGGGACTTCCCATGGAGTTTGCCACAGAGAGTTTTCTCTGTGAGAGATATCTCAAACAGGACGGTTGGAGGAACAAATGGAACCTGTTTAAGACTGAAACTTCTGTGACTCTGAGTTTAGTATTATTGACACTTCTCCCTTGTGATGAATAAAAGAAAAGAAAAGAAAAGAAAAGAGCCCCATAAGCTCATGTATTTGAACCATTGGCCACCAGTTGGTAGCACTATTTGAGGAGGCTATGGAACCTTTAGAAAGTAGAAAGTTGCTTAACAAAGTATATTATTGGGAATAACTGGGGAGAGTTTATAGCCTCATTCTGTTTCCTGTTCAACAGTTGTGCTTCCTATAAGTGGACAGAAATGTGATCAGCCAGCTTCTTGTTCCTGCTGCCTGAACTATGCCTTCCATTATGGGCTCCCTAAAACATCTGGACATGTAACCTAAAACAAACTCTCTCTTCCTTACGTTTCTTTCAGTCATAACATCTAGTCATAGCATTAGCAAATGACTAATATGTCTCTTATCAGGAACAACTGCTTGAACAATGTGTGCCTCATATACCACTTTTCCTTAACAAAAGCAAATTATTTATTTAAAAAAGAAAGAAACATGAACTTTCTCTTTTGCTCTAATTTTTCAAAATTTTGTTTAGTCATAACTGGTGGTCATTGCATTCTTAGAGACATATAAGTTGAAAAGCCACAAAATTATTTAGATTGACATATAGGATAAGGTCTGGATAGTCCAGCAATGACTGTTTTCACCTAGGGTTGGATGAAAATCTAGTTGCTCTTTCTCAGTACATAAAGCTTTCAAGAAATCACAACCTGATTCAGAGGACATAGAGGACTCTTGAAGAATGAATAATGTTCATTCCACCTTGGAAAACCAAAGAAGCTGGGTTTCAGTATCCATAAAGGATGATAGCAGCAGAGCCAACACAACATAGACAACAGAGATGAAAGCAAATAGAATAGACCAACAGCTTTTCACTAGGGCCTCTGTGTGTGTGTGTGTGTGTGTGTGTGTGTGTGTGTGTGTGTGTGTGTGTGTGTGTGTTGTGTGTCTGTCTGTCTGTCTATCTCTCTCTCTCTCTGCCTCTGTCTGTCTGTCTCTCTCTGTCTCCTAATCCTTCTCCCTCAATCTACCTCCATTTATATACTAATTTATTTCTTATATTTTTTTATTTATATATTGTTTGCATCTTCTCCTCCCTCCTCTCATCCCAGTCCCTCCTTCTCCCTTCCCTCTGTTCTCCTATTTTCCCTTTCTCTTCAGAAAAGGGGAGGCTACCCATGAATATCAACCAGACTTGGCATCTCAAATTGCAATAGGACTAGGTGCACCTTCTCCTATTGTGGCTAGTCTAGGCAGTTCAGTTAGGGGAAAGGAATGCAGGCAACAGAATTATATACAACTCCTGCTCTTGCTGTTAGGGGTTCCACGTGAAGATTCAGCTGCACAACTGTTACATATGTGCCAAGGTCCTAGGTCCATCCTACACATGTTCTGTTTGTCCATTCAGTGTCTGTGGACACCTATGGACCCAGATTAGTCAATTCTCTAGACTTTCTTGTAGTGTTTTTCACTTCTCTGGCCCTTTCAATCCTTCTTTCCCTCTTCCATGAGATTCTAAAATCTCCTTCTAATGTTTGGCTGTGGGTCTCTGCATCAGTTTCCATCAGTTACTGGGTAAAACCTACTAGATGACAGTTATGATAGCCACCTGTCTGCAAGTATAGAAGACTATCACTAATAGTATCAGGGGTACATGCTTCCCTTCTGTTTGATATTCTGGTGTCCAATTATTTATTTCCTGTGTTTTCTTGGGTGTGTTATTCTCTTTGTGTTGCAATTTTCCTTCTAGTATCTTCCATAGGGCTGAATTTGTGGAAAAATATTATTTTAATTTGCTTTTTAAAAAAAAAACAAATATCTTGTTTTCTCCCTGTATTGTGAGTGAGAGTTTTGCTGGGTTTAGTAGTCCAAGCTTCTATCTGTAATCTCTTAGAAATTGAAAGATATCTGACCTGGCCCTTCTAGGTTTTAAAGTCTTTGTTGAGAAGTCAGGTGTAATTCTGATATCAGTCTACCTTTATTTATTTATTTATTTATTTATTTATTTATTTATTTATTTTTAAGTATAGCCATTCTTAATGTTCATTGTAAAAACTATCAGACTTCTGCTTGTTTAAAATCTGTTTTTATCAATGATTTAAAAATTATTGTCACTGCTGTTGATTTCTGTGGACTATGTGAACCTCATGAAAAACCTTATTGGAATTTGTACCTTTGTGGCTGCTCATGCATTTTCCATAGTGCTACAGACAGCCTGCCAGGGCTGGTGGACATGAAACCTGGTTATTCAAAGATACTCCTGACCACTTGCGAGTACTCTGACTTGATGCATACCACTGGAGCATGCTGGTTTTGCAGTATGAAATGTCCATGAGGATTTTGTATTTCATAGAGGTTATGTTACCTGTTCTATGAAGGTCTCCCTTTATATGTTACTTAGCCTTTCTCACTTGTACCTTTTAATATTCTTTCATTGTTCTGTACATTTAGTGGTTTGATTATTATATGGTGGGAGGAGTTTCTTCGCTGGTCCAATTTGGTTGATGTTCTGTAAGCTTCTAGTATGTTTGTAGGCATTTCTTCCTTTAGGTCACGGACATTTTCTTCTATAATTTTGTTGAAAATATTTTCTTAGCCTTTAAGCCAGGAATCTTTTCCTTCTTCTTCTCCTATTATTTGTAGGTTTCATCTTTACATAGTGCCTGGACTTCCTGGAGATTTTCTGTCAGGAACTTCTTTTTTTTGGGGGGCGGGTTTGAGACAGGGTTTCTCTGTATAGCCCTGGCTGTCCTGGAACTCACTTTGTAGACCAAGCTGGCCTTAAACTCAGAAATCCGCCTGCCTCTGCCTCCCGAGTACAGGGATTAAAGGCGTGCGCCACCACGCCCGGCCTGTCAGGAACTTCTTAAAATTTAATATTTTCGTTGGAAGATGTATCCATTTCTTCGATTGTATCTTCTTAGGATTCTCTTTTTCATCTCTTATGTTCGGTTGGTGATGTCAGGCATCTGTACTTTTCTCTTCTTTTTTTCTCTTCTCTTCTCTTCTCTTCTCTTCTCTTCTCTTCTCTTCTCTTCTCTTCTCTTCTCTTCTCTTCTTTCTTTTCTCTTATTTAGGTTTTGCATCTCCAAAATATTCTCAGTTTGTGTTTTCTTTAACTTTTTTTTTTTTTTTTTTTTTTTTTTTTTTTTTTTTTTGGTTTTTCGAGACAGGGTTTCTCTGTATAGCCCTGGCTGTCCTGGAACTCACTTTGTAGACCAGGCTGGCCTCGAACTCAGAAATCCGCCTGCCTCTGCCTCCTGAGTGCTGGGATTAAAGGCGTGTGCCACCACGCCCGGCTTCTTTAACTCTTTTATCTCTATTTTCAGGACTTGAACAGTTTTATTTATTTCCTTCATTTGTTTGATTACATTTTCCTGATTTCTTTAAGGGATTAGCCATTTACTGTTTAGGTTTCTACAATCTTCTTAAGTTCAGATTTAAGATCATTTTCTTGTGATTCAGCTGTGTCCGGATATCCAGGGCTGGTTGTAGTAGAATGGATAGGCTCTGATGGTGTCATGTTGCCTTGGCTGTTGCTGATTTGTTTTTAAAGTGGTCTTTAGGTATCATGATTTTGCAGTTATTGAAGGTTTAGATGCTGATTTCAGATTTTATCTTCATTGCATGGGTTGTTTGGGGATGTTTTTTCCTTTGGTATCTGTTTCCTGTCTGTCTACTGGCCTGAGTGGCCTGGGTTTCTGGTGACTAGCTAGTTCTTCAGTATAGTTGGATGTCTCCTTTGCGGGTGGGGTGTGGGCTGGAGTGGTGGTGGTGGCATACATGACCTCTGGGGTTTTATGAGTTAACCTTGCTTCTGGTGTCCCTAGTACAAGCATAGTCTGGTGTGCCTGTTGCAGGCAGGCATCCAGGAAAGCTGACAGAGTTGTGGGGAGGGAAGTGGAACACAAAATATGAGGTTCAATTTACCACTGTTGGCTGTGCTTTCAGGTGAGATGGCTGGCATGGTCTTGCAGGAGATGTGCTTACCTCTACTTTACAGTTCTTAGTAAACTCAATTTTCCCTTATTTTGAAATTCTCTTCTGCAGCATAAGTCAAAACCCTGCCATATCTGAATGATGCACCTTAAGGAGAGAATTCCTCAGGCTGTTCCTCAGACTACAGCCTAAGAATCAAGCCAAATCCTGGTGCCTTCACTACCAGAAAATTGATACCATTAAGTCAGTCCTGAGGGAGACATGTCATTTTATTATTATTTATTTAATTTTGTTTTTGATAATTTTGCTTTATATGTTTGTTATTCATTCTAGGCTGGCCTCAATTCTCTTTTCTCAGCATCCCAAACACACAAATTACCAACAGGTGCTACTGTGCCTGGCAAAAAGAAAATTTATCACTTCAGTGGCCAGTATTAAGAAAGAAGAAAGGTCTCAAATCATTTACCTGACCTTTGGCTTTATGAGAGTGGAGAAAGAAGAGAAAAATAAACCAAAATAAGAAGAAACAAGAAAATAATAAAGACTGTACTGGAAACCAATGAAATAGAATACATAAAAGCAAAGGAGAAATATTACTGAACTCAGGAGCTCTTTCTTGGAGAATATGAACAAAATGGATAAAACATTACCTAAGCTGTCAAAAATGAAAGCAGAGGAAGCAGAAACTATCAAAATCAAAGCTATAGAGATAAATATCACTACTGGTCATATCAGAATCAAAATTTTCTTAAACGAATATTGTTTTTAGGGACAAATTATCCAAGAGCACAAAGGGAAAATAGTGTCGATAGGCATGTAGTAATTATATAACTTATACTTTAATTTTAAATATTGTGCCAAAACAAATCTAGGTATAGCTGACAGTACTGTGGAGTATAAGTATTATTCAAAGCTTTTCAAATCTTCAGAAAATAGAGAAAGAAGTAGAGAATCATTATTGTCTAATTCTATAATATACAGAAATATGAGAATAAAACCAAGTGACAAATGATGGAAAATGTTTAAATATATATTTGCACATGAAGTCCAACAACAGGAATAATAGTAGCATAGCATAAGCAAATGGATAGATGTCAGAAATGCAAAGTTAAACTAACACCCAAAAATCCAGTTAAAGCACAATGCCACACTAATAAAAGAAGAAGAATATGATGAAAACAGTAGACAGAACAATCACCGGACAGAACTCCATTCTTACTTACAATTAATATATTTCAATACAATAGGCAAAAGTGGGACTATCCAACAAAGTCTGGTGAACTAACTTGTGACTATACAACTGGGCACTATGTATCTTCTTTTCCCAAAGGATCTGTTAGATGTCAATATTTCTTTTTTTCCCCGCAATATCTCTTTATTTCTTTTCATTTTTCAATAGTGAAATCTCTTTTATTTGTGAATTCATTCCATTGTGAAGCCGTGATTCAGATTCTCCTTGTACCAAAATATCTCCCTTTTTCTTCTTTTTTATAACTTCTTCTATGTTCACATTTTTCTTTTTTTCTTTGTTTTCTTTTTTTCTTTTTTGATTGGATATTTTCTTTATTTACATTTAAAATATTTTCCCCTTTCCAGGTCTCCCCTTCAGAAGTCCCCTAACCCTTTTCCCCTCACCCTGCCTCTATGAGAGAGATCCCCCACCTACCCACTCTCATCCTCTAGCCCTGGCTTTCCCCTACACTGGGGCATCAAAAACCCTCAGGTCCAAGGGACTCCTTTCACTGATGTCCAACAAGGCCAGCCTCTGCCATATATGTGGCCAGCTCCATGTGTATTCTTTGGTTGGTGATCCAATCCTTGGGAGCTCCAGGGGGGTCTGTCCTGTTCACACTGTTTCCCCTTCCATGAGGCTGCAAACCCCTTCAGCTCCTTCAGTCCCTTCTCCAACTCCTCCATCTGGGACCTGAGCTCAGTCCAGTGGTTGGCTGCTAGCTTCTGACTCTCTATTTGTCAGGCTCTGGCAGAGCCTCTCAGGAGACAGTCATAATAGGCTTCCACCAGCAAGTACTTCCCAGAATCCACAATAACATCCGGATTTGGTGACTATATATGGGATGGATCCCCAGGTGTGGCAGTCTCTGGATGGCCTTTCCTTCAATCTCTGCTCCACATTTTGTCACCATATTTCCTCCTGTAAGTATTTCGTTCACCCTTCTTAAAAGCACTAAAGCATCCACATTTTGGTTTTCCTTCTTTTTAGGCATCATATGGTCTGTGAATTCAATCTTGGGTATTCTGGACTTTTGGAATAATGTCCATTTATGAGTGAGTACATATGGTGTTTGTTCCATTGTGACTGAGTCACCTCACTTAGGATGATATTCTCAAGTTTCATCTATTTGCCTGCAAATTTCATGACGTTGTTGTTTTTAATATCTGAGTGGTATTCCATTGTGTAAATGTACCACATATTCTGCATCCTTTCCTCATTTGAGGGATATCTGGGTTTTTTCCAGTTTCTGGATGTTATAAATATGGCTGCTATGAACAATTTATGGGACACAATGTAATCAGTGTTAAGAGGAAAGCTCATACCTCTGAGTGCCTCCAAAACGAAACTGGAGAAAGCATACACTAGTAGCTTAACAATACAACTGAAAGCTCTAGAACAAAAAGAAGCAAATACACCCAAGAGGAGCAGATAGCAGGGAATAATCAAACTCAGGGCTGAAATCAACCAAGTAGAAACAAAAAGAACTATACAAAGAATCAACCAAACCAGGAGCTGCTTCTTTGAGAAAATCAACAAGATAGATAAACCCTTAGCTAGACTCACTAGAGGGCACAGAGACAGAATCCAAATTAACAAAATCAAAAATGAAAAGGGTGATATAACAACAGAAACTGAGGAAATTTTAAAAATCATCAAATCCTAAGTTAAGTCAGGATCAGATAAACCATCTAAATAGCCCATAACCCATAAAGAAATAAAAGCAGTCATTAAAAGTCTCCTAACCAAAACAAAAAACAAACAAACAAAACCCAAAAAACAAAACAAAACAAAAACAAACAAAAAACCCCACAGCACCAGATAGGTTTAGTGGAGAGTTCTATCAGACCTTCAAAGACTTAATACCAATACTCTTCAAACTATTCCACAAAATAGAAACAGAGGGAACACTACACAATTCGTTCTATAAAGCACAGTTACACTGATACCAAAACCACACAAATAACCAACAAAGAAAAAGAACTTCAGACCAATTTTCCTTATGAACAGCAACGCAAAAATGCTCAATAAAATTCTCACCAACCAAACCCAAGAACACATCAAAATGATAATTCACCATGATCAAGTTGGCTTCATCCCAGAGATATAGAGATGATTCAATTTACAGAAATCCATCAATTGTAATCCACTACATAAACAAACTCAAAGAAAAAAAAACCGCATGATCATTTTATTAGATGCTGAAAAAGCATTTGACAAAATTAAATACCCCTTTCATAATAAAAGTCTTGAGAAGATAAGGAATTCATGGCCCATACCTAAACATAATAAAAGCAATATACAGCAAAGCAGTAGCCAACATCAAACTAAATGGAGAGAAATTTGGAGCAATCTCCCTAAAATCAGGGACTAGACAAGGATGCTCTTTCTCTCCCTATCTATTCAATATAGTATTTGAAGTTCTAGTTAGAGCATTTAGACAACAAAAAGAGGTCAAAGGGATACAAATTGGAAAGGAAGAACTCAAAATATCACTATTTGTAGATTATATTATAGTATACTAAAATGACCCAAAAAACTCCACCAGAGAACTTCTACATCTGCTAAACAACCTCAGCAAAGTGGCCGAATATAAAATTAACTCAAATCAATTGTAGCCTTCCTATACTCAAAGAGTAAACAGGCAGAGAAACAAGTTAGGAAAACGGCACCCTTCACAATAAAATATATATATATATAAAGTATCTCGGTATGACTCTAACCAAACAAGTGAAAGATCTGTATGACAAGAACTTCAAGTCTCTGAAGAAAGAAATTGAAGAAGACCTCAGAAGATGATAAGATCTCCCATGCTCGTGGATTGGCAAGATTAATATAATAAAAATGGCCATCTTGCCAAAAGCAATCTACATATTCAATGCAATTTCCTTCAAATTTCCAACTCAATTCTTCATAGAGTTAGAGAAAGCAATTCTCAAATTTCTTTGGAATAATAAAAAATCCCCAGGATAGTGAAAACTATTCTCAATAATAAAAGAACTTCTGGGGTAATCAGTATCTCTTACCTCAAGTTGTACTCAGAGCAATAGTCATAAAAACTGTATGGTATTGGTACAGTAACAGGCATGTAGATCAGTGGAATATAATTGAAGACCCAGTAATGAACCCACACACCTATGGTCATTTGATCTTTGGCAAAGGAGCTAATACCATCCAGTGGAAAAAAGACAGCATTTTCAGCCAATGGTGCTGGCTCAACTGGAGTTCAACATGCAGAAGAAAGCAAATTGATCCATTCTTATCTCCCTGTACAAAGCTGAAGTCCAAGTGAATCAAGAACTTCCATATAAAACCAGAGACACTGAAACTTATAGAAAAGAAAGTGGGGAAAAGTCTCAAACACATGGGCACAAGGGAAAAGTTCTTGAGCAGAACACCAATAGCTTATGCTCTAAGATCAAGAACTGACAAATGGGACCTCATAAAATTGCAAAGCTTCTGAAAAGCAAAGGACACTGTCAATAAGATAAAACAGAAACCAAGAGATTAGGAAAAGATCTTTACCAACCCTACATCTGATAGAGGACTAATATCCAATATATTCAAAGTTAGACCCCAGAGAACCAAATAACTCTATTTTTAAAATGGGGAACAAAGCTAAACAGAGAATTCTCAACTGAGAAAACTTGAATGGTTGAGAATCACCTAAAGAAATGTTCAATATCCTGAAAATCAAAGCAATTTCACCTCACACCAGTCAGAATGTGACAGAATGACAGAATGAAATCTCAGGTGACATCAGATGTTCATGAGGATTTCGACAAAGGAACACTCCACCATTGTTGGTGGGATTGCTAGCTTGTACAACTACTCTGGAAATCAGTCTGGTGGTTCCTCAGAAAACTGGACATAGTAACCTGAGGACTCAGCTATACTACTCCTGGGCATATACCCAGAAGATGCTTCAACATATAAGAAGGACACATGCTCCACTATGTTCATAGATGCCAATATTTCACTAGTAAGTGTTATGACCCTGTGAACTCCCTCTTTATCCACAGCTATTAGGAAACCCCAACTTTCATGGGCCCAGTGCCATTATGATAGATTCTGTTAGATCATGGTTTCTATATATGTTCTGAGTGTAAAAGATGGCATTTCTTAGTTGTTCCTCCCATCATCTGATGCAATTCTTTCTGTCCTTTTTCTGCAGTATACCCTGCACCTTATGGCTATGGAATAAATGCTTTATAAATAATGAGCACTCAAGAATCCTATCTTCTCAGTATCTTATACAGCCATATATCCATCTATTTACCTTTGTGTATGGCAAGGACAGGCTTCTCTGATTAAGGCTGAGAGTAACCACTGTCTTTGAGTATAAGAATAAATATATAGATAGGAGTTTGATGCTGTATCAATTTAGCTAAGCAGTGGTAGGAAGTTCCTTTCTTGGATTTAACATCTCCTCAGTCAAAGATTTCGGATATGGATTGCAGTACTAGAAATAGATTCTCTCTTAAGTACAGTCAGGAAAAAGTTGGTTAGACCATAACAATTATGCCACTATTTCAGCAGTGGGCATATTTTGTCTGGTGGGTTCATATTCTAGTTCTTAGATTGCACAACTGAGTAATACTATCAATCCCCTGAGATCCATTCCAAAGAACAGATGCTCCAACACTCTGCATAGCACCATCTAGTACCATAAAACTTAGCCAGAAGGGAAGTACCTTCTAGCTTCCATTTTCTCCCATTGTGTGGGTCTCCTCTTCTTTTCATTAACAGTGTCATTTGCTATAAAGAAGCTTTTCAGTTCCATGAGATCTCACTTCTGGATTTTACTGATCTTATTTTGAATGCTATCAAA
This sequence comes from Mus caroli, assembly GCF_978045245.1. Lineage (NCBI taxonomy): Eukaryota > Metazoa > Chordata > Mammalia > Rodentia > Muridae > Mus > Mus caroli. The sequence continues at coordinate 28,857,849 of NW_028227267.1, read as the reverse complement.
GTCCTATTCAGGAAATATTTAACAATGCCAATATGGAAGCAAACTTCCTACTTTTTCTCTCCCACTTTCATGGTATCAGGTCCGTGATCTCTTTGGAGTCAAGCTTTATCCATAACTTGATATATAAGTTTAATTATTTTATATGCTGATTTTTTCAAGTACCATTTGTAACAACATGCTGTCTTTTCTCTATTTGTATATTTGGCTTCACTGCCAAAAATCATGTAGCTTTACTTGTATGGACTTACATATGAGTCCTCTATTCTATTGCATTGCTCTACATATCAAATAAAAGGTGATGAATATAAGAAAAAATTTGTAAGGAAAGAATAGAGTTGGGATGAAGTTTAAAGGAATGTGACAGAATAGAAAGAAAAGTAACCATAATACTTACGTTCCATGTTTATGTATAAAGCTTTCAACAAATAAAATTTATGAATAATATAGACATTATTGGTTTATTTATTTATCTGATTAAAAACCTGACAAGGCAGAATAAGAAAGAAGCAGTCAGTTCTGCCTCATAGTTTAAGAGTCCCATCTATGCGAGAGAATGCAAGAAAGTCAAAGTGAGGAGCAGGTGGTCACCTTGCATCTGCAGTCAATAAGTAAATGGATGTTAATGTAAATAAAAAATGAATGTTAGTCCTCAGCTCACTTTCTCATTTTTTCCCTGTCTTTAGAAAGGGATCAACCATATTTAGTGTTAGTTTTCCCACTTGCATTAACTCAGTCTAGAAACCGCATCACAGACATATTCAAGGGTTTGTTTCTGTGATGATTCTAAATACTTTAAGTTGACAACCAATATTAAACACCACAGATAGAATGTTCTTAGTATCCTAAACAATATCTGTGAAATGTCCAGGCAACTTTATACTTAATCCTAAATGACTAACTGTTATTTCCTTAAGATCCATAGCCAAGAACAAATGCTCTACAGTTGCCATTTCCATTTGGCCTTTTATAGGAAGTTACATGGAGTCAATTACACTGCAGTATACCACATTCAGTCAGAAAGGAGAAGACTGTATTTAAGTGACTGATATACAAATAAGTAATGAATGTACTCAAGCATACACACACACACACACACAGACACACACAAATCAAGTGCATCTATAAATAAGAGCAAGGAACAACCTTAATTTGAAGTTAAGAAAGTAACATTCATAGTATTTCAATATACATTAGAAAGTTTTATGAATTCCTATACATAGAAAATAAATCTATTGCCAAAAGAATGCAGCTAGAGATCAATAAACTGAACGACTCTATACTAATAGATTGTGTGATGGTTCAAATAAAATTGCTCCCCTCTGCATGTTCATATGTTTGAATACTTTGTCCCCAGTTAATAAAATTTCTTTAAAAGAATTAGGCGGTGTGGGCGTGTGGCAGGAAGTATGTCTCTGGTAGTGAGCTTCTCAGCATGCCTTCTCTCTACCTCCTACTAAGGTATCAAAATATAAGCTCTCAGCTGTTCTGACTGCCATGTCTTTTCTCTTATATCATTGACATAACCTTCTGAAACTGCAAGCACAATTAAACACTTTATTTTATAAGCCTCCTTGGTCAAGGTGGTTTTTAATATTTTCTATGACAAATCTACTGAAAACAACGTTTCAATTTTTTGAAATCTCTATCCAAATCTACTAAACTTAAAAAATGAATGTTTTTAGATTTTATTTTATTCTTAATAAAAATGCATGTATGTATGTCTCTCTCTCGGAGTATATGTGTAGCATTTCTCAGAGGAAAGGATATATCACCTCCTTACAATTGTAAGCTGTCCAATGAGGATGCTTGGGAACAGAACTTGGGTCATCTGCAAGCTTAGCATACTACTAAGCTATCTCTCCTTCCCCATAAATTATTACTCATTACTCAGTATGTGTACACATGGGTATCAGAGAACATTTTTGAAAGTCAGAAAACAACTTGTAGGTCCCAAGCATTAAACTAAGGCCATTGTTTGATAAGCTACTTTATTTTTTTATTTTAATTTTTATTATTATTATTTTTTTTTTTGGTTTTTTTCGAGACAGGGTTTCTCTGTGCAGAACTGGCTGTTCTGAAACTCACTCTGTAGACCAGGCTGGCCTGGAACTCAGAAATCCACCTGCCTCTGCCTCCCGAGTGCTGGAATTAAAGGTGTGTGTTATCATGCCCGGCTATTTTCTGCCTTTCTGTTTTAAACATGTTTTGAAAAAGTGATTATAAATTTTATACAGAATTTATGCCATATGAAAACATAGAGGACCAAAAATAGCTAAAACATTGAAGAAAATATCCTTTATATATCCAACAGATTATGTGAAAACGATCTAACTTAACACTGAATTTATACATATGTGTTTTATAACGGAGAAAGTTCATTAAAAATAATTTTTGGTAAAAATTATATTTGATCTAGAGAAATATTTGATTCATTGAGCATCAAATTTATGTTAATTCTCTAGGAATTGGAGGTCCAACAGTGAATCAGAAAAACAAAATCTCCACCAAGGAGAGTGCTAATAACCAAATAAATGGTTGGTATGGCATAGAACAAGAAAGACAAGTTATTATAACAGAATCTTCAAAGATAATCTCATTTAAGGAAGGCATTTGTGTATAAAATTGAAAGATGAGGTTTTTATTACTTATACAACATTTCTATTATATATTGTTCCTGAACATACTCTTTTCTTAGTAATAATACTAATACTAATACTAATAATAAAGAGAGTTCAAGAAAAATTGAAGAATACATGAAAGAGAGGTGAAATCATCAGTTGGGATGGAGCACAAACAACAGACCCCAACACTGAGGGTGCTTAGACACTGGGGAAGAGGGGGAGACTGCAGCTCAGACAGAAGCATTGAGTTGAGAACAGTGGGAAGAAGGGATTTTATACTTCCTATAGTATAAACAAACTGCCCTCTAAAGATGGATGTTCCAGAAAATACAATGTGACCCAGAAATACTGCCTAATTGGGGAGATCTAAATTCAATGGCCCCAAACACTGAAAATGAAGAATTTCCATTGTGTTTGGTCTAGTGAAAACTATTGCAGGCGAAGAATTCTCAGAGAGGCATTTATCATGGGCATGTCAGTTATTCCCATGCACTGTCCATAGACAGGAAAACCCAAGGCAGGAGCAGTGATTTGCTGGTTTTGCTAGCAGCTCTGACCTGAGGAGAATCCAGTAAGATGAATATCCTCATCCTGAAGACTCATATTGTTAAGAATAAGCAAACTTGATATATTGCACTATTGGTTAAGTGGGCCAAATAGCTTTGGTTGTCATGTTGTTTATATATAAGGAGCGTGTTTCAGTTTTTCAACATAACATGACTTTTTCCTTGACAGTTGTAATTTTCATTGTATATCTTTATACCATGCTCTGTCTTACTCTTTGTGAGTTTGAGATTCAGGAGCATGACCATACTGTGATGTTTACTTGGAAACTGTCCCTACTAATCTGATATCCACTCCCTCTTCCTTGTGCTTTTCCTGGTTTCGCTCAGGTATTCAAATTTTACTGAGAGCTTTCTCCTGACCCTTCAGGGACCTTGGCTTAACTGGTAACCCATTAAATATCTGCTCCTTACACGGCCCAACTGTTTCTGTGCAGGAATATAGAAAAAATACAAAGCTACCTCAGCAGTGACAATCACTTCAGAAATGAGCTTACATTTCCTTTCAGTTCAGTGAGACACAAGGGGATAGTCTTTGGGAGAAGAAACTGTCACTTTTGAGAAGTCTCTTCAGTTTACTATTTTTATACACAAAACAGAGGGGTGTAGCTTCATCAGCAGGATATCTTCTAGTATGGAACTAAAATGGACATGAAGAGAAAAGCAATGGACTCAAGTCCAAATGAACAGAATAATTCACTGTCAAAGGAAAAGTACCTAATGGCTTAGCCATTATAAAATTTGCTTTCTACTTTCTTTAACCACAGACATTCCAAGAATCAAGTGTCTGATAAAAAATCACATTTCTAGAATGGGGACGTGGGTGGGAAATCTAGCTGTAGAAGAGAATGAGTCTGCTATGAGTCCTCTCCTTCCTCTATTTTCCTAGGTACCTAGCAAAATAAAGACAGTAGTAAGCAAGGCAAAGTGATTTTAAAGATGCTTGAAGTAATTATTAGTAAGACTATGGGGAAGTAAAAACTGATGTATACAGTTTTGGGCATAGCTAGTGAGTTTAATCTTTCCAAGGTAAAATCTGTTCCTATGTACTAAAACCTTTGAAACTGTTCACAGCTTTGACCCAGAATTGCCACTTCTATAATTATATCCCAAAGAATTCTTCTGATGAGAAATAAATAAAATTTAAATACTCAAAAATACTGTGGAAAATAAAGAAGAGAATGCCTGGAAAATAATCCAATTACCAAGCACATGGAAAAGATAATATATAAGCACAAAGAAATACAGTATTTCCCTTCTAAAATTATTGGACTGATGGCTAAATCAGGAATGCATATGAAATGAAGCTAAATGAAAACAGTAGAACCAAAAATGATGAAAACATATTTCCTAGGACATCTGGAATAATAAATGATCAATTAAACCTTCTATAGAGGTGCAATGTTAATCTGTTATAGAAATGCACATATACACACACACACACATACACACACGTGCAAATGCCCACAGATATACACACATGCATGTTACACTCACACACATATATACACACACTCACAGAAGACAATATATCTCAACAACAGAAAGAACAGCAATAATTTTGAACAGCTTGCTTGTGCTGGGATAAGCAGTGGAGACACAAAGGAATGCAAAGATAAATATTATCTTCATAAATTCACAGTGGAGTGAGGGGCACAACAGGCCAGCAGGATGGTTCATGAATGCATAAAGTAGTCACTGGTTGTCATAAACTGGGTATTGAATATGGTGATGCAGAGTATATAACTAGGTGGGATTATGCTATGGAATGAACATTTGTATCATCACAGAATTCATATAGCGACACCCTACCCAACAATGTGATGTTATTCCCTCCCAGAATTCACACACTGACATTCAACTCCTCAATGCAATAATATTTGGCAGTGAACTTTTGGGGGCAGGGGAGGTTTAGTTTAGATGGGATCAGGAGGACAGGACTCCCATAGTAGCATTAGGGAAAAGACTAGAGATTGTTTATTTTCTCCTGCTTGGGGAGTTTGGAGTCACTGAGCCACACAGAAGTAATTACACATACTTGTGGTTGTTGTTACAGTAAGCAGAGGTACAGGCTGAGGCAAATTATAAATTCTTGGATTAAGGCTCTTGCCTAACTTTGGTAGTTGAAGTCTTCTAGAGTACCAAGAGTCAGTTTTCTTCAGAGAAATAGCCCCTGCTAGATTTTCCATACTCTAGTGGATAGTCTTACACTCGTGTGAATATGGACAGTACTTATTGGGTTCGCTAAGATGCAAAAAGAAGACATTCAATTGAGACTGGGATATGGCAGGAAAGTGATCTGGAAGGAGTTGGACTAGGTGTAGGGGACGATATGATCAAAATCCATTGTATACATGTAAGAAATTCTCCAATCACGTGCAGTTTTTCTTAGAGATCTTTTATCTAGTTGTCCTTTCTGGAATCTTAGAATCCATATTTCAAAAGGAGAATTAGCATCCTCTCTCTCACCCCACCTAAAGCTACACTTACGCAGCTTACTTCATTTAGCAAGGTGATCACACACTGCGAGGTTTTTTTTTTTTTTTTCTCCAGAGAATACTGATGTCTAATAAATTTGTGACTCTGCATCTACCAACAGTTATCTCTTTGTGAAGTCTTTCCTTATAGCAGGTCTATTCTAGGAAGAAGCATTTTTCTCTCCCAATGTCAACCATGAAACATTTTATTATCTCTTACCCTTTTTAGCAATTGCAAGTTCTCTCCACCCACATCACTCTTGTCTGTATCCCTAGAACCTGGTAATTGATTGAGATGCATTAGATATTAATTGGCTAAGTGAGTAGATACATGCAGATCTATTCATTAGAAGACAAGACAGTGACTGAGAAATAAAGGATTACATTTGAAATATAATATCTGAAAGAAACAGAACATCGTGGTGATGGTGTTGTACAAGAAAGACACAGCAGGGGCTAAGAATACAGCTATTCTGTAGGTGCAACCCCCCCCCCTGCATTTTATAACTGCCTACATGACAGGGTTCTATCAATGAAGTAACCTTTTGGTGTAATTGTGTACCAGGATCCTAAGCCCCACTGTTACAAAACTAAGCTAGAAAACCAAAATAAGAGCCAGAGAGACAAGACACTAAACAAGATATAAAGGAAGCTGAAACATTTGCAGACCCAGCTATAGCCTTATTCACACAACTCATTGAGCATCCATATGGTTCTTGTTTCCTTTCTGCCTCCATGTGACTCAAAAATCTCCCTGAGGCCCAGTGTAGACAGAAACACAGAAGACAGGGACTTCTCAGAAGAATCTTTCAACCTAACAGTGTTGACAAGGACATTTCTCTAGCAATGTTGCACCTAAAGGATTCCTGTGAGACATGATGTTTGATCATTCTTACTGAACTGTATACTTGATGTATCAAGACAGTGTTAAGTTTCTTGCCAGAGTCCTATGAACACATCATCTGTTAAACTTACAATCTCTCTAGCACTCTAATACAGGACACACATAGATCTCTGCTACATAACAGCTTCTAACAATGCATTGAAAATGTAAAGAAGAAGGAACAGGGTTGATATTAACAGGGCCCTTCCTCCCTAAAGGGTACATTTGAAAGCTTTCTTGGTCCCTGCTCCAAGTATGAGTCAATGTTCCAAACATTAGGCAGCAGAAATGGGCAAACCAGTTTCCATTATATTTGCTCTACTGTGTGTACCCTGAGAGTGAGTCTAGGTTAGTTATAACAAATAAATGGACACATGGATTCATACCTAATTCCTTGCATAACTCACACTGTCCATAAATTGAAATACAAAATAATTGCTCAAAATTATGACTATTCTTAGTGTTTTTTTTCCCTGTGGGTTGTCATATAGGAGTTCACATGTGATGAATAAGCAGTGTCCTCAGCAACAGTTTGACAGTACTCACAATAATAAGCTTTGCAGGGCCATTTGTTATAGTGTCCTTCAATCTAATCAAGTGGCACCACACAAAAGCACAGTTTAATAAAGAGCCTTATGGGGGCCTAGAATGATGGGCATGAGCCAGAACAACATTTCAACAGATTAAGTTATGTCTTCTAGATACAATTTTTATTCTTTTCTCTTTCTAGCTAAGCCTCTGAGAACAGTTTGGTTTTGTGTGTGTGTGTGTGTGTGTGTGTGTGTGTGTGTGTGTGTGTGTGCGTGTGTGTGTTTGTGTGTGTGTGTTTTGAAAGTTTTAAAAGTCAAATATTCAGATGAGACAAAATATTAAAATAAATGTAGACAATCATGCTTTTACTCTCCCCTACGTGGCAGCCAAGGCTCCCCAGTTCATGCAAAGCTAAGTGAGTTATGGCACAACAGGTATGGTGTTTAGTTTGGATTGCCAACCTTACAAGATTTAAAATCCCTGTGGAAACCAGCCTCCATGCCTGTCGGTGAGGCAGTTTCTGTGTTAGGTTAATTAAGGTGAGAAGACACATTCTAAGTGTGGGCCCATTGCATGGGCTGCAATCCTGGAGAAAAGAGACTGAGCAGCAGCACTGATCTCACACTGTTTCCTAACTTCTGGTGACCTAACCTCCTGCCATTATGAACTGTATACTCAAACTCTGAGCCAAAATACAAACTTACTTTCCTCATAGTTCCATCATCTCTTGTAATCGCAGTAAAAATAGTGGATACAGTAAGGTTTAGTGGGATAAAGGCTTCAAAATGCAAAGTGACAGAAAAGAAAACAATACATGGCATGACAAGTTAGGGTATGCTGTCCTGTGAAACACCCTCAAATCTCAGAAGTTTCAGATAATAAGTTTGTCTTGCATATACTCATAAGGATCCTTGGTATTAGCATCCAGAGGCCTGTGTAGCATCTGCACCAGGCTGCTGTTCATGTCATTCTCACCTGCAGCCGTGCCTTTGTGCCCCAGAGAGGTGATTCTGCAAAGTCCCCTACCTAACAAACTTCAAGGTATCATAGACTACCAAGGGCATAACGCCTATGATGGAGAGCCATTCATTAAGCATGTGTCTCCTTCCTACTCCCCACTTTCTCTAGGTCATACATTCCTTCTCTAGCATGCAAGATCCCCTCGACTCCCCCAATTCATAGAAGTCAGCAACTGATAAATTGCAAGCAAATATTACAAACTGTTCTTTGACAACTTCAAAGAAGGGACTGCCTATCTGTCACATGGTCTTGAACTCTCCCCAGATTCCCTACTACACTGCTGTCTGTCTGTCTGTCTGTCTGTCTGTCTGTCTGTCTGTCTGTCTGTGACATTAGTAACTGTTCTAATAAGTCTCTTAACTTAAGAGACAATCAGTCCCAGTGTCTACTTGGAGGCCCAAACCTGAAATCTCTCAAGTTTGGCTGAAGGAGGAGCTGGCATCTTGGTTGCAGCCCTATAGATATGAGACGAGGTGAAATCATAGCTCTCAAGCTGCATCAGGTCCTCCAGCCAAGCCACTCTGAATCTCTTTAAATTCAGAGATTAAAGAGAGGCAGATAATTCCACTTGACCTCAGAATCCAGAGCATAGCACCCAATATGTGTCTAGATGATGAAGAGACTATATGTAGGCAGTAGTATTACCCAAGCCTGAAAGCACAGGAAACTGGCCTAGAATCCCTCTAAATGAGCACCATGGAAGTATACCCTTGAGTCTACACAACCTCAGTTTTCTTTTATGGAAGTGCCATACTTCAACAATATGGAAGATGATTACAAATTTTTGGTCTTTTTTATTCATAGATATCTCCTTTAAAAAGTAGGTAGAAATGTATTTATTTCCTCTTTATTCCATGTGTGTGTGTGTGTGTGTGTATACACACACGTTTATATGTGTGATCACATGAATGTCTATGAGCATGCATGTTAAAGTCTGAGGCTGACCTTAGTAGTGTAGTGTAGTGTAGTGTAGTGTAGTGTAGTGTAGTGTAGTGTAGTGTAGTGTAGTATTCTCTCCCAACTTTCCTCATGCAGGATTGGCTTGGCTTACCTGAAAACATGTATATACGTTTTTGCACAGTGTTTATTTAGGATTAAGACTGAAATTCATAAACTGCATAGTATGTTAGATATCTTTAATTACATGTAATAATCTTTACTGATATTTATTTTTATTCTATAATTGCTTTCCTAAAATTTAATTCTAGTATTAATTATGTGTGAAAACATGAAAGGGGTATCATATGTGGCAGCTGCTGTATCTTTTTTATAAAAGATTATTAAATTCCAACATTTTTTTTGGTGAATTCTTATGGAATTGAACCAGATGGAATTTAGGGCTTTTAACATTTCATCCTTAAAGGACAGTGGCTTAAGGTACCTGTGACATTCTACTCTGCAGAACATAGAGCCATAGTTGAGGTAAGTCCATGCAGAAGTACTGAGCCAATTTATAGCCTTTGGTGAAAATAGGAAAAGACAAGCAACTGAGAAGACAAAAAGGGGCTGTTCAGGATGACAAAGACGATGATATGGATAAATGAAGGGATGTGCCCAATGTGAGGAAGAGCAATGGATGGAGAGAAACTTAGAGAAATTCAGGTGAGCTAAGTAAATGAGGTGGGGATAGCACTGACTCAAATCTTAAAGCCTTCTAGCAAACCTTGGGGTTGGAATCTCCTTCCATCTCAATACTACATCTAAAAGGAAGCAATTCTATTGCCTGTGTCACAGCAATAAGATGAAATTGTATGGTTGTGCTATGAGCTCACTATCAAAGGGACTCATGCAAGTTAATTTTCTTCAATGTCTTAATGGTACTGTAACTTGTATAGTACAATCTTTACTACTATTTATTTTGATTTTATAATTGTGCTTATAAAAAATCTCAACTTTGATATTAATCATGTATAAACACAAAAACTCACCCAGCAGAGTTGGAAACTACCAAATAGCTCCAAGCCAGGTGTGTGTGTTTCATGGGGAGGGTTAAGGGATTTCAGCAAGTTCTGAGCGGAAACCATGCTCATTTTAAGGTGAAGGTATGGGAAGTAAATCCTGGTGCCTCCTAGTGATGGGTTCATATCCTGCTAAACCAAGTATAAGCAGAAGATAGCATAAATGAAACCTATATCTAATACTCCAACCTTTCCACCCTCAAATACCATCAGGGCTTTGCAACACTGATCACCACAAGACACTGCCTACTGTCACCCCACCCTGTGGCCATATGACTCACTGGAAAGTATTCAGCACTATAAGAAAGCATTATACCATTTCAAAATGCAGAATTTGAAGTGTAGCCTCTAATGAAGACATAATATTTCCTACTATCCCCTATTCCCACCCTGTCAGGCAATCATTCATATTTAATTATGTAAAAGGTAAGTTGGATGATTCTTTGTTTAAATGAAGCTGTGTTCATATTTTGTCTCATTTATATTAACTGTTTCCTTTTGTCAGTTAAGGAAACCATCCTAGGGTACCTACTAACTTCATATGTAGACAACTCTCCAATCTGTGGCAAGGCCAATCCTCAAAATGGTTCTGCTTTTCTTCATCTTCACTTCTCACTTAAAACAAGGCAATGGAAAGCTAGTCTTCTTTCTATGGAGCCAGTGTTGGTAAACATGACCGTCTTGTCTGGAGCCTTGAAAAGGTACTAATGATTCTCATGTATTCATTCCCCTGGCCAGTATGTCTGCTTCCAATGAGTGTCTAGGAGCTTTGTGTTCTGATCCATCTCTAGTGATTTCAACCCTCATTGCTTGTTGCCTGCACTACAGCAGTAGCTTTCTAATTGGTCTCTTTCTGCTTCTGACCCACTCCTTCATGGTGTGAATTTCCACACATAAAAGTCAAAGAAGACCCTCTCTCTCTCTCTCTCTCTCTCTCTCTCTCTCTCTCTCTCTCTCTCTCTCTCTCTCTCTCTCTTTTTTTTCAGTTTGAGCTGGCCAGATTCCACACACTTGAAGAAGAGAACCAACTCCTGCTATGGCATTCTCATATACTCATGTGCACACACACACACACACACACACACACACACACACACACACACACACAGAGAGAGAGAGAGAGAGAGAGAGATCAGAGATCAGAGATACGGAGAGAAATGTAAACAAAATTAACTCATATGCCCCTCCACTTATATGCTCCTGTCTCCCACTGTTCTATCCTTGAACCCCTTGGTCACAGGCTGTACATCACAGCCCATGTAGGTCCTACTCCAGCATTAAAATGGCCCACATTTCCTGGTGTTGATCCATGGTTGTACTTGTGACTTTGTACTTCCTGCCCAATGTCTTCTGTGTATACCAGGGCTGCAGTTACTGCTGGATGGATGGATAGGGTATGAATAAATCTGTAAACCTGTTTCAAACAGTATAGTCCCATTATAGTAGTAAAATTAAAAGTGTGGATTGAATATGTGCCCCCCCCCTCTCTCTCTCTCTGTGTGTGTGTGTGTGTGTGTGTGTGTGTGTTTGTGTATGTGTGTGGGAACAGAGTGAGTCTGTAAAACTTTAGAAAGACTGAGTCACAAAACTTAACAATAGTAACATATGACTATTATTTAAGGCGACTAATTTTCTCTTTTCCAAAGGCTCTCCAGTACACATATACTTGAATAAGAAAAATTATATTTCTTAAAGACCCCTATTTTAAATAAAAGTCTTCAAGAAAGCAGGGTGACCTAGCTAGTCTTTGGCTAGTAAACATTCATGTTTCTGAGAATTCCTGTCTCAGGTAGAATTAATGAGCATACCTTGATTTCTACCAATCTGCTGACTTTAATTTGTTCAAGAGTGAATCTAGGCCCCAGTGTAGGAGAATGCCAGGGCCAGGAAGCAGGAGTGGGTGGGTTGGTGAGCAGGGGGAGGGGGGAGGGGATGGGAGTCTTTGGAAGGGAAACCAGGAAAGGGGATTACATTTGAAATGTAAATAAAGAAAATATCTAATAAGGGAAAAAAAAAGAGTGAATCTATATCCCACAAGGCAGGTTTCTTTCTCTTACTTTCTCCTATTTTCTTCTTAGCAGGGTGAAGAGGGCCAGCCTCCTCCTGCCTCTTGCTCATTTGGGCGGTTTTTCTTATCTCTTGCAGTAATTGAAGAAAGTTAACCCAGGATCAGAGGACATAAAGGAGATAACTCCTTGAGCTTAATTCAACCTGCATTTTAACAAGCTGCCTTCTGCTTCCACGGATGCACCCCACAGAGACGATTACAGAAACCCGCTTCCCTGCCTTGCCTTCTACCTGCTGGGCCTCTCATTTTTCCACCTGCAGGAGCTGTCCTGCCCCAATTCCAGGGGCAGTCAGATGGTGGGGCACTGTACCCACCGCCCTGAGGACTGACCTAGAACATGGAGTCTGACCTGGACTCCCTCTCTGGCAGCAGGAAGTATGGAATGCTGCTCCAGGGCCTGCGTCATCTCTGAGTTTCTGTTTTCATCCAAAGGCGCTCTCTCTCGCCCCACTGTAATTATATCAGGAACATTTGAAGTTCCCAGCAAGCTACCTCGGGCTGCCTCATGAGACCACACTACTTCTCAAATGCTTCTTCTAGAATATGCATAACGTGTCCCTTGATCTTGTCCAAATTTGATCTCTATTCATTCTTCAAGCTAATATTAAGCACCATCCTGCCAAACCTGGGAAGCTTCCTAGATGCTCTCTTCTATGCCTACCTCATCTTCTTATACACATGATTAGAGGAATTCACTATCTCCTGAACTACTGATGATAGTGATGGTCTTCTCATAGACTACACTAGCCCTGACAGCTGCCAACTATCCACTAATCATGACTGCTAGAGAAGTAGTAGCACACATGATATCAGCACCCTGATATATAGCCCAGTGTTTCCCTTCTAAACCAAGTCCTACTGTCACCTGTACTTGCCCTGTCTTCCCTCCTTTTCAGTATCTGGAACATCCCATCTCCAGTACCCATCTTGTCCCTTCAGATATGGGACCTTGTTGGGACTTGATAATGATGGCTCCCAGCAAGACACTTCCTGAGTTTTACTCACTAAGCAGCAAATCACACTTTCTACAACCGATACTTTGTCAAAGTGACACACCTCCTCACTGCTTGACGGTAAGATTTGGTGGAATATGAGATGCTGGCTTGTATTTTTGTCTCCCTCTGAGCAATGAATTCTCTAATGGTAAGGGACCTTTCCTATTCTGTTTGTATCAATCTTGCTTTGGTATGAGCTCTCACACCAGGTTTCAGAAGAGTAGAATATTAAAGTCCTTTAAAAAGCCAAAAGGATGTGGTTGTTTGTATGTGGCACTCACCACAAACCTGTGCCTTTAAGACTCAGTATGGATACTTGGCATATTGCTTTTCCATACAAGAGATCAGCAGTTTCATAGCTGTCACTGTGCAGAATGGGCTTCTTCTCTGTCACTGCATCCTTTTCAAGATGCCATCCATCGTTCTATGTATATATGAGTGTGCATGTGCATGTGTGTGTGTGTGTGTGTGTGTGTGTGTATAGCTGTGAAACATGCCACTTGACCTCGGGATCTCAGGCATTCTATCTAGATTCTGGCTACTGAATGTCTCTACCTCAATCTGTATTCATCAGTAATTCCCAAACACCCAGTGTTAACAGTTGCCTTGGAGCTAAGAGTCATCATGCAGCAACTTTTTAAGGAAAACATTTTCATTCTCTATTAACGGAATTAGTCTCAGTATTAATCACAATAGTAATAATGGCCAGAAGTAAAAAACACAGTGAGGTAAATATACAAAGGGAAATCTTGCACTGAATTTTAATGCCTTGTGATTTTCCTAAGTAATTCTACAATTACTTTCACTATTTTAAAATCTAAGCAGAAACGCAAATGGAAGTAACTCAAGCTATATCCACTGTCTTCCAGTCTTCCATGTAAATGCAGGCATGTGGAGGTGCACAAGGGCAGAAGACACGCTTGTGTTAGAGATGAACTTTAACGACACGACCCCAAATGTTCTCAATACAAGCATGTGTAGCTGAGTCTGGGTACCAGGGGGCAAATGTATATTGACATCTCTGCAAATTAATGTGGATGTTGTTGAAAGTAATGTTGACTTAAAATAAGTAATTAAAAACTCAACAATAATTGAAGCAATTGATTATAACTTAGGCTAGAAGATTATTTAGAGATGAAAACTGGGTGTAGTTGTGCTAAAAATCTATGCACTTAGGAACCAGATACAGGGGCAGAGGGGATCTTGTGCTATGTGAGAACCTGTCTGAAAAAAAAATCAAGGTAAAAACTTCATTACTGAAATGTTTTTTAATTCATGATGTATAGAATTGATACAGTTATGATCTATAATGTGCCCCTCCTGTTTCATGTTAAAACCCTAACCTCATCTCCCGTTAGATGTTACTGTATTTGCATACAGCATATGTTATAAAGTACATCCCTTAAAATAGGGTCAGTAGAGGGGGCCCTACTCCAATTGGACTGGTGTTCTTGTGAGAAAATCTGCATTCATAGATGCTACCAGCAACATATGACCATACACAATAGCCAAGACATCATGAAACACGGTGTGAACAGACAGCCATCCATAAGTCAAAAGGAAGGACTTATATCTGTAAATCAAGAAAAAGAAACGTCTAATAGGAAGCCAGTCCTGGGTATAGGGATGCCTTCATCTCAGACATGTAATCTCCACAAGCCTGACAAAACACATTGCTCTTTTTGGAGCCATTCAGCATATGGTGCTTTGTGGTACCAAGCCAAGCTAAACAATATCCAGTGCTTAATGCCTTAAACACAAATAATAAAATATCAACAATAATAACTGAAGCAATTGATTAATGGGTTGGCATTTATATCACAAAAACTCTAAACATGATGGCACATGCCTGTATTCCCAGGATTCAGGAGGCTGAGGCAGGAAGATTAGGAGTTTGAGATTCATCCTCAGCTAAATAGCTATATGATTAGTTTATGAAACAAAAAACAAACAAACAAAAAACAAGCAAAAACAAACAAAAACCAAAACAAAAAAAAATTTTTTAAATGCACGGTTTTTAATTTTCTATAGACAACACAGCCCGAGGAGAACTCTGCCTACTTCTCTTCCCATCAGCTTCTCTTCATTGCTCTCCTAGTGTAGCTGAGACTCTGGCCTCTGAAAGATTGTCCAGAAACCCTCAAGCATCACTTGATCACTCATGCAGACAATACTGCTTGCTTAGCTTGGAGAGCACTGTGATCCCCCCCCCATAATAAATGCTAAATGATGACTGTTAAATGCAAATGTACTATAGAAGAAATTGCTCCAAGTCACAGAGGCAAGGACCTGCTTGGGATACACACAGCCAAGGATCACAGTGATCCAGGAACCTGTTTAAAAGGAAACACTGATTGCAGAGACCAAGCTACAGATAGGTCATATAGCTGCTAAACAGAAGGAAATTCATAGATGCGCCACATAAGCTGACTTAGAGATATTGACACATTGCAAAGGAAATGAGGCAACTTCAATCACGGGCTCACCCAGAGATTTCTCTCTGGCCCTACCCTGGGAAAAGGGCTATGACACGAGGGGAGCTCCAGACACCAATAAATATTTCAGGAAACACACTCAGGCCTGGAGATCAAAGAAGCCCAGTAAAGGCTTCACTCAAGGGACCCTGTAGAGATGATGTCCAGAGCTCAGGACAATGACATCCCAAGGTCAGAGCAAGAAACAGGAAGGCCTGAACTGCAGACTTTAGAGACTCTATCTGTATATCTGTCTCTACAGCTACCCTTCTAGACACAGTGCTCTATCTTCCAAAGGGTAAGCTCTCTAGGTATAGCCATATCTTCCTGGTTTATGTGTGGATGCTTTTTAATGTCATTTGTTTGTTGCATATCAGCAGATGGAAGGCATTGTCACAAAGCGTAGAGATGAAGCTATTTCATAAGAAGACAAGTTTGTAAGACAGAAAGATGCCTTCTCTGCAGCCTCTAGCAGCATTCTTTGTTTTCTTTTCTCAGAAAGCATCTGGGAGTCTTTGATACTCACCCACAGGAAGACTGATTGATGAGGAAGTCTATGGATGGAAAGGCAAAGGCCTGGGTCATCCAGTAGGTGCAAATCACCTCCCACTCTCCAGGGCTGCCTCTCTTGCTAACCACAATGGCACAGCCATTCCTACTCCTCTCTCTTCCTCTTCCTCTTCCTCTTTATCTCTATCTATCATCTGTCCATCTGTTTATCTGTGCATCTAAGTATCTATGTGTCTATCTGTCTTCTGTCTATCTATCTGTGTATCTATGTATCTGTGAATCTGTGTAACTGTGCATCTGTGTATCTATGTGTCTGTGTACCTGTGTATCTGTGTATGTATATATCTATGTGTCTATGTGTCTGTATAACTGTGTATCTATGTATCTATATATCTATTAATCTGTGTATCTGTGCATCTGTGTATCTATGTGTTTGTGTATTTGTGTATTTATATATCTATGTGTCTATGTGTCTGCCTATTTATGTATCTGTGTATCTATGTACCTATGTATCTATCAATGTATCTCTATATCTCTATATCTCTCATCTCTCTATCTATGATAGAGAGCCCCTTCTCACTTTCAAACTCCCTTTTTCTTTCCCACTCTCCAGTGCTGCAGTGGAAATTATTTCATTTATAGTGTGGGTCATTATACCACCCCTGCCCCTGTGGCTCCTACTGCTGAGCTCAGCTTGTTGCAGATGGGAGTTACTTTGGAAAAGAAAACCCCCAAAATGGAGCACAGAGAGTTTTCAATTATAGATCAGTAGAATCCTCCCTGCTAAGCTGTTCCTGCAAAGCATCTGCATGCAGGAGGGGCGAAGCCTGCAAGTAGGACGGGAGCAAGGTTTAGCTTGAGTAATCATGCACTGAACACATATCTCCAATGTCTCTGAAATCTACATCACTCATGATCCCTTTACATTGGCAAATAAAGGGCAGGATGGCAGTAAACACATTTACCTCCCTGAGATAAATAGCTAAAACAGGGTTTTGTTTCTAATATTAGGGTTTAGAATTGCTCAAACATCATAGAGACCAAAACCAGACAACATTGATTTCATTTTCATACTGCTTTTAAATTCTTTGGAGACAATGTCCTATGTGATACACACACAAGGCAACCTTCTCCATCACCCAACTCTCAGTATGCTGCTATCTACCTGGGCATCAGTGACCTTCCAACAAACAGTCAAATGCTACTTTTAGACCAGACTCATCAGATACCCCTCTTCCTATGAGGTGGACCCTGGAAGATAAACATAAAGCAAGGTATCCCTTGAACATGTGGAGGTAGAAGAGTGACAGCTCGCTAGTCTAGTACTAGTATTAGTCTAGTCTAGTCTAGTCCTATGGAACTTCATAAACACAAAAACAAATTAGGGATGACAAATATGTCTGGAGCACTTGATGTGTTGGTGAACGTGATTTTCAGATTTGCTGAACAGTGCTCTCGTCCTCTAGATAATTCACATTTTTTTCTACCAGAACAAATAAAGGTTTCTGCTATAAGAATACTCTTCTCCTCAGGGGTTCTGCACTCAGCAAAGGAAACATAACATGAAAGGAAATGGGATGGAGCAAGTTGAGTCAAAGAAAAGAGAATCTGTTTCTTTTTCAATATATGTTTGTTTGTTTTTTAAATTTGTGTCAAGTTCATACATATAGACCATGCTTTAGGATCAAATTTACTTTCCATTACTCTTGTTTATCACACACCCATTGCTGCTAACATTCTTCTACTTAACTAGCTCCTCTCCTATGTGTGTGTGTGTGTGTGTGTGTGTGTGCGCGCGCGCACGTGCGCATGTCAGCCTGTTGAAGGTGGTTGTGTATTTGTGATTGCAACAGCCATACCATGTCTGGAAACAGTATAGCCTAGTACTTCTGCCCATCACCAGACTTGAAAAAAATCTTTGCACTGCATCTTCTTGGATGTTCTCTGGTTGATATGCTGGTCCTGTTTTGCGCTGGGCATTAAAAAATTACTTACTCTCAGCATTCTAGTCAGTCATGAAAATTGTTTTAACTATCAACACTCCTGAAAACAAACAAAAAACAAAACAACAACAACAAAACCTTCTCAGATTGAATATATACATATTTATACAGCAGTTTGATCATGTGAAGTAGATTGCCCTTAGGGCCAATAATATCCCTGGATGTTAGCTTCTGATCATTTGGCATGTATTTCCTCCCCTTTTAGAGTGGGCATTAAATCCAAACAGAAAGCCCTTGGCCCCCTTAGAAAAGTTGTACCACCATCACATCACTGAAAGGATCTTGCATGCAAGGCCTGTATATTGTATCACAAAAGGTTCACAGCTGGGTAAGATCACTAATGACATTTCTCCCCCAATACCCTACACAGCACTGGGCAGCACTATAAATGCTCACCTTCAGGACCCACAGCTCAGTTTCTGCTTGATTTTCTTGTTTTCTATATTCAACTTATGTGGTATCTTCAGCAATAAATGGACACCCCATTTCTAATGTAAACTTTTGCTCAGTAAGTGGCTCTGTGAAGTCCTCAGTTTATCCTGCTAAACCGGAGTGCCAAAGATTGAGTGATTTAAGCATCTCTTTAGATGAATTTTCCCTCTGCTTGAAGGTAAGAGACACAGATCAAGATCAGCAGAGTTACAGCCCACTGGAGGACTTTCTGACTGTGGAGAGCCATTGCATTGCTTGGCCTCACATGCTACAGGAAGTCTGAGAATGGGGAAGAGTGCGTGCAGACGCGCTGGCTCTTCTTTTCAGGCTATTAATTCAATGCAAGTGGGACCTGGCCCTCGTGACCTCATTTAACCCTAATTACTTACTGAGATGATGTTTTTCCAAATATAGTCATGCTGAGAATTAGGGCTTCAACTTGTGACTGTGGAGATTCCACAGTCAATAACACTATGGAAAGTGTCACCCTCTCTCCCAGCTGAGAAGACAGAGGATGCTAATACTTGCCTTCTTACTTAATTATTAGTAAATAAAAGGAACATAGTTAGAAATAAGGACAGAATTACATCAACTAAAGTGACTACTATAATTGTTAGTGTGTGAAATTCAAAACGCTGAAGTTAGTATACCTCACGAAAGAAAATTTCAAATATTTCTGAGTCCAATCCGTACAACAAAGTGAGAAAGAAAACTGATCATAGGCATTTAGGATCAGGAGCAAGCACTTTGGAATCAGACAGAAGTTCCATCCATATTTTCTGAACTGTGTGGCGTTGGGATGCTTCCACACACAGCCTTGCTGCCGGATGCGATTATTTGAATATGGACAGTGTCTCTTCAAGATCCATGTGCTAAGGGCTCCATCAGTTACTTGGAGGTTCTGTGGCCTCCAGGAGGTGGAAACTGGAACTGATGTGAAGTCCTTAGGCTACTGTAGATTGCCCTCAAAAGGTACTGCAATTTCTTGGTCTGCCTGTGCCTGTATGTTCAAAATGTGACCATTCACTTGAACACATTAAAGTCCTGCTCTGACTTGACACTCTGACCAGACGCCAAAGTGGATGGGCCCTCTGACTTTGGACTTGAACCTCCAGAAACGTGGGACTGGATAAACCTGTCTTTAATTCATAAGCAGGCTGTCTCAATAGCTCATTGTTGTGGCATCGACCTAAAAGTCTACTTTTATTAACAGAATAACTCCTTTTACACAAGATGAAATAAAGAGCAGAGCAAAATTAAAGATTAAATAGTTCTTGCTGTGTACCTAATTTTTTTTAAATCCAAGTAATTATGGTAAAACTGTTTTCAGTCATTCTCAAAATTAACCAAACCTAACTTTGTCATTTGTCTTCTAACTCTTTTAACTGTAAGTTATGAGTCTCACTTAAGAATCCCAATCCCATGCTCAGTGTGCTTTATGGTTCTTTTGAGGAACTCTTAACAGTAATATACATATGAATATATGTAAGAAAGAAAAAACTTTGCTTTACATTGACTTGTTTAAAATTTCCTCTCTGTGTTGACTCCAGTGTCACAGTTTTACCTGAGTTGAGGCCCCTAAATAATTAAGATAATGAGGGTGACAACCTGGAACTGTGTCTCCATCTCTTCCACTGTTGATAGCACTAGCCTTTCACAGAGAACTCTTCCCTAGTTCTTTCAGTTACATGCATGAGCAAGGTGGTTCCTGTCACTTAAAAAAATTAACTATTCCTAAATATGTAAGGTGAACATGCTTTGTTCAGTCTGTATAATATTACTTGTATGTATGTTTTTTGGGCTGACCATTCTGACCAGGATAGACAATTGGGTTTTGGGGTATGTGTGTTTGAATATATGAGAGAGAGAGAGAGAGAGAGAGAGAGAGAGAGAGAGAGAGAGAGAGAGAGAGAGAGAGAGACCATGGATTTGAAAAAGAAAGAATATATATTATGTATATATATATATATATACATATACATATATATATATACATATATATATATATATATATATGAAGAGAAGAAATGATATAACTAAAGATATAACTGTAATCTATAAAAAGGCAAAATAATAACAACTTACTCAAAAATGATTAAATAAGTTGCATTACTTGTCCTTAACATTAAAGGAATTATTAACAAAGTCATTGGACTCAAAACATGCCTTAAAAGTATCAACCCTGCAGTAGAATCAGAAGCATCATCAGAAGCCCTGGGAACCTCGCCACGGCTGCTGCAGGACTGACCATCCATTTGCATCACACACATGTGAGTATCTACACAAGTCCCTTCTATCATGGGATTCTGGCAATGCCATCACAGTGACTGTAGCATATAAGACAAACTGCTAGGCTCCAGCTTGTTTACAGCCAACCTTTAATAAAATCATATTGTTTTGAATCCCCTTAGAGTAACAACCCGAATGGAAGGCATTAAAATGGGGCACAAGAACACTGAAGTCTAAACCTTAGGGAACAGAAGCCCCTACTGAAATCTTTATATTCAAACAGTTATATAAGGAGAAAAGAACCAAGAGTGGCAGATACAAGACTGGTTTAACTCTCAGTTTAGGATAGTACTCCCTGTCTTTATGCCCACTAGTCCCCATGGGTCTCTAAGCCTTCCCTTGTGTATGGATCTGCCAAAGGGGATCTTTTTACAAATCTCAATGATTAAATTGTTTTTCATCTTTACCACTTTGCAAACTCCTGAAGTCATGTGAACATCTCAGGGTGGTTCAGTTTGAACCCTATGAACATAGACCAAGCTAAGTTAGGGAGCTTGTTGTAGCCTAGGGACTAAGCTAGATGCCTACTGAGTATTACACTGGGGAGCCAAACAAAAGTAAACATTCTAGACTCTGGCCACCTACTATCATCCCTGTAACTTGGACAATTCTCCATGACCTCCATCTGACTTGCTTTAATTATTATGAGATGGTTTGTACCAAGACTAAGATGTTGGCCTTTCATTAGCTTTAAACCAGGTATGGTTGGTAGAAAACACTGGGGCAGGATAAGAAGAATTCTGGTGTTTGAGGTATAGAAGAAACACATCTAGTTTATTCAGCTTGCTGAGGCTCAGAGACTATGGAGAGCATTCTACATTCCCTTCCCATATCTATCCTTCACAAGCTCAATGACTATTGATGGCATAGCTCAGAAGCCTTCAAAACTTCCCTGTACACAAGGCCAAGGAATCATCATTCTCACTGAATTATTGTCTGCAAACTTGTTTCTTCTGCATGCATTTTCTCTTTGTGCAGAATGTGACTTTAGAACTACTGCATTTTGTTGACAAAAATATCTAATGAAATGCCCATGTACAACTTTACCTTTCAGTTACTTTTGCTTCAATTGGTAGGAATGAACTATCTGTAAAATTGGGCTTGGATTCGAGGCCTTTGGTGACTAGTCCAGTATATTTAGCAAAGCGCTACCTCATATTAAAATTAACTTTTTGTTTGTTTGTTTTTTGTTTTTGTTTTTCGAGACATGGTTTCTCTGTATAGCCCTGACTGTCCTGGAACTCACTTTGTAGACCAGGCTGGTCTTGAACTCAGAAACCCGCCTGACTCTGCCTCCCTAGTGCTGGGATTAAAGGCATGCACCACCATGCCCGGCTGTTAAAATTATCTTTAACAATTACTTGGAGCCCTCGGTGGAGGAGCTAAAGAAAGTACCCAAGGAGCTAAAAGGGTCTGCAATCCTATAGGTGGAACAACAATATGAACTAACCAGTATCCCCAGAGCTTGTATCTCTAGCTGCATATGTAGCAGAAGATGGCCTAGTCAGCCATCATTGGGAAGAGAGGCCCCTTGGTCTTGCAAACTTTATATGCCTCAGTACAGGGGAATGCCAGGGCCAAGAAGTGGGTGGGTAGGGGAGTGGGGGGGAGGCTATGGGGGACTTTTGGGGTAGCATTTGAAATGTAAATGAAGAAAATACCTAATTTTTAAAAAAAAAAAAGTAAAAAAAAAAAACAAAAACAAAAACAAAAAACAATTACCTGTAGGTGTGTTCTGGAGTCAGAGGAGGAGCATGCTATTCTTACTCTTCCTTCTTGCTCCCCGAACATAGAGGCACCCAACCTCTAGTGTAGAGAATTGAGTCAAGAGAAGGAACTACACAACAGATTTGCTCATGTAGGATCATGATGCTGATAAAAGCCATCCAACTCCACTGTTTGGGGAGAAGCCAACCACCAAAGGTCTGTCCCCAATGACTCATCAAGGAAAGCAGATATAACAGCTGAGAGTGGGCTCCATAGAAATTTGACAGGGGTCAATGAACTTTCAGGTGCTTTCCTTCTGTGCTTTCAGTGAGGTGAAGGAGATAAATCTAACTATTCAGTGTATGCTGTAGGAAGCAGATCTTCCAGTCCATCCAACCGGGAGGAGAACCCTTTAGTTACCATGGAAACCATCATGAGAAGCTGGAGTAGATAGCAGTCTTTTGCTTGGTTTAAATTCAAATTCTGCAGGTAATTAAGAGGCAAAGCACAGTTAGAACATTACAGGAGATATATAGTCCCTGAAAAGGTAATAAATGCTTGCCTTGAAATGGATATAATGAAAAATTTGACAGTGTGTCTCAGCAAGAAATTCTATCTTTAACAACCTCCACAGTTTCCATCTTCTTCTCCAATTTAAAAAATTGTCATTCAGGCTCACACACACACACACACACACACACACACACACACACTTTTTAAAATCTTGAAAACCCAGGCTCATGATGAGAACTGCACTTATTAGCAGGTGTTTGCCTTCTTCCCCAGTGCTGCTGCTGGAGCCTTGCATGAGCTGGAGTTCCATCGAAATTTTAACTTCAATTTTCATGTTGTTGTTGACAAATCAATTGGTTTGAAGAGAAGGGTCTCTCTTCTGCTAGTTTTTCCTAGACATGTTCTTTGGCATGAGTATGCATATCAGTTACTCAGTTATAGGCAATGGGTCCTCCTCCCTCAAAACTTGGGAGAAGACTGTACACGGGCCTTCCCTGGTACCTGGACATTTTTGTCTCAATGAATACAATTAGCAGTGTAGAGGGTCCAGTCATGCTGCATCTTGGCTGGGAATTAAAACTTCCAAGATGACTTGCCCCCTTCAGATGAACTCTGTGCATGAGGTCTGAAATGGCAACAGCCCAGACCTCCTTGAGAAACACAGCAGCTCCTTAATTAGGGCCTCATTGCTTTTTGATGCCTAGGTGCCTGATGAGAGCACTTGGCTCTGAGTGGAGGGACTGTGATTGCAGACAGATCAGCTCCTTGGAGAGGCTCCCCCGCCCCTCCAGCTCCAAAAGACTGCACAGGTGTGATGTTTTACTTCCACTTAGACTTTTCCCAATGGAATCCTCGGCTGGGCTATGTCGTACCTTATTAAATCCATATTTTAAATTTCCTACATCAAAGCTGGACACTTAATTGTATTAATCTAACAAGTTTTCAGGTTTTGAGTAGGATAAGGTGACAAGGATGGGAAGAATAGCCTTTTAACTCTCTCTGTAGAATTTTTATTACTTCTATCTGCATATTAACATTAAAAAATAATCTTAAGAGGTAAGGACTAGAAGAGGCAACAGCATTTGCATAGTCCATGCTTTCCAAATTTAAGGACTGCATATTAGTGTGAAGTTCCTTGGAAATACCATGGAAATCAAGATACATTTTACTGCTGGCATCGGGAAATAAAATGGATCTATAACACTACAATAGAAAATAAATAATCTCTTCTGTATTATTACAAACAGTGCATAGAGGGGATTCAATTTGTGAAATGTTGGATGAATGTGTAGCAGTAACAACAACAACAAAACCCACTATGTGTCTGAGGTATTATAGCCCTCTGAAACTTTATAATTTCTAGAACCATTTTGTGTCCGCTTTTGTCTCTCAGGCAGATTGACACAATTGTTGAATGAAGAAAGGATAACAAAATAGCAAATAATAACAAAAAACAGAAATGCATATTTTAATTTGGGATATGGGCATTGCCCTATGAAAATATTCTCTCTTTTGCTCTGGGTACCTTTCCTATGGTAGCTGGGTCTAGACAAATGCAAGAAAGTCTGGAGGTATGATATAGCACCAGCCTCAGCAACGGTGTTTCCTTCTTTAAATTGGCAGAACATGAATTAATACATCTGAAAAAGTCTAGAAACTAGCAGTTCTATATCAGCAATAATGAAAGCTCACAGAAACTAGAAACTTCCATCATCAAATCTTCATAAAAGACCTACATCTTAAACATAACCCAACCACGAAAATGTATTGAGATGAAAAAGAATTAACCAACAAAAGAACTTTAGTTTGAGGCTGCAGGGCCATAGCCACTTGACCCTAAATGACTTGTCAAATTCTAACAAGAAAGAACCTTAATCCTAAATATTAACTGAAGGAGTCTCTGTCATGTGTGCAAATGAGAGGTAAATTGGCCTTTGGGAGATGAAAACAGTCCCAGTACCATCTGATTAAAAGCCAATGAAACTCTGTCTTGATTCAAGTGTTGATTTCCCCAACTTTAGTCTTAGCATCTCTCAGACATGGAGAGTGTCTTATCACTCACTGGTTGATAGGTTTTGTAAACCAAATAAGATTACCAACATGAACATTAATTCCATCTCCAACTGGGTGCTAAGTGCTCACTGGAAGGAAGACCACTCTGCCTCTATTTAGAGGTCTTCCTATAATCATTCAAACACCAATAGCAAGCAGTGTTTGGGGTGGGTTGCTATTAAATAAAAGAAGCCCTCTGGTGCCTCCAATTACATTAGAGGAGTTTTATTTTTATAGCAAGAACTAATTTTCAAATAATTCTGTTGAAGATTAGCTAGTAAAAGAATTCCAGAAAGCTGGCCAAAGAAGTTGAATCTTCAAGAATATGTTTGTCCTCACTTTCATCATCATCAATATTAAAACATCCAATTCAGGGAGTTAACATGAACAGCACCAACAGACACAGTTACAGGAAATAGCAAGAACTTCCAGGAAGAGGAAGCAAGTGAGACATTTTCCTTTCAGTCATATCCCTCCCACAGCACAGAGGACCTGCTCTGCATTCCTCTTCTTTGGTAGCACCTCTTTTCTTCTTATCATTTTGGTTGTGAACCTATCCTTTAATGACTGAGCCATCTTTCCAACCAACCAATTTGCCTCTTCATTCTATAATTATAGTAGGCAGGGTTTAGGATAGGATCAATGAGCACTCAGGCTCTGGAGGCAGGTATCAGGAGCAGCTCCATCTTTTCATCTAGCTGCATGCCAGGTAGAGTCCCTTGATACAGCTGGGCAGTGGTGTCATTCAAAGTAGAGTTCACTGATAAACCAGGCAGTGCTGACATCCCTAAGGCTTTCTTCTTGAAGTTTCTGGAGCCTTCCTCTCCATCCCTAGTTTCAGATGCTATTGTACCTCAGAAGGGTAAAAATACTATCCAAGCTTCTCCTGATCTACTCTCTGCTGTTGGGACTGGGTGAGGACATTGTCAGGCCTGGAGTATAGGAAAAACAATGATATCTTAGCCTCTGACTTCTCATTTGAAACTCATCTGTGTTACCTGGGCGTGAGATTTAGAAGCAATCTCTCAAAACAACTAAAGCAGTGTTAAGCATCTCTTCAAAGGAGTATAAAATCCTGTGGCTTATGAACAAAATCTGAATACACAGCTATCAAAGCCAACTAAATAAAGACAATAAAAAATAAAATTAAATAAATATAAGACTTCAGTGAAGTGAATCAGAGTAACAAAAGCATATCATACTAAGCCCTCATACCAGCTTCATTTTCTCCAATACAATGTTGGTTGTTGTAATTCATGTCCATTCACTGTTAGGATGCTGAACGGTGGACAAAACACCTTAGCTATCTTTACATTTCTAGTGTGAATTAGTACATTGCAGGTATAAACAAATTCCCAAGCAAATAGAGAATAGTTTAGGAAGTAAATGATTAGACACAAAGTAGAGATTCATGCTCCAAATGTTTAGTGTTTACAAAGAAAAACATAAACAATTACAGTTGTAATAGAAGAAAACTTTGCAAAACTGAAAATAAGTATTAAGGGATGTGAGAGGGGAAACTGAACGGAGTCATGACAAGCTCACCAGAGTTAATCATAACAAACTATGCCAAGGCTTTCTAAGAGGAGGGAAGATCTTTCCATTTCAAAGATAAGAACTCTTACAACCTTTCAAATCAAAATGAAAAAAAAATTTTACATGCAATTCTTCAAAAAGATCCTTTGACTTACAAGAATAAAACCTTGAGTGTTCTGATTCAAAGTTGAGGAAAATGGAGCAGCTGATGCTATAGACAGAGAAGGTTTTGAGCTGAGGTTGCCTTTGTTTTGGAGTAACCTCTTAACCCTGGGAGGAGCAATACTCCCCCGTGAGACTGCACCAACACTGGTTGTTGGATCTCAATCAGTCAACATGGCTGAGAACCTGCTGTCTCAGCCTCTCAAGGGAAGGTGAGCCCCAAAGCACCATGAGAAAGCTCTGCACCTCTGGTACCCAACTGAGCTACCAACTGCCCCTGAAAGCACAGGATACATTATGGTATTGAAAGATTTAGCATTTTAGTCCAAACTGCTCTACTTGAAGAAACACTCATTACAAGATGGGTTTTGGGGTCATTTCTAGGAACTTACACTTACAAAGATTAGGAGGTTCCTACCAATCACTAATCAAACCGCTTGCTTGGAGTAAACAAACTATTTGTGCCAAGAAAACCATAGTTTATGCTATATTTTCTTTCTGAAGTCTGAAATTGGGATACACCCCCCAGCAGAGGTTGCCTAAATGGTGAGTGTGGAACTCAAAACACTGGTTGTTGGATCTCAATCAATTGCCTCTCAAACCTGTGACTAAATTAAGTTTATCTTATGTACTGCCAATGGGAGAAGATTCTGGAAGCTTGAAGCTAATCTCTCAGTCTTCCTTCCAAACACAGGCTTCCTTATTCCACTAATTATGTTTGTTATCCTTTTGTGATAATGAATTATAGCTGTGTGTACAAATATAAGCTGTGTCCCAGCGAAGTCAATCCAACAGCCTAACTTTTTCTATTGTACCACTGTACTGCACACCCTGTTCCAATCGACTCTATCAGCAAAAGATAGTGACTTTTTAGAGTAATGGCCTCTGAGAAATACTGCAGGCAGATAAGCTGGAGAAGGGTGAGATAAAGGGAGAAGGAAGCAGGAAAAAGGCAACCTCCAGGACATCTGCAGACTCTTTGGCAAGCTGGAAGGCTGCAGATGATTCTGGAAAGCTTCGCCAACATGTCAAACAGATGCTCAACATTCTTGTTGAGCACCTTGGTGTCCTGCCAGGTTCTTGCCCATTCCTGCTGGGGTGATAAAGAGCTTTATAGACCCTGTAAAACACAGACATTTTTTTCCAGCTGTGCCATCTGGTTGACTTAAGCAGTCAGCATAAGATTTATCTATGGAGATGTAGATGGATCCCGCCCCGCCCCCCTCTCTATGTGTGCATGTTTACTCATTCATCTCCTCATGTTATATGCATAGAGAAAACTAAGGGCAAGTATGGCAGAGAAAAGCATGTGAAAAGCATGCTGAAATGCATGGGAAAAAATTAAACCCCGGGTGACTCGATTTGTTCCCCGATGTTCACTTGAAAACTAGTCAGCCTCAGCCTCCTTCTGTCAACCCAGACTTGCTGGGACCCCTCTACTCTTATTTTGAGAGGAAGCCAAAGGCAGGCCATACAATTACAAGAAAAAGGACACACCTACATTTTAAAGACAAAACCTGCACTTAGGAGAAAATGCTACAGCAAGTGAAAACATTTCCTCTAAAGTTAAAGATGACCATGCCTACTCTACAAATTAGCTAGACTTTATTGTTTAGTCCTGTCTGAATATACCTGCTGTCAATATTTGCCTGGGAGTGTAGGGGAGGCAGCTCTTCTTGGAACTCCAATATTACAGAATCAGTATTGTCTTAACTGCCCCCTGGCTATGTCTGCATACTGTAAGTATCTTAAATGCTCAACATATCCAACTATGTAATAATAAGAACTCAAAAGTGACAACTTCTTTTTCATTTATTTGTAAGAACTTAGGTCATCTAAAGTTGTTGATCTAATAATAAGGATTATTAAACATTTACAGCATATGCAGTAACTCATTGGTCTTCATTAGGAAGCTCTCCAAAGAACAGAGATTTGAACAGGTATGGAATCAAGTGAAAGAGTGATGGTTTAAGCATGAATTCACCAGGTACAAACCTGTTTTCCCCTTAAGCAGGACATGGGCCAGGTAGTTCTTTGTCTTAATGTTATCTTGCACATTACAGGGACTTTAGCAACATCCCTGGCCTCTACCCACTAGATTCCAGTGGCAGCACTGTAGCTATGTTATTCACTGGCGAATATCCTCAGGCAGGGAAGGGAAACCATCCTGATTCCAGCCCCAAGTCTGTGTAGAGAACATCTGACCTGCAGCAAAGTACATCAAAAGCTTTGCTACTTGGCATGTATAGGGGGATCAGCAGCCTCAGCATCATCGGCCCTGTGATCCATCCAATAGCTGACTGTGAGCATCCACTTCTGTGTTTGCCAGGCCCCAGCATAGTCTCACAAGACAGCCATATCTGGGTCCTTTCAGCAAAATCTTGCTAGTGTATGCAATGGTGTCAGCGTTTGGAAGCTGATTATGGGATGGATCCCCGGATATGGCAGTCTCTAGATGGTCCATCTTTTCGTCTCAGCTCCAAACTTTGTCTCTGTAAATCCTTCCATGGGTGTTTTGTTCCCAATTCTAAGAAGGGGCAAAGTGTCCACACTCTGGTCTTTGTTCTTCTTTAGTTTCATGCGTTTAGCAAATTGTATCTTATATCTTGGGTATTCTAAATTTCTGGGCTCATATCCACTTATCAGTGAGTACATATTGTGCGAGCTCTTTGGTGATTGGCTAGCTGCATATGAATCAGAAGATGGCCTAATCGGCCATCAGTGGAAAGAGAGGCCCATTGGTCATGCAAACTTTATATGCCTCAGTACAGGGGAACGCCAGGGCCAAGAAGTGGGAGTGGGTGGGTAGGGGAGTGGGTGGGGGAGTGTGTGGGGGACTTTTGGGATAGCATTGGAAAAGTAAATGAAATAAATACCCAATAAAAAATGTGAAAAAAAAGGTTCAGAATTTCACATCTACTGAATAAGAATCTGCATTTTAACAATATTATCAATGTAATATGCAGGCACATTGAATTTTGAAAACTTTAAATCCATAATATTGGAACCTTGTGGTCCCAGCCACTGCAATGCAGGTTTTCTTGGACAAATGCAGTTTTTGGAAGTGAGATTCCTAGCAAATTGTTTGTGCATCAAACCACATTACTCCAATCATAAATTTCATAAAATGTTTGCCAAGAGACTGTATTTTCATTAATTCCCACTAGTTGCCACCATATTTCCCAGAAAGAGTCCCTCCTTAGATAAGACAAGTAGAAGGCATGGTGTGAATCATCTCATCTATTTACCTTTTTGCTTTTGCTAAGGAAACTCATGGTGCAATCAATAAGAGCCTATTGCCTAATGGAAGACTTTTCTGGTGTTGCACCTTCCAAGATGCACAGCATCAATGTCAACAGCTGATCTTTCTCTGGGTTTGGTTAATGTAAATATCCAACGCTTATCTGAGAGCACCATTTGGACCCATTGTGCTCACATAGAGTCAATACCCCAAGGAACCCACCACTGCCTGGGAAAGGAATCTTGACCTTCATTCTCTTCCTTGCTTTACTTGAAATTTTTTACAAAAGCCAGACAATACCCTCAAAGTTAGGACTATCTGGTTCTCAGTGAGAAGTACTTATACCATAAGATGTTGTGAGGACATAGTATGAGGAGGATTTGTGTGTGATAACCAAGGTTAGTCTGCTCTTCTTACCAATAATTTGACAGAACAAATTAAACATGTTATATCTTATAGTTTACTAATGCCAGACTGTTTTTTAACTGAAATTAAAAGTCAGAAGAGGGGCAATTGTGCCCTTAGCAATATAGGCCAAGGGTGTCATTCCCAAAATAAAGTAAAATAAAAATTAAAAAGGGAGACTAGGTAGTCTTCAGAAAATAATTAATTCTCATGGAAATAAAGATTTTCTCTTACAGTTCCTACATTATGACCACACCTACTACCATCAAGTTTTCCATGTAGAGATTTCTTTTTCAGATCCAATAGGACTGAAAGCAGAACTCAGATGTTAGAAGAACCTAAGAGTAATACATTCTGAGAATTTGGGAGAAATAAGATGCAAGAAGAATTGTGGGCTAGACAGGGTTGTTTCTGTGAAGCAGGGATAGAATAGCCCAGAATATTAAATAGCAGAATCACCGGACAGGTAGCGCTGAAAGGAAGAAGAATACAAGATTAGAAGAGAGAATTAGATGATTCAGGCAAAAAGAGGTGATGTAGGGGGATGCCTTAAAAATCAATTTAATCCCTGTAATTCTCAGTCAAGATAAGACCAATTCTCCTCTCTGAGTCCAGTATGTTTGTACTTCAGGAGAGGTGGGAAAAGTCTAACAAAAAATTGGAGAAGAAACTTATTTCGGAATCACTCAATAGTTTCAGCTCACATACTCTTTTATTTTTTTCTTGATTATTTTTATTTATTTACATTTGAAATATTGCCCCCTTCCTAGACTGCCCTCTGCAAACCCCTCATCCCATCTCCCTCCCTTTTGCCTCTAAGAAGGTATTCCTTTACCCACCCACCCACCCACTCCCGCTTCACCCCTCTAGCATCCACCTTCCCTGGGGCAACAAGACTCCACAGGACCAAGTTCCTCCCCTCTCACTGATGCCAGATAAGGCAATCCTCTGCTAGATATGTAGCAGGAACAATGGGTCCCTCCATGTGTACTCTTTGGTTGGTGGTTTAGTCCCTGGAAGCTCTGAGGGGTCCGGTTAGTTGATACTGTTGTTCTTCCTATGAGGTTTCAATCCCCTTCAACTACTTCAATACTTCCCTATCTCTTCCATTGGGCTCAGTCCAAAGGCTGGCTGTGAGCGTCTTAGTCAGGTGCTGGCAGAGCATCTCAGAGAACAGTCCCACATGCCAGTAGGATTTGCTGAAGAAAGCAGAGGCAGGAGGATCACAAGTTCGAGGCCAGCCTGTGCTACACATACTCTCTTTTTCACACTGTGAAAATGAGAAGTAATCAGCTTCTGATATTTAATTGTTGGAGATGAAATAAAAATATCCTGTGTAGTGCTTTGCAATATAGAAAAGTGAGCCAGATCTTACATCTGAATATTATTTTTATTTTCATATGAATATACATATATATATATATATTGTGTTATACAATAGAGTCTCAAACACAAAAGCCTTCTAAATTAATTGCTGAATTTCCAAGTCAAAAGTCTATTAAAATAAACAATATCTCGTTCAGTGGATGGTTTAAACTGGTAATGATTTCATTATGCTTTCTCCAAATTCAAGAAGAAAAATAGAGTTGTGATTTCCATAGAAATGCTTAATGCAATCTGTGCACATATAGTTTAGCAAAGTCAAATTTTATTTACATTGATGACAATATAGTCAAGGACATGTACTTTGTGAAGAGAAAGATACACTTTGGATGGCTGACTTTGTATTTTGTAGTAAAACTACTAAGAAAGTCACAACCTCATCTTGAGAGAATGCAAATTGACAGAAGTAAGAGATAATGTTTACTCTTATGTGTGATCATATTGTAAAGGAGGTTCAAGAAGGCTTCCTCATTACTACCAAAACACTCCATCTTCAATCTGCATGTTGATCAGACCTCTAGAGAGGCTTTGGTCAAACTGATAAAACAGTGACCAATCTGTCTGTTTTTCAATCATTTGGAAGGCATTTGTTAAGTTTCTTGTTTAAGCTCACAATGCTCACAACCATTAATATAAAAGACTGACTGACTAATCATGCCCCAATTTAACACAAACTAATGCTGAGTATGTATGTTAATATTTGTGTATTTGTGCATATACCTATAGTTTCATAGACTGTACACATTGGTTTATATCTACTTTGGGTATATATAAATATCTAAATATGTGTGCATATTTACATGTACACATTAATATAGCTACCTGAAGCCATGAATACAAACACATTATGGTATGTAGGTGTTAATAGCATATATATGTATATGTATATCTAGCTATACATATATATGCTATTATAAATGTGTGAGAATAGTTAGATGGATAGATAGACAATAGATAGATAGATAGATAGATAGATAGATAGATAGATAGATAGATAGATAGATAGATAGATATGTACACATATAGATATATAGATATAGATCCTTTCCTATCCTGTACAACCCCTTCCAAATTCATGGCCTTTGCATTACTTAATGCTTATATTCCCATGTGTATTCTTTGGGCATTTGACCTTGGGGTCAAAGCTAACTAAAACCTCAAAATTTACTTCTGAGATTACAATATTTGAATCTACACATATATGTATATGCATACATGAATATAACCATCTAAAACTATGAATATACATATATTATGGTATATAGATATTAAAGTAGTAGCATAAACATTCACATGTGTGTGAATAGTTAGAGGTGTATAAATTCCATATTCTGTAATTCCCCTCCTAGTTCAGAAATCTTGTCAGATAATTTGGAGAAGGACCTGAAGAAAAACCTAGATCCCGCTTTTTTAATAGATATCAAGCCTTGTAGCCAATCATGGATGAAATTTATATATTTGAAGACTTTTAGCATTTTTATATCAATAAAATAATTCAATTTTTAGTTCATAAAGAGCTGTAATGGTTGAGTGGGGTCTCACAAAATACTCCCCTAATAGACCATCAATATGTGAGATAGGGGAAAAACTCACAAATTCTAAAACCTGGAGGACAGGAATAGTGTCCTCCATCGAAGCTGAGATGCTTCAGTGACTTCAGAGTGGCATTTTTTTAATGGATAGGCAAATGAAAAAAGAGATAGGATATGACAGACCTGCATCAAAGGTAGATTATGCCAAGCACCAGAGCTCAAGCATGGAGGTTCACAGAGTTTCCCTACATCTATTGGAAGCCCTCACAGCATGAATGAAGTACAGTGAGATGAGAAAGAAGAACATAGCTACTGAGGAGTCCTATAATTGTCCTCAAAGGAGGGAATTGATACCTAGGGGCTATAATACCGTTAATTGACCGTTAGAGCCCATTTCTCAATAAAAGCTAAGATGGATTTCCATTTGCATGGGCTTAAAAATTAGAGAGGTGAGAAGTTTGGTATTATGGATTCATTTCTCTTTAATTTGCTTCTGATACCTTCCAATGATCCATAGCTTATAACGTAATTTTTCGTTCCTTCTGTTTTCTCCTGTGATACCCAACCTTGTTCCCAAATCAGTGTTACCTTCCTGGGTCCTGGATCTCCCATTATAATATGAGTACAGGTTAAAAATAGTCTCCACCCCTTTGGAATCTGAGGTCTGTAATCTGCACTTCATCTATTAATTATCCACTCCCTCTTATCCACTCCCTTTGCCCAAAACCTGTGGTTCCACTGTACAAGCCCAGAGTTCGCATACAACTCCTGAGTATTGTTCATTCCTAGGGGTGCCTGGCAGAAAAGGAGCATCTATTTGATGACTCCATTCTCTGATAAGATTGGGAGTCCTTAGCATTTTGGTTAGATTTTAGTGAATTTGTGGGTATGTTTGGTAGGAAAGGGCAGAATGGCATCTAAGGAAATGCAGCAGCATTTTCCAAACACTGAGGTTTAGGAGATGCATGAAAGATAGAAGATGCAGTAAGTAATGATGAATAGATAGACATAGTAGGGACTACAAGCATGAAGTCCAGTGATGATACCATAAGGAAAAGTAGTGGTACCATAAGGAAAAGTCACCTTAGGGTTGAAACTAGGAGGAACTCTAAGATCTGAGGTTATAGTACCCAAATTTCTAGTGGATGGTTGTTGGTAGGTAAACAGAAACAAAAGCTGAGACTACCACATAACTTATTTGAACTGAAACTTAACAACAACAAGAAAGAAAAAGCAATACTCACTACAATATACCCTATACCTTAAGTCTGTTCTAGGCTATGGATTCAAAAGTCCCTATAGTACTGCTTCAGGTTCAGCTTAGTACCCTTACCCAGTCTCCAATGTTCTATTCAGACAAAGAATATGCCAGGGTTTTGGAAGAACCAACAGACCAATGAATCTCCCTACAAATTTGTCTGAGTTTATTGTGTCATTCAGTATTCCAAATTCTGTGAGAAGTTATAAGAAAACCCTTTGTGTTGTTACTGAGAATTGTCATGAGATAGTTCCTGTCACCTAAGTCCTCTTATGATGAATCTATCACTTGGGTGGGAAATGGGCCCTTTTCATGGTATCTATGAAGCCAGGCCAATTTGCACAGCTGTACAGGCAATGTCAGGCCAGGAATTTTGATTTTATTCCATTTGGGTACTTTGATCCAGAGCTGATGTCCTGTCTACAAGGGGGGAGGTGACACTGGCAAGAAACATTCCCAAACACTCAGTTGCAAGTTGTAAATTTCAGAAAAGCTATTCAATATTCATGTAATTACCCTGGAAAGCAATTTGACATTTCATAAATACAGCAGAATATTAAGCATTTGTCTCTTGAGCACTGCTACCAAAGCATACATGGAAAAATAATCCCCAGGGATCTCTACAGTCTGAAATGGCAACAGTTATTGAGTCTATAAATTTGATGGATCAAAGTCTTCTCTCTTCATTCCATTCATAATTTACAAATGGAAGTGCGACCCTATAAACAAGGTAGCCTGCTGGCCTTCTTCATAGAACATAATTGTTTCTGGGAAAAGATCTAGTCCCTACCAGTTCTGGCTGCAGCTTTCATCTTTATGTTGAATCTCTTCTCCAAAGTGAGCTTGCAGATCCAGGCAGTGTGCAGACCTGCAGCCAGTAGTTAGTGGGCAGAGCATTGAGGTTCTTGATGCCCAAGCAGCAGTGCTGATTAAAAGCTTGTGTAATAATTGCATAGCCACAGGACACATTCAATTTCCCAGAACTTTGGGCCTCTGCAGATAGGCTAAGAGGACACTGGTTCTTAAACAGTGTCCAGTCCACCCTTCCGCTGCTCCCTCATGCACAGGAATAAAAAGCACAATTTCTCAACAGACCATCCCAGCACATAGCATAAAAGAATAAAAACACTTTGTTCTGTTCAAGCCTGATCTTCGGAAAGCAGCACTACAGACTAAGAGTCTCTAAGAGAAAAGCAAAGTGCAGGCTGGCTATGCATGCTAGGCTGAGAAGTCTAGAAAGCCTTATTCATCCTACATGCTTACCATGAAGCAATGATCTTTATTACCCATAGGCTAGAAAAAAAAGAAAGCATTCATGTTTATCCCCTTGAAAAGTAACAACACATCTTCATAAATGGTCAATAAGGTGAGCAATCAATCAAAGGGTTATTTTTGAAGCCATGTCATGATTAACCCTATTTACCTTAAAAGTAAAGAAATGGATCTACTGTGTAAAATGTGAATTTTATTTACATGCATGAAGATGCATACATGTTCACTCACCTATCATTCTAAAACTGTGTATTATGTATGTATGTATGTCCAATATGAGATATTCAAGAGTGAGATGGCATGTGCCCATGTCTGCTTCTACTCAAATATATGTGCCTATATTTATATGAATACATTTGGCTATTAAGGCATGCATATTAAAATCAATATGTGTACTGGAATTTATAGCTCTCAGGTGACTATACATATACACACTAATGAATACAAAGAGATTACCTACATGTAGCTTAATAATAGTTTAGATAAATTTAAATATGTGGAAGACATTTTTATAGATACCATATGTTTATTCTCATGCCACATGTTGATGTCAATAATTCCTTTAATTTGTCAATACATCTAAGAGATTGAATGTTGTGTGGGAGGTAGTGGGGCCAACAAAGTCAAAAGTGAGACTAAACCCCTGTCTATACTCAATGCTCCTAATATGTATCAAACATGAAAATGCATGTGTGCATGCACATGTGGGTGCATGCGCGCGCACGTGCGCGCACACACACACACACACACACACACACACACACACACACTTACAATAATACCCTCAGGTGAATAATACCAAAGGCCATGCCAGATACCCAAATCAGGGATGCTCAAGTATTATGCCTCTTTCAAACCCATGTGCACATGTATATGAAAGGAGATCCTCATATAAGGGTCATTGTTTACTGATAGGACCTGGTGGTTGCTGCAAATAGAACTCTTCAGACTACCATTGAAGTCTCACTGCTATCTCTAACTGAGTCTTTACTTTTCCCCAAATCCCTGCCATCCTCAAGCAGCTTTTGCCAGAATGACTATCAGGGTCCCTTCACTCTCTTCAAAAGCTGCTACTACAACAGAAGCAGAAAACAAAGGTGAGACAAGACACTTTGGTGGGAATGTTCCAATTTATCTAGCACATTCCAGATATCCCAAACAGATAGAAGATAAAAAGATGTGGTGACAAGAATCAAGTTCTGGCAATGGAGGGTTAGGGTTTGGGTCCGATGTATCTGCTACTTTCTCTTATTCTTTGATTAAGCAGACCATGTCACTGAACTAGGCATGTGCATTGATCATAAACCAGTAACTACAATTTATCCTGCCCAAAGTGGCTAATAGAAAAAAAAAAGGTGAGGAAAGGTATCTGTTATAAAGTGTTATGTCAATATATTTGAAATGTCAGTGCCTTCTCCTCGATACTGGAATCTCCATCAATGCTGCCCAACAAGCTGGACTATCTCTCTGTTAATCTTCTTTTACACTGGTACATTTTATACATATGAATACCATACCTGTGTTCTCTCTCTCTCTCTCTCTCTCTCTCTCTATATATATATATATATATATATATATATATATATATATATGTATATATATTTCTATCTCTCTCTCTCTCTCAAACACACACACTCTCTCTCACACTCTCTCTCTCACACACACACATTCTCTCTCTCTCTCTCTCTCTCTCTCTCTCTCTCTCTCTCTCTCTCTCTCTCTCTCTCTCTCTCCAGTGCACAGTAACAAGCCAATGAAATTTTAATTTTCCAGGAATCTGACCTTTGGTGAAAGAGTCTAGTCTGCCTTTGTACCACATTTAGACAGAGACAGGGCATGGAGCATCTGGGGCATGCTGGTATATAAAAAAATCATTTGGAAAGAAAACAAAAAGAAATGTAATTGGAAGAACAACAGTGTGTGTCATCTCCAGAGGCTGTGACTTTGAAGCAATGACCTTCATTCTTGACTTTTCATCTCTGTGTTTATCCCTAACAAGCCTTCCTATAACTCCTTAGAAGCTTGCACACCTGATGCTCGAGGAGACCAGAAGAGGGCATCAAATGCCCTGGATCTGGAGTTACAGATAGTTGTGAGCCACCACGTGGACACTGGGAACTGAATCCAAGTCCTCTGCAAGAAGAGCAAATGCTCTTAACCATTGAGCCATATCCCAGCCGCACTTTGGGTTTCTTGAGGAATCTGCTATGCCCCCCATCCCACCAAGATTGTCTCCTTTTCATTCATTAAATAATGGGTGAATTGTTCCTTTCTACTTAGGGACTCATAAATATGCTCACCTGTTTCTGGCACACTGGGATTCCTAGGTCTTTCCTAGTGCTCCCTTTTACTTTTTTTTTTTCTTAAATTGACATTTTATTGAAAAATGCATCTTTTACAAAACATATCTTATAACTTCTTTTTTCTCAAACAATGTGGAAATACATGCTTCACCTCTACTTTGAGAAATGTTTAAATCTTAATTTTAATATATCAGTATATTCACACATATCACACTTAGAACACATTCTTTTGTATAATATAGTAATTCCATTATTGTGTCAAAAATGAGTACATTTAAAGCACTTACTGATGTGGCTGTGTTTTTTGCATAGGGAAAGTGATTGTCATTTTTTTTTCTTGAATCAATCCTTTCAACAACAGCATAACTAAATCAATTTTACCTTTTTTTTCTTTTTTTAAAAAATATTTTTATTAGGTATTTTCCTCATTTACATTTCCAATGCTAGTTCTGCTGTGCCCATGACCTGGCAGTGCCCTGTTTATATTCTTAATGAAGAGAAGGCAGTAAGGAAACTCAAAGGATCAGAAATCCCAACTGAGCAGAGAAGATGGCCATGCAATTTTATTATATATTTAAGGATTTCAATTTTAAAATAAACCTCAAAATGAGCCATCCTTGTTTCTCCCTCATGATGCAAATATCTGTACAATTTTGCATCTTATATACTGCATTTAAAAAGTTGTTATACATGCAAATGTTATGGGGACGTATGACATACATGTATAGCCAAGAGTGACAGCTGGTGTCTCTCTGTTCTTTAATATTTAAATAACATTGGTTCAAAAGTGTGTGCTGTTCCTGTTTGAAGCTCAGTGATTCCCCTAGTTTCCTGTGTCTAAGGGAGTGTCTATCTGTAGTCACCAGAGTTCTGCCCTTTCCCTTTATTGATGTCTCCTGTCCCTCTGCATTTTACTTATCTCTGCCCTAGAACTGGCAACGGTCCCTTGATGTCTCTGAGATGCAACTGCTGTCGGTCTTTTTGCTTCAGCAGCTGTGTTTCTTTAAACAAGCATGACAGGTTTTCTCCAAAATCAACTCAAATACTAACGAGAGAAGCCCTCACATCTCTCAACATCCCGGTTAGCCTCTCTCCCTTCACCAGGATCTCTCAGTAAAGGGGACATCTCTGGAGTTCCCCCTTTGTTCGATTTACCCGTGCAGTATGCCTGATCCTAAGTGGGCCCACATCACTTCCTTTCCCGCTCCCATTTCACTTAATTCCACTGTACAATCATTTAACATTCATGCACCTCCAACACACTTGACAGCATTCACAGCCCTCCAATTCTGCTCAGAAAGGACCATGAAGGGTTATTATCCAACAAGCCCAAATCTTGTCCTGAGAGGAATTATGTTCCTAGCATCCAAAATAGCATTAATTCCCTCTGCTTCTTGTGATAAACTAGGAAATAAGGCCATCTCAAGGACCATGGTGACCTCATTCAGCACATAATCTCCCTTGCAACTCTTTACCCTGGCAGGTGTCCCCTGAGAGCCTAAGTGCCTGCTTCCTCAGCTTCCTCACAGTCCTCAAAGCAGAAAGCCAGCCCTAGATGGCCCCACTTTTGACAGACCGTTCTCTGCCTGGAGTAGCTGACCTTTCCAACTGCCAAAATCCTCCTTACCTTTCTCAACTCACCCCAAATGCCGCATTCTCTGAGACTTCTCCCTAGGTCCCTCTACCAAGGAGGAAGCAGAGGCTCCCTTAGTCCATTGTGTTCGTAGCATGAGAGTTTACCCCCATATGTCACATGTCACTTGTTTTCCCTGCTCAGACTTTCCATTCAGATGTTGGAACTTTTACATCCATGTTTCTGATGCTACGGTTGACAAGTAATCACTGTCCTGAATGATTTAAATGAAAATACAAATGAAGAGTAGGTGGTATTTGTTCAATGCCTCCTGTATAGTACTATGAGCACCCTACGTGTACCAATTTGATTCATTATTTATCTGTACTTCCAATCTACAACACTATGAGGCAAGATATGGTACTGAATGATTTATTATGCCTGTGTTCATCTTAAGACACATCAATTAAAAAATATATTTGGGATCGTTTATGTAGAGAGCTGTGGAACTGAACTAAACCCATTCATGCACTTAATAATTACACTGATGTAGTAGTTAAACTTAATTGTCAAGCTAGATTGTATTAAGACACCTAGGAAATCGCTAAAGCCCACCAATGAGTGCGATTTTGATGATGTTTCTAGGGATCAGTAAATCATGAAAATTCTGAGCTAATGAATGAGTTGATTCCTTGATAAAGTCAAAATATGACTTTGAGAGACAGTGAAAACTAGGGGATGGGGTTAGCTGGAGGAATAACATCACTTGTGGCATGTCTTTGGGAATTGTATCTTACCCTAACCTTTCTTGTGTATTTTTTCTCTGCTTCTCAGTCACTATGATGTGAAACACTGGGTAAGAAAAGATATATCTTAAATATTCCGAACCCTACAGAGAACAGGTAGCATTAATATTACCACTGTGAAACATAATCTGAGAAAAACACATTCATAAATGCATACATATCTGTACACACACACACACACACACACACACACACACACACACACACACTGTTCTAATCACAGTAGGCTTGGTAAAAACCCCTGCAGACCAGCACAACTTTGAGACTACTTGTTGTCATAGAAACACAAGCTTCGTCCTCTCTATCCAGACAAGAGGTCCTAGTATTCTGGCTGCAGCCAAGAAACAAAAGAAGAGCCTGAACTGTGGTGTTGGACCTCTGCCTCTCAGACTGGCCTGTTTGCAGGGGAGCTGCTAACCATGTCATCCAGCAGTTTAATGACATTTGGATGAGGTCTGTTTGCCAAAGGAAGTTTCAGATTCTTTGTTACAAACTTTATTTAGTCTTTATGGAGAAACATCAGCTAATATTGGCATAAGAGCAATGTGAAGAATAAGGACGGCTTTTTTGAATCAATAGATACAAATATTTATTATCCGTGTTTGTTGTTGGAATCAGCCACAGCAGCTTGCATGGACTTCCTTTCATGGATGCCTGGGGCGAGGCACTAGGGGCATAAACAAAAGCACTTACAAGAGAGTACTAATCAACATATATTTTGGATGTTTTTGAGTGTTTACTAAACATCAGAAACAAAACTGATACCTGACTTCATCCATTATCTATTGCTACATAACGAACCACATTAAAATTTGTAATTTACTAGCAATGTATTAATTTTCATAAGTCTACTGAGTTGCTAGGTGTCTTGCTGATCTTGGCTGGATTGCTAATACATCTCTGGTTAGTAGACCAATAGTGGTGCCCTGCAATGACCTCAGCTTGGATTATGCTGTTCTGTACCACGTGACATTTTATTTTCCTGCAGATTAATTCAGGCATGTTCTCTATAAATCAATGGGAGCTCAAGAGAAAATATGGAGGATAAATGGACTCTTGAAACTTGAAACTAATACCAATCACTTTTATCACTTTATTTTGAAGAAAACAACCCACTGGGCTACCCTGGATCTCAAGAGTGTGAACACCATGTGATCAGCCACAGTCAAAAGGCAATCAGTTCTCTGTATTGCTCAGCAGTAACTTGGTGAGGTTTAAATTAAAATTGGTTTAACGTTTAAGATTCAGTATCATCCCGTATTTTATATACACTTTTATGATGAGGAAACCTAAAATCAGAGGAATAACCTTGTCATGGTCACCTCTCTGGAAAGTAGGAAGCCAAGGTTTAAAGCAAGTGCCACGCAACTACCTGTGTCCTTTCTATTTCATTAAATGGGCCTGGTTGTTCTATGTGCTATTGAAGGTTGATCCAAAGAAGCCGGTGTGCTTGGCTTTGAGTATTCATGAAGATGTGTGATGGTGGAAGGAAAATGGCCTAAGATGGGAATCTTTGGGTCCAAATAACTCCACATTTCTTTCCTTACCTGACAGATGAAAATAGCAATCCTGCATTGTCAAGGCTGTGTGCAGAATAAATGTGCCCTGTATTCTTAGTTTTCAGATGTGAGATCTTTCACTGAATGTTGGACCTCCAACAGTGTTCTCTGCTTTTTGTCTTTTTTTTTTTTCTTCTACATAATGGGAATCACCGTGGTGCTTACTTCACAGGGCTGCTAAAAAGATTCATGAATTAACACTTGCATATCCCTTAGCATGCTTCCTACTACATATGTGGCATAAGATGATTAACACAAGGATATCCGTGTGTATTAAAGTATGTATCTACATTGTGACTTAAAAATGTCACACAAGGCCTATAGACTAAGGCCTCTAGAGAATCTGATCAAAGTTAGTGTTTGGCAAGCTGCACTTTACACTTAGGAATGAGGAGACATGGCAACTGGCAAACCTAGAAAATTACTCTGACTCCCATTTTTGTTTAGAAAGTTCTGCCCAATCCAGAGGGCATTGATGGACTTGACTGTCAAAGTCATTCTTTGTGGCTGTCCTTTGTCTTGTTTTGCTATTTTTCCAAAAAGTATAATTGGTATCCCCCTTAGAGGTACACAGCTAAGGGAAATGGTTGTATTTAGTTGCTAAAACTAAAAGAAAAAGAATTATCAAAGATAAAATGAGTCATCTTACACCCATGCCCACATTCATCCACATTTATATGCACATACTCATACACATATATACTTGTACATAGAGACACAAATACATGTACAGACAAACAGATGAATTTGGGTAATTAATTGTATTTAAAGGACAAATATTCTGAAAGACATGAAATTATATGAAATCAGCTTGAAATTTATGTATTGAAGTCCTACCTCTGCCCCCCACACACCATATTTGGAACTCTAAGTTTTAAAGCTGTAGCCAAATTCATATGGTTGGGTCATAATCCAACATGACTCATGTCCTTAAATAAAAAGTACACTTAGACAAACAGAGAGAGAGAGAGAGGTGGGAGAGAGAGAGAGAGAGAGAGAGAGAGAGAGAGAGAGAGAGAGAGAGAGAGAGAGAGAACCATGTAAGTCATAGGGAGAAAACAGCCATCTATAAGACAACTCAAGAAAAATCACACCTTAACATTTGCATCCTTTGCTTCCAGCCTTTATAACTCTAAGAAAATAAGCATTCATTGTTTCAACTAGCTAGTCTGTGGTAGTTTCTTATGATATTCTATGCTAGTTAATTTTTTGGCAACTTGACACAAGCTAGGATCATCTGAGAACAGGAAACCTTGAGAAAATGCCTCCATCAGAATGGTAAGTTTATGGGGGCATTTTGCTTATTACCGATTGATATGGGAGGGTCCAGCCCATCAGGACCAGTGTCACTGATGGTCCTGGGTTGTATGAAAGGACAAGCTGAACAAGCAATGAGGAGCAAGTCAGTAGGCAGCATTCCTTCACTGTCTTTGTTTCAATTCTTGCCTCTAGGTTCCTGCCTTGAGTTCCTGCCCTGACTTCCTTCAGTAATGAACTGGGACTTGGGATGCATAATCCAAATGAG
Organism: Mus caroli; assembly: GCF_978045245.1. Taxonomy (NCBI): domain Eukaryota; kingdom Metazoa; phylum Chordata; class Mammalia; order Rodentia; family Muridae; genus Mus; species Mus caroli. Next base: position 28,814,198 of record NW_028227267.1, on the reverse strand, counting down.
TCCTTTATTCCCCAAGCTGCATTTGGTCATGCTGTTTTATCACAACAATGGAAAACAAACTAGGATACACTCAGAAAAGACTAATGCATTAAAAACAAAAAAAACTGGCCATTGATTTAAAGCAAATTTGTAAAAAGAATTTGAGATTCCCAAACCTAGGTCAAGAGATTATAGAAGATAGGAGATGGGGAGACAGGAGCTCTGGCCCACAGAACTGTGGGTAAAGGCTGAGCTGGGAGACATTCTTTTTCTCACCCAGAAAAACCCCTCTGGCTTAGCTCCTGAACTCCTGGTTGCACCCTCATTTCTGGAGCCCTCCTGCCTCCAGCATGTGCTCATGGTCAGACTTTTGCTTTTGCCTACCTCTCCTGTCTTTTAGTCTCTGGCATCCTGATCCTTTCAAACCCCATGCTTTTCTCTTATCTGACCAGTGTCACTCCCACATAGACTCCTGGGTACTAAGTACCCTGCTTTCCCCATATCTCCATATTTGGGGGTTGAAAGGTGTGCGAATAATGCTTTCTCTGTGCACTCATCAAACCTACAGATCCTGCAAGGCTCTTTTGGTTTGTATTTCACTTCACATTAGAGTAAATAGTTGACATTTCTAAGGTTAATGGCCTGGCTGCTTGTAAGTTGGGCAGGATTTGAAATCAAACAACCCTTGGTCCCTGGAAGCCTGTGAAACAATTCTTATTATACTGCTCAATAGCATCTGAGAAAACTATCTTGTCCTTCGGCACCAATACAACCACCTAGAACCCATGTCTTCTAGCCAATTTGCACTTCAAAAGAAATTTTCCCAAGTTGTCTCACTTCAGCAAATGTCTTGTAGCTGTTTAAAAGATATGTCATGACTCAACTTGTTGCTGATGCCTAAGGTGACCCTCGGACTTGCTCAAATTGAGAAACATAAATAGTTCTACATGAAATGGACTACAATTGGCAACAAAAAATTATGCTGATTTATAACAATAGTAAAACCATCTTGTTTTTCCTTATCACAATTAAAACTGAGAGCTTTTTCAGTCACATGACTTGTAGCACTTTCATTATCTCATTTATTCTCCATTAAATTGGCTATAAGCCATTCATACTCTTTTCATATCACTCCTAATCCAGCCAGCCCATATCCCTATTTGTAAGATGAGTCATACGTCAGTGAAGTCACTTTAATTGAAAGCCTGAAACTCCAAGCTGGCCAACTCCTTATATTTATGACTTCCATGGATCACTGTGCTGTTGTTTTTAAGATTTATTTTTATTTTTGTTATGTTTATGTATGTGTGTATGTATAAAGATATGAGCACATGAGTAGAGGGGCTATCAGAAGTCAGAGTATCAGATCTCCTTAGAACTAGAGATACAGGCTGTTTCAAGCTACCCAATGTAAGAACAAAACTCAGGTCCTCTGCTAGAGAAGCACAAACTCTTAACTACAACTCTGTAGCTTTATATCACTGGCTTTTAATTAACAGTTGTATGCTGGATTTATACAAGTATTTTAGTCCCACTGGCTGAATGATCAGCATTAGCCATTAGGTCTATTGTACATACATCTTTAACTTTTCCTATAATTGGATAAATACTGCACACACCTGCACACATACAGACACAGACACAGACACACACAGACACAGACACACACACAGACACACACACACACATTTAATAAAAATATAATCTTATCTATATGACTTCGCACTTTGATTTTTTTTCACTTGCTGACCCTTGAAGGTCATTTAGTCTATCTCTCTCTCTCTCTCTCTCTCTCTCTCTCTCTCTCTCTCTCTCTCTCTCACACACACACACACACACACACACACACAGAGACACACACATATACACACACATGCACATAGACAGCATTAATCCTTTAAATGTAACATATTTTAAATTGTAGTTATTTTGAGTTTGGTCCTGCTATGTAGGTCAAGATCTGAAATTACTGATCATTCTGCCTCAACCTCCTTAAGTGCTTGGATGGCAAACATGTTTTAACATAACTGTCTCAGTAGTATAAAATTTGACAATAAAAATGTTCTGCAACCTAATCAACCCCTTCTTGTTATATTTAGCTTGATTTTTCTTTTATTATTTGATTGTTCTAAGTACTATAATTTTCTTGTGATAAACATAGCTGTGTCCATATGTCTTCATTATAAACATCTCAAAAATCAAAATAAATATTTCTATTTCCCTTTAATACGCTGATAGTATTTTCTTTAAAAGGCACAGTCAAATCTTCCTCATATTTAGATTCACTCATATACATAGTGAGATGTAGTAACCCTTGATTTATTATAAAAATTGACCATTGATACCATTTGAATTTTGGATTTCCACCTATTTACAATATTCTCACATTTTTCTTCTGACTCAAGCTAGTTTCTCTTGAATGCTTTCACTTAAAAGTGAAAGAAGGTAATTAACATATCATATAACTTGAGATTATATATATACATATATATATGAGTTTTTATTATAAAGTCTCAGTTTTTCTTCTCTAAAATGTGCTTCCATACAAAAGTTCTAGAGTTATCCTCTTGAATTTTCACTCAGATTTTCATCTACAGACAGTTTTACTGTTGGAATACGACTTTAGATAAAAATGCCCTAGTAGTTTAAGATTTTCTTGAGATTAGAGAGATTTTAGGCATGAATTCAGGTCTTTGTGATCCCCTACACCTCACACTCTGTGTTTCATACAAGAGGAGCTCAAGAAAATCTGTTGAGTAATTTAAAATGAAGAGAAGAGGGGAGGAAGAAAGGGAGGGGTAATGGAGGGAATGCAGGAAGAAGGGAGGAGGGAGACAGGAAAGAAGGACAGAGAGGACTAAGACAGGATAAGAAGAGGGAAGAAAGTCAGCTTGAAAAGAAAAGAGGGAAGATGTGATCATCTCTCCCTATTCATGGAATAAGAAGGCAAACCCAAAGCATCTTGTTTGTGATAAAGTAAATGACAAAAGTCGGTATCACAGAGACCAGAGTGTATACCAAAGAGAAGAATGGGATTGTCTCACCACACATAACAGATGAGTTGACATAGTAGCTGAAAAGCATACTGTGTTAGAGTTTTACTGCTGTGAACAGACAACATGACCAAGGCAACTCTTATAAAGACAACATGTAATTGGGGCTGGCTTAACAGGTTCAGAAGTTCAGTCCATTATCATCAAAGTGGGAATATGGCAGAGTCCAGGCAGGTATGATGCAGGAGTAGCTGAGAGTTCTTCATCTTCATCTGAAGGCTGCTAGGAGAAGACTGTCATCCAGGCAACTAGGATGAAGGTATTAAAGCCCATGCCTATAGTTACACACTACCTCCAACAAGGTCACACTTCCAAATAGTGCCACTTCCTGGGACAAGCATATTCAAACCACCACATTCCACTACCTGGCCCCCCCATAGGCTTGTTCAAAGATATGAGTCTATGGGGGTCATACCTAAACATAGTCTAATGCAAAGTACGTATAGTCCAACTTTCAAAGTCCCCATAGTCTATAGCAGTCTCAATAATATTGAAAGTCCAAAGTTCAAAGCCTCTTTGGAGATTCATCCAATCACTTAACTGCAATCCCCAAAGCAAGACAGGAAAACACCTGGGCAAACTCCAAACTCTTCATGTCCATATCTGATGTCAAAGCACTCTTCAGATATCCAACTCCTTTTTCTTCTTTGTTGACTGTAACAAACTTCTTTCTCCTGAGCTTGTTCCACTCCCTATGAGCAACTTTTCTCCCATGGCTCTAGTATCTTGAACATCTTGGGGTCTCCAAGACTACTTCAACATTTTAGCTTACTGTTCCATTATCTGGGATCAACTCAAGATCTTCTGGGCTCATCCAAAGGGCTAGAGTCACATCTCTCGCTCTGCCCTCTGTAGTACTCTTGGCTCTGGTTGACTCTACTGATGCTTCTGTTTTGGTGATCATCCAAGAGTACTGGCATCTCTATTACACTGGGGTTTTCTGTTGGAACTAGACTTCATCAAAAGCCTCTCATAAGGCTCTCTTCATGGTGACAAACTTCACTGTTGCATGACACATTCAGTCCTGGGCCATCAACTACAACTGAGGCTGCACCTTCACCAGTGGCTTTCCCTGACCTCTCACAGCTTCAGCTGCTCTCCATGACTCCTTCATACCTCTAAATCCAGTACCACCCAAGTGATTCTTTACATATTACAAAGTCCAGCTCCAGCATGATGTACAACCTTGGCTATCTCTTTTTGTGCTCTCAGAAAACATTTCCTAGATTTTACCTTAGTGATACTATCTCTTCTCTCTTTTTTTTCTTTTTTTGTTTTGTTTTTGTTTTTGTTGTTGTTGTTGTTGTTGTACTATATCTTCTTAATCACCTCTAATTTCTTAGCTCCAGCTAACCAGCACCAATTGCCACATTAATCCCTTCTGGTTTTGACTCTAAATCTAGAGCCACATGGCTAATGCTGCCAAGTTCTGCTGCTTGCTGGAGCTGGAACAGATCCCCTTTGATCTGTTACATTATCACCAGCTTTTTGTTCTCCAACTCCTTCACTGACTATGCTTGGCTGTTCTGGAACGTGCTCTGTAGATTGACCTTGAATTCAGAGATCTGCATGGCTCTATCTACTGAATGCTGGAATCAAATAGGTATACTACCATGCCTGAACTTAAGCTTTTCTCTACTTGGAACTTTGCTCTTTATCAAGCCAGTCTTGAACTGACTTCTGCCACACTATCAGATCCTCACTGGGACTCCTCTTAGATGTTCTGTCTTTGCTTGTGTCATGGATATACTGAAGCTTTGGTTCTGAAGGACTGATCCCTTCGCAAGCTTCAAAAGTTCCTATGTTGAACTCCAAAAGTTCATATGTTTGATAGATGTTGGGGTAGGCCTACTCAAAACCCTAGATATGGGCCATGTTGTAAATGCAGAGGGTGGATAATGAGAGACATGGAGATGAGTGAAATTGTAGTATATGATGTACAATTCACAAAGAATCAATAAAAGGTTTAAAAATATATATGACTAAAGTATAATGACTTGCATGTATGAAAATTTCATAATATGAAACATACCATTCTGTGTGACAATTAAAGAGATCAGTTAAAAAGAAGAAAAGAATTTGTTTCCTTTAGGAGAAAATATTCTTTCCTGTAATGCCCAAGAAAACAACATTTTTTTTCTCAAGCCTATTTTAACTTTCATATTTGTTCATAGTGTAATATTGGTAAGATGCATAGCCTCTCCTGATGGCTGACAATTCTTGTATCTCTCTTCTATTATAGGAGAAAGGTCCATCTGGGTTTATAGACTTTGTTCTTTTCTTTATTAGATTATTTATTCTGGATAATTTGCAATGGTTAGTATTAATTGTAAATGTGACACCTAGAAGGCAGGACTTCAGGCAAATATGGGAGAAACCATCTAGTTTATGATTTGCCTCTAAGAATGTATGTGAGGAACAGTCTTGGTTTAATTAACTTATATGGAAGACATACCCTAATTATATATACGATCACTCCCTGATCAGAAGATCCTGAACTGTGTAAAACAGAGAAGGCAAGCAGAGTACTGTCATAAATGCATCCATAGTTCCTAACTGACTATGGATATAATGTGACAAGTTCTCTGAAGTATGTTGTTAACTTATCTCATCGTGCTAAACTTTAATCTGGAAATGATGGAATATAATCTGAAACTTTAAACTAAAATAAACCCTTCCTCTCTTAAGTTGACTTTGTCAGAGTGCTTGATCACAGTACTAGGAAACAAGACTAAGTCAGAAATTGGAATCAAGAAGTGAAACCATGACTGTCTTATGCTTCACCATCTAACTGTTATGCATTTTGAAACTGTTTTATAGGAGGATGACAAAAAAACTATGAAATTTTGGACTAGAAAATCCTTTGAATGCTAGAAAACAAGATCTTAATGGGATTACTCATGGGATGTTAGAAGTTAAGAACACCAAAAGAAGGTAGCGAATGGATATTTGGCTCATGGGGATTCAGAAGGGAATAAGGATTCCATCAGGAATAAGACTAGTGACTATTTATATGGTATTTTAGCCAAGAATACGGCTTCATTCTGCCCATGTCCTGAGAACTTGTACGAAGTTGATTTTCAAGATAATGAGCTGATCTTTTTTGATAATGAAAGAAACATGGAAAATCTTAAAGTATAAGACAAAAAAAAAACTAAAACAGCAAAGCAGCAATAACTTCTAAGGTGATCAGTTCCCTATGTGAGCAACTGAAAGCATTTCCTCAGGGTCAGCACACAGAATCTGATATAGATGTGCTCCAGGCTGCATCTTCAACTAATGGAATAACTTGGTGCTGGTTACCTCTCAGTACTTATTTTGAAGACATGAAACATGAAGTTGGAGAGGGTCATGGTATTATGTACCAGAATTAGAGTGCCTGCAGAGGGGCCTTTGAGAAACCACTGGCAAAGCCTCAGCTGCAGGGGAGACATGTGGACCATTAGAAGGGCGGGAACCATAGGGCATCTACCAAGGAGTGTTGCAGGCATGAAGTGGAGCTGGACTAAGCCTGCCAGAGAAGCTGCATGCATTACAAGTAGTTGAGCTGGAGAGGTGGAGCTGCACAAGTTGGAACTAAATTGGTTGCTTTATAAGCCCCAGATGCTGACAGAGAACTTCAGAATTTGATGGTTTTTCTTGCTGGATTCTGGATTCCATTTGGGGATCAATTGGTTTTTTTTGTTTGTTTGTTTGTTTGTTTTTTGTTTGTTTTGTTTTGTTTTCTATACCCCAGTTCATCTATTATGAAATAGGGATGTTAACCCAGTGTGATTATATGTTTGCAAGTATATTACTTTCTTTCTAATTTAAAAGAGCTCACAGTTATGATACTTTGAATTTTAAGTTGTTAGAATTTTAAAGATGTTATAGACTTTTAAAACTGAATTATATGTTATATTATGGTCACAAGACTATAGAAAAGGGATGGAAAATTATGGCTAAAGGTGTATATCTGGACATCAAATTGACTTTGTGGAGTTGTGCTAAGTAGAATTTTGGGCCTAAATTTTTGCCCTAATTACCTTTCAAATTTCTGCAGCTGGTATCATAGACAACACCATGAGATAAGAGTTCTTCTATATTGCTTCTCGGCCTTTTGGCTAAGATCAAGTGAAGAGTTCTTCTATGACACTTCACATTTGCTCAGTTTCCTTAATCCTTGCCCATACCGCAACCATTACCTCAGACTGCTTTTTATCATTCCCGATGACAAGCATGGCTCCTCCTCTTCTCAGGATGAGTGCCTCACGGCCATTACTCTGGAGGACACAGGCTCTCCCATGGCCTGAATCACTTTCATGTTCTCAGGCACCTATATTACAATATTTTTCCATCTTTTACTGCACATCCATTGCCTTAGTTCTTTCTTCTGTCTTTGTCATTCTGCCTCTCAGGACAAAAATCAATATACTGGGGGAAACTTTAACATATTCTTACCCAGACCTCAGTCTCAGCAACTCTCACTTCAATTCCTGTGGGAACTACTTTTCATCCAGCCTCTTCTTACTCAAGCCTGCTCTGTCAAATCTATTCTCAATCCCTCATCTAAACGGGAAGCCACACAAAACAATGGCTAGAGAGCAGACTTCAGAGACAAAACCAAGTCCTAGGGTTTTTTTTTTTAACTTCTCTGACCCTTCCTGTCTGGGATCCCTTGATATGCATTATTAGTATTCCAAATTCACAAAGCAATGAATTACATTTCCTACTGTGAGTACATATCTCATATACCCTGTCTATTGTTATTATCATATTCTTTGTCACCACCAGTGCAGATTCTCTATGCCCACAACCAGCCCACCTTTCATGCTAACTTTTTGAAGAACATCATGAAGCCTATGGTTTCAAGTACACTCACTTTAAAAAGGAGAGGTTCTTGTGTTAGCCATCAACCCTCAAGAGTATGACCAGTGAGTTCAGTTCCACCCCAGTGGCACAGCAACATTGACCAATAGTTCACACCATATGGCACAGAAATCCATGTCTGAGAACTCAGAAAACTCTGGCCCATGTGTGAAGATGAGTTTGAGAAGGAAGAAAAGCAAACAGGTACCAATGATAAGATGTGGAAGCTCAGACATGGCCAAAATAATTGCAACACATCTCTGTAGGCTGTATATCGTGCAATCCAATTTTGTGGCACCACATGTTATCTCAGAACTATAATTGACCTCTGTACCTTAGTCCTCAAAGCTTCCTCAGTCCTTCTTCCTAGGATGGTTAAATTTTTGAACAAGCAATGCCCAGGGGGGAATTTTTGAAATCATACAGTATATTGCTGCATTTGCCATAAACACTTGATTCAACTGAACTAATTTAGTGTGCTTCAACTTGTCCAGGGGATAGAATGTGAACAAGAAAAAAAACAAGGGCATGCCCTCTTAGTCTCCCCCTTTAGCAAGTGAGATAGATCATAAACAGATAGAAACATAAATAAGAAATAAAGATTCAGAGAATGGTAATATCTAATAAATAAATGCACCATGGAACAATTGGATAGGAGAGAGAGAGATGGAGGTAGGGAGAGAAGGAAAAGCTATGTAGCCATGGGGAAAATGAAAAACTTTGTACCATAAGTCTGTATAAATGAGGAATGAGGCAAGCATACATGAAGCAGAGTGATATGGAGAGAGAACAAGGTGATATATAGTGGCACTTAGTAGGAAGTCAACAATGGACAGGTCTTTTGTGTTATTTTCTACTGGGTGCCCTGGATGTAGAGTTTCTGGTCTTAAAGGGAAACAACATCATAATGAGAAACAAATTGGAGGTACTTACTCCCAGAAGGCCCTTTGGGAAAACCACCTGCTGCACTCCCCAACGTTCAATGATGCCTCGAAGCCTGGGCTGCCAGGTTTCACCTGCATGAAACTGAATGAAAACCAGGAGGCTTTTCTATGGTAAAGAGGAGAGCAATTTGTTCTGTTCTCTTGTCAGGTCATAAATAATGGAGCACTGATTTGGGAGATGGGTATATCAGGCTTTGGTGTGAGCTAAGTGCCTGAGGACAGATGATTGTAGCTGCACAGTCTAACTGAGCAGAGAGAGGCAAGGCCAGCTCCATAGACCAGGGAGGTGCTCTGGAGTGGGACATCTGCCAGCATCAAGTGTGCTCCAGGAAAGCTACATAAAATAGCCAAGCCAGAGCATCTGGTGAGGTCACAGCAGAACCCAGGTAGCTCACTGTTTCTGTTCTTCCTGACTAATTGTGCTCCTGCTGGTGTCAGAGATCACTGAGGAACAGCCAGAGTCATGGAGGGTGGGAAGCGCAGGTTAACTAGGGCACATTCTAGTGCAAGCACAAGAACACCAATTAAGAAAAGCAGGAGGCAGCCCATGTGGCTTTGACCTCCTCTCCCTGTGCTTTCTCAGCAACAGAAGATTTTCCTCTGGACTTTGTCACAGATAGCTCTCAGAGCAGGAAAGCTCCAGGGATGCGAGGTGAGTGAAATTCAAGGCAGAAAACTCCTGAAACTGCACCCCAACATTAATGGCCCCATGTGATCCTTTGTCTAGGCAAAAGGCTAACACTTTCATTGTATTCTCAAAGGAACTCATGACCTCAAATAACTGCAAGTGACGATGCTTCACAGCATCAAATGTGATCGAGAATCTGAACGAGGCAAAAGGTATATGAATTGAAGACAAAGTCCCTAGGCTGCATGCTGTATCTGTCAGTTCTTCATATAAGAGTGTTCCATATGTTCACCTCCATTAAGTTTTAGGGCTGCCTCAGTTTTCTGAATTTATTCACAAGATCACCAAAGTCCCCAAGAAGTTAAGCATGGTGTCCAGTATGTACATTGGCTTGAGTGGAGCATTGTATAATGTCAAACCAAGTTTTCCCAATCTATGAACGCTGATGCATTCAAACACCAACCACTGTGGAGGTAGATTCCATGTTAAGACCACATCAATACTTCACATCCATACAAACTATCTTCTCCAAGAACCCCACACCAATTCTGAAACTGTTTTGAAGAGCAGAATTGTAAATTCAACTCAACAGTAACTTTTAAACATTTTAATATATTTTAATTAAAATAAAATTATACATATCCTCCCTTCCCTCACCTCCCTCCAACTCCCTCCATGCTTTCTCCACTCTTAAATTGATAACTCCACTCTTTTACTTTATTGTTACACACACATGTGCACAAATATATCAATATTATCTCCTGAGTCCATTTTATTGTTTGTGCATTTATAGTTTCAGAGATGACCACTTTGTGTTGACAAATGAAATTTGTGGTTACCAACACTCTATTTCTACCAATCAAGAACAGAAAGGTCCCAGTGCCTTTAGGACAAGGCTCTCAAGACACAAATAATTGCAAAGCAAATTCTTCTCAGGAAACTTATGTGATCAGATTCTCATGGTCAAGTAGAAATGGTGGCTACCCTCTCTAAAACTCCATTCAGCTATGAAGGTATAACCCAGGTTTCTGGTATAATCTATATGTACCTGAGTAGATCATGGGATAATGGTCTGGCTGGTACAGAGTTTTAGCAAAGGTAGCAGAGAGTATAGCTTATTTTGCATTGATATGTCCATTTAACAGGTGAGATATTTGGGGGCTGAACTTTCTGGCATTATAAACTCTGTTGCTGGAGGTACCTGCACTGGATCAACTTGTGAGATCTGGCTTTGACTTTCTCAATGGGAAAGGCCTCTTTTTATTCACATAGCATTTTTATTGATTCTTTGGAAGTTTTGCACCATGAATCCAAATCACATCTCTTTCCAGTCCTTCCACCCTTCAAAACAGCCACCCCTGTGGCTCCCCCTCCAAGAAAAGTAAGAGAGAGAGAGAGAGAGAGAGAGACAGACAGACAGACAGACAGACAGACAGACAGACAGAGAAGAAGAAGAAGAAGAAGAAGAAGAAGAAGAAGAAGAAGAAGAAGAAGAAGAAGAAGAAGAAGAAGAAGAAAAAGAAGAAGAAGAAGAAGAAGAAGAAGAGAGAGAGAGAGAGAGAGGAAGGAAGGAAGGAAGGAAGGAAGGAAGGAAGGAAGGAAGGAAGGAAGGAAGGAAGGAAGGAAGGAAGGAAGGAAGGAAGGAAGGAAGGAAGGAGAAACAAACAAAACAGAAACATAAGTCCACTTTGTGCTATTTTTGTATTCACTGAAGAATGATCAAACTCAGTGGGCTGCCTCTTAAATAGAACCAAGTCTTTTCCTTCCCACACTCCAGCCAGATGCCATCAACTGTAAAGAGATCCTCTTCAGCATCTCACCATGCTTTTTAAGAATTCTATTCAGTGACTTCCCATCTAGGCTGTTACTTTTTTTTTTGTTTTGTTTTGCTTTTGGGTTTTTTTTTTTGGGGGGGGTGGCATTTGTTAAGGGGCTCAGGTTGTCAAAAAGCCTTCCAAGTCCCTCCCTCTCAATTGTGTGTCTGCAGTCATTGATATAGCAGTTCTAGTCTCCTTGATCTCCACAGTCAGCCGGAACATGGAGCATGGACCTCCACATGGTTTCTGTGGACAGCACAGGCCACAAACATGGCCCTTGTTGCTGTGGGAGCCCAGACCCAGGTGAGACCATTGGAGGCAGCCCAGAGTACAAACAACACATTACTTCAGGTTGCATCACATGCCACAGATATCCCCATGGCCTGTGATAATAACTCAGACTGCAGACATCAATACATACTCCAGATACTGTGCAAACCATAGGCGTTGACATGGCTTCAGCTTACAGCAAAGACCTCAGACCTCTGCCTGGCTTTTGTGGTGACTACAGACATCCCCAGGTGTAGGAGGGCTATGGACAGAAGGGACTTTTTTTTATGTGTCTTTAATTCTCATGCAATATGTTGCCTCTGGGCCATGCTTTAAGGACCCTGTCTCTCAGCTCAGGTGTTACTACTGTACCTATAGCAACATGTTATAAAAAGACCATGGCTTTGAAACTAGGGCAGTATTGATCATGGGCCAAATACCACAAGTTTTCTGATTCTTAGAAAGAGATAACTATAGAGAATAAGGAAAATAGTCCTCCACAGTATTCATGAGGGGTTAATATAGTATTGAGCAGCTAGAGTACCCAGTATGTGCTCAGTGCACAGCTTGTAACTCTTATTACACTCCCACATTAACTGTGATTGCAGCTGAGCCTGTAGGCATGGCCTGAAGTCAGGAAAACTGCACTGCAGGCCCCAGGTGGCATCCTCTGCCCTTGGGCTGGTCACATGCTCTTCCCTTGCCAGTTGCTCTTTAAGAGGAACCAATTTTGCATTTCCAGATAGATCCACACTCCAAATTATGTTTGTTTTAAAATAATGAATAGTGGCATTATTATCTCCACTGCTCTCCAGGGCGCTCTGTGCTGAATATATTCTCCTTGCATTAGCAGAGCTTCACTGTGGCAGATAAATGGGCCAGTATAAGTGGAAATGCAGCAAAGAAGTGAAAGCTGACCCTGCTGTTGTCTACCTCTGTGGAAGCTACCCCAGAAGGTTGCCAGCAAGCCTTTGACACTCAGGGAAACAGTGAAATGTTGCAGTAGGCGCCAGGAACATTGGGCAGACATAGAAGGAAAAGGGAGCTAGGTATCTATCATTTCTCTGTTTCTTGGATTGATCATCTGGGCTGTCAGATGATCACCAATGGGAGGTAGCGTTGTTTAGAAAGCCAAGAAGGAACACATGGCAAAGGGCATCTTGTACAAAACAATCCAGCACAATGTGTCTGTACCTTGGATTCATGGTGGGATCAGGGATCTCAGGATGGCGGGGTCTGTCTACTCAAAACATTCACAAGCTGGAGTTGCTAGCTTTGTTTAGGACTGGGAGTCATCCTCTTCTAGGAGGACACACTTGACTGGTGAGCATAATCTCATTCTGGATAAGAGATAGCAATAGTATCTCAGCCAACATTTTGCTGTCTTCTCTGCTTTGCTTCAAGGAAGGTCACAGTTAGAACAGCTCTGGACCACCACGAGGTTGGCAATATAGAAAGGACATTCAGTTAATTTTCCAGATGATGTAAATCTTCTAAAGTATATTTCAGATGTCATGTTCAAATATAATTACTTGCTTCATCATAGAGCTAATTGACCAGTTGAAAGTTTGAGATGTGTTCTTCATTTAACTTTAAGTACATATTCTGTGCATGTACCACCATCCTTGACAGAGTGTGCTGCTTTAAGTGGAGAATTACATTGCACATCTTGTTCTTTGCATTATTTTTGTTAAAAGCACTATTTAAAATTAATGTTCATATTTTAGGACCCCTTTCACGTTGCAGTTTTAGCATATCAAAAATCAAAGTACCTTTACATTTTCTTAACTTCTCATAGGCTCTATAAGAATCTGCCTTTACCCTTCACTTTCTTACCCAGTGTTTATCTCATGTAATTAATGCTTCTAACATCTCTTTCTGTATCGTCCTCTGTATGTGCAGTGTGTGTGTGTGTGTGTGTGTGTGTGTGTGATAGAGAGAGAGAGAGAGAGAGAGAGAGAGAGAGAGAGAGAGAGAGAGAGAGAGAGAGAGAGAGAGACTTTCAGAATTGGGAATAAGATTCTGAAACAGTTAGGTTTCTAGGAGATTATAATAAGAGCTCGTGTCTACATAAAGTCATGATGTAGGCCCAGGCAAGCATTCTGCATTTGTCCACTTTAACTGATCAAGATTGTGTTCAGAAGAAGGCACTGCTTTGCTTTGCTCTCTTTTCTGTGTGAATATATTCCATGAGGTCCCTACCACATGAGATTGGGGAGGGGGCATTTGACATCCAAACTACAGAGAGAAATAAGTAACTAATACCACCTAAAATGATTATTCTTCAATCCTTTTGCATAATATCACTTAACTATTAGCGGGAAATCTGATCCAAGGCAAAGTAAAAGCTATGATAAAATTAACACTTTCCATTTTCAATCCCCAGTGAGTGCTGGCAAAGATGGCTCTGCAAGTAAAAGTGCATGCCTTGTAAACCTGACAACCTGATTTCAGTGCCTAGAACCTGTAATGGGAGGAAAGAACTGACTCCTGAAAAGTGACTCTCTGATTCCCATACACTTTACATGGCAAGCGCATACCTGTATTAATACACACAACACACACACACACTAACACTTCACCAACACACATGCTATTAATAATATAATAATAGCAATAGCAATTGTTGTTGTTGTAGTAGTAGTAGTAGTAATGAATTTAAATTCCCAATCAAAAGTCAACCACCAACTTGAGGGGCTCCAGGAATGGAGTATACAGGACTGAATTTTGCTAGTATGTGTCTAGATAGGCTTTCATGATATCAGGGGTGATGTGTTCTTGGACATCTCATCTATGATTTTATTTCCTTTGGTCATGGCTACTACATTATGAGGTGATTCTCTGTTCCTGAATAGAGATGGCTGAACAGCTTCCTTACACTTCTTTGTGCAGGTGTAGGGTTGATCCAAGTTCTACCAAATCCCACCAGAAAGGTTTTCAGGATCAAGATTTCTGATAAGCATGGGGCAAAGATGTGTTTCAGCAGGCTTAGTCTTAGAAGTAAGACATGACATGGAGTCCTCCATGTAAACGAGTTAAGAGGCTTTCTGAGCACGGTGGGTAGAGGAAATCATAATATACACAGAGAGAGTATTAGTCAGCTTTTTGTTATTGAAACAAATGGCTGACGTAATTAACTTTAAAGTAGAAAGACTTATTTGGGCTCAAAGTCTTGAAGGCTTCCGTCTAGAGTCTCCTGTACCCAAAGCTTTAAACACTATGGCTAAGCAGTGAACCATATGAGAGCACAACGCAAACAATTCCATTCCACCTAAAGACTATGGAGATAGACGAGAAAGCTGTAGCATCTACTTCAAAGCCACACTCATGACTGTTGGGAATTGGTTCTAATGCTTTGTCTTGATTCAACTCACAAATGCAGAATCTGTGTGTCCAAAGGCTGAAATTTCCTGTTCCCAATTAATTTTTGATTGATCAATAAAGAGCCAACAGCCAATAGCTGGGCAGAGAAAGAAATGGGACTTCTGGGTTCCTGGGAGAAGAAACACAGGGAGGACAGAGAAAGGATCTCCTCCAGAAGAAGGGAGTAGGATAGACCATGCTGGGAAGTAATGGCTAAAATGTAGGTATAGAGGAAAGCATCCTCCAGAAGAGCTGCCCAGGAGCATCTTAGCCAGTAAAGATAAGTGGGCCACCCAGAAGGAGCCAGAGTGACAAAATGAAATATAGATTTAAGAGGTATTAAGTCAGGAATGCCAGAAGGGAGAATGGGCTGGCTGGAGAGAGGTTTAGAAGTGTCCAGCTATTGAGTTAGTCAAGGCATGACGAAATTAGCAGGTGTGTGTGTTTTTCATTTGTGAATTTAGAGAGCTCTCTGGCAGGTCCAGTGTGTGTGCAACCCATCAGGAGCCAAACCCGACTAACTAATTCACCACTATGCATGGCAACCAAAAGACCTGCTTGTAGGCCCAGGTCCCGTTTTCTACAGCCTTCTAATAACACCAGGCTGATGACTAGACATTTAAAAGGAGGCTCTGTGGGAACACTCCTGATACAAAGTATCTGAAGAAGTGTTATCTGCTTCCCCTCACTCTGCCACATCCTCTAAAAACCTAGGCATCCAGCCATTGCCTAGCTATCAAACAAAAAGTTCTCTGGTTGAAATAAGAGAAGACTGAGCTCAGTCCCCATTATAAAAAGTTTCTTATTCCCAACAAGTATTCAGGCCTTTTTTTTGTATCTTTAACAGTTGCACCTGCTTTCCAAAGAGGTAGTGAACAGGATACATTATTTACACACTGGCCATAGCACACAGCAGCAGATGCTGAGGCCAGTGACAGCTATAACATCAGGTTTGTAACTAAGTTTGTTTCAGCATTCAGCATAGAGTGACATGAGGATGTAGGGCTCCTCCTCAGAACTTCTGGTTCCATGGATCTAGGGGAAGCCTGAGAATCTGCATATTTACATCCTGAACCCAATACTCGGAGAACAATTATTGGAGCAGAGAGTCACGCTCACATTTGGAGGCCATAACAGGACTAGTCTCTCCACATCAGACTTTCTCTGTTTCACTTCTATCTAGCAACTTCAGCTTTTAATTACACCACCTCCTTCAGAAATGTCCTGTACTTAACAGAGTGCCATGTCCTTGGATCTGCCCCAGCTACTTACTCCTCTGTCTCTTATAAATAGTGCGATCATCACCTTGAGAGCTGAAAGAGAGCCAACACCTTATCTCTCTGGAATGCTGCTGCTGGTGGTGATGTGTGTGTGTGTGTGTGTGTGTGTGTGTGTGTGTGTGTGAGAGAGAGAGAGAGAGAGAGAGAGAGAGAGAGAGAGAGAGAGAGAGAGAGAGTGTTCAGAACTAGAGCTAAGATTCTCCTTTCCCAGAATCTGCCACATCCCCTCAGCTAACTCTAATGCTGTTTTCCAGTGAGCTTGCTTCTCCATTCTGCCAAATGACAGGGAAAAATAAGTAGCCAATATCATGTAATTGAGCTAGTCAAGTTGATTATTCTTCAATCCTTTAGGAAAATATTACTAAACATTAGCTGGACATCTTAGAGTAAATCTGACCCAGGGCATAGCAAAAGCTATGACACAATTAACACTCTGTAGCATTTATTATTCCCAATGAGGGCGAGCAAGATAGCTCAGCAAGTAAAAGTGCTTGCAATGAAACAGGTACCTCTATGTAAGCATTTGGGAAATTTCATAGCTTATAGGAGAGCAGTGAGGTTTGAAGAAAAGTGACATTCTGTGACCCACACACACAATTCTGCCACTAGTGGAGGGCATGTCAGAGCTCCAACTGCTGTAGAGCAAAGCAAGCCCTCAGTAACAGTTCTGATTTAGCCTTGAATCCATTATTTTTTACTGAGCAGTGGAGTTACTCAGAGATACTATCCTGGAAGTTCATAAAAATGATAGTAACGGCACATGATATTTTTATTACTGTGAGATTCCATATGGTTGCATATGGTCCTCCTCTTCTATCATAAATGCTTTTTAGATTCTGTATGAAGTCCTGATCTGGTGTGGAACAGTCTAGAGAAGAAGCTAGGAACTTACATAGTAATGGGGAATGCCGAATCTGTTAGAGACCTGACAGAGAGGACGAGACATGTTCAAATTAGACAATCTTAAAAACTCTTGATAACAGGACTATTGGCAAAAATGTAGGTGGAGCTTAGGAAAACTAACCCTAAGGATGGTATAGCTTCTCCTTTGCTTAATAACAGTAGAATAAACCTTTAGCTTACAAATATGTGTTTTACTATAGAGGTAGGAGCATAGACATACTGAGTGCCTGACATGAACTCTGGCCTTTGCTGAATGAAATTACAGTGATGCCATTGGGCAGACAATGGGCCAATCTCTTTTATGATGTTGGGGTTCTCAATTGGAAAAAACCACAAACCAAAATTACTCAGAAAATGGACCTATTAACACAGCCCATAGAATTCAGCTTTGAGCTATTCACAGCACAGTATGAGAGAGAACAGAGAGCAATTACAGACACAAGCAGGAGAAATCCAGCCCATTTCTCAAAGGCTAATCTCCACTGGAAAAGAAAATATTTCTTAAAATGAGGATTAAATCCCAGACAGGGAGATAAGAAGCAAAGAAAAACAAAACAAAAAAATCATTGTTATTCAACTAGTCATCCCTAATATTTTTAAATGAGAGATATGGTTTGAATTTTAGGTATCATAGGAAACAAAATAATATTAAAAGACTCAGCCCTTAATGCAACAGCAGGAACATTCCTATATTCAATCTCAGAAAATAGAAAAATAGAAGCTGGGGAGATTTTTAGGTTGGATAAAGTGTTTTCAGTCCAAGCATACAGACCTGCATTGCACACCAAACATGCAGCAGTGAGGAAGTAGAAATGTGGATTCCACAGCCTCACTGGCCAGCCAGTGTCAGTAAGGTAGACAAAATCTAGGTTCAACAGAGATCCTGTCTGAGGGAAAAAATGAGGCAAAGAGCAATAGAGAAAGACTTCTAACAGCAACCTCTACTTTCCACATGAGCCCACATAAATGAGCACACTCTTACACACATGTGCACAGGAGTGTACAACACACAAACACAGAGTAGAAAAAATAATATGTCAACAAATATATAAATATGAAAACAGGAAGGGAACACATTCGTTGAGAGTTAGATAGGAATCTCATGTGGTTTGCAAGGATATTAATATCTGAGGGGAGGTTAGCAGTAGGACACAGTTTGAACAAAGGTGTGAGATGAGAAGAACAGAGGTGCATTCAGGGATTGGGAGGAAAATGAAGCACAATTTACACGAAAATGTAGACTGGTGCCAAATTGAGACAGACGATTTGGAAAAAGAGACATAGGGAGACACCGTGTTAAATGTTTAATAACTTATGTGTGAATGGGGATGGCTTGCTCAGTCCAAGATATGCTGTGATCCCAACATTGCCAGGGAACGCGAATATAACGGAACAGACTGAAGGGCAGTGAGCCTGGAAGTAGAAGTCGAGTCAAAAGGCAAACATCAAGGAGAGAAAACAGCTACGGACAGCGAGTTTGAGAATGGATACATGCGGAAACAATATAAGGTCAACATCAAAGCATATAGTCACTTCAATAAGATGTGTAAAGAATGAAAAGGGCTGGGCGTGGTGGCACACACCTTTAATCCCAGCACTTGGGAGGCAGAGGCAGGTGGATTTCTGAGTTCGAGGCCAGCCTGGTCTACAGAGTGAGTTCCAGGACAGCCAGGGCTATACAGAGAAACCCTGTCTTAAAAACCAAAAAAAAAAAAAAAAAAAAAAAAAAAAAAAAAAAAAAAAAAAGAATGAAAAGGGATTTGTCTCTAAAATTTCTTGACTAGCTTTTTAAAGAAGATGTGTATGCCCCTGGTCATGATAACTTGGATGTGAGACCCAGACAAGCCAATCATGAAATTAAGATACTGCCCTGCATCTAAATAGAGATGATGAATCTGGTAGCTGAGAAGACCTAATATAGGAAACTACACTGGGGTGATGGGTGTTGTAAACAAGTGGAAATGAAAACAAGAAAATTAGGGTTATAGACCAGCTAACAATAGGCTGTATCTGACTTAAAAACACTCTTTCATGGGAATATTCAGCTGACTAACACAGTGGCAGACATACAGGAGACATGGGATGGAGGATGTCAACACTGAACACCATTTGTAATCCAACAAATAGTCTAAATATTTTCTAGGGATTAAGAAAGTCTTAGGTGCAGACTCATGCATTCATGGTGCCACTTACCTCTTTGGTTTATTTCACATTTTCTCCAATTAACTGGGTGTGATGGTGCATGCTTTTGAAAAGCAGTACTAGGGAGACAGAAGCGGGTAGATCTGAGAGCTTGAGGCCTGCCTGGGCCACATAGAGAGTTTCAGGCCACCCAGTGCTATACAACGTGACAAAGAAAAACAATTTGGAAATGTGTTAGTTTCTTGCTGTCACTATGATAAATCATGCCAGCTTTGTGAGTTAAAACAATAGTAATTTGTCATCTTTCAAGTCTGAAATGGGTAGCAAAGGACCCAAACCAAGGTTGTCATTTCTTTGGGGCTATACTTGCTCTGAGATTCTAGATGGAATCCATCTCTTGCCTTCTCCAGCTTGTACAGACTCCTGTCATTACTTGGCCAATGGGTCCTTCCCTCACGTTCAAAGACAAAGTCTTTGTTACTCTTGTTTTTAGATACAGCTTAAGTAGGATACAGAGATGGAAACAATAGTAAGACATAGAAAGGAAAAAAGCCTCTCTACCCTAAAATCTGATTTACATTGATTGACTTTGGGTGAAAGTCAAGCTCTTCAATACAACTAATACAAATCAAAACTGGTATGAAGAAATTCCTACAGAGGCAACATGTTCTTTACTTAAAAGAGACTTCAAACACAGATGGTAAATGTGTCTTTGTGAACAGCAATGCTCCCTCATCTTCTAAATCTAAGCAAGGCATTTCAAAAGCCACCTACATTAGTCAGGCTTCTCTAGAGTCACAGAACATATGGAATGTCTCTCTATATTAATGGAATTTATTGTAATGACTTACAGTCCTACTAACACAACAATGGGCAGGCATGGATGGGAAATCTAAGAATCTAGTAGTTGCTCAGTCTGATATGGCTAGTTGTTTCAGCTGGTCTTCTGTATAAGGTGGAATCCTGAAGAAGTGGGTTCCAATAGACGTGCTGGCAAGTAAATGTAAGCAGGTGAAAAAGAGTGAGACTTCCTTCTTTCAATATCCTTATGTAGACCTCCATCAGAAGGTGTGGCCCAGATAAAAAGTGTGTACCAACTTGCCTGGATCTGAAACTTGCTTTGTCCCAGGCTGACCTAGAATTCAAAGACCTGCTTCCCTCAGTCTCCTTGGATTAAAGATGTGTATTACCTTGCCTGGGCCTAAGTTTTTCATGGCTACTATGCCTCAAGATCTTCATGTCAAGATACAGGATAGAAATCTGTGTCTTCCAGCATCAAGATCTGGATCACAAATGTGCCCTTCATTTTTGGATTGTAGTTTATTTCAGATGTAGTCAAGTTGACAACCAGGAATAGTCATCACACCACCTTACAGCTTCATTTACACAAGGAAAATTGCAGATGACAATAGAAACAAATACTCCAGCTCATGTATTTTTAAGTTAGAAACTACTTTTATAACTTCAAAAGCTATAAAAATCACATACATACACAAACACACATGAGACACAGGCAAATGCAGACATAGACACATACAAACACTGACACACACACACACACACACACACAAATGGACACAGAAATGCACACAGACATATATAGACACACACAGAGACACAGATACATGTACACTTATTAACACATATATATCATTATTAAGATACTAGGATATCTATTTCTAGTTCTCTCTCTCTCTCTCTCTCTCTCTCTCTCTCTCTCTCTCTCTCTCTCTCTCTCTCTCTCTCTCTCTCTCCCTCTCCCTCCCTCCCTCTCTCCATTCCCTCTCTTTTTCCATCTCTCCCAATACTTAAATACTTAAAAAGTATGTAATCTACTTTTCTCTCATCTCTTTCATAATAAATATCAAAGCTGCTTCATATTGGCCCATTCTGAAATTTCTTCATGCTATAGCTTAAGTTTCTAGCCATGCATGAGTAGAAAGCTTCATCAGAACTGTAAAGCCAGCAGTAGCTCCCACAGCTTCTGACATCCTTGCTCTTTCTTTTACTTGTAAGAATGTTGGTGATTGCATTGGACCTACCTGGATGGTCCAAGCATCTTCTTACCAAAGCATCCTTAGCTTAATCACCCTAGGTCATCCCATTTGCCATGGCAGGAATATTTTTAAAAGTCCTGAGGATTGGGATGAGAAAGTTTGGGGAAGCTATTATTTTGCCCATTAGATTGATGCTTCTCGGAATCCTCTTGGTATTATAAAATCCTTGAAAAGGTATCTTATATGTAGTTCCTAGTAGTCAATAATTCACTGGTGCTCTCAGGCAGAGAGCTCCCAATCTTTCTTTTGCCCCTATGGAAGGAAGATACCCTCCTAAGGGAGTCACCAGACTAGCCCTGCTGTCATCACAGAATCTTTTCCTCTCATCAGAAGAAACTTGTCAAAATCATTTCCTTTTACCAAAGGAACTCTACAGATTCTAGGTCTTAGTGTGAATAGATTCTTTAAGAAAAGGAAGAAGGAAGCAAGAACAAGGGACAGCAAGAAGAAGAAGAGCAGCTGCTCTTCCAGTGCAGAGCATGGCTGAGTCCATTTGGATTAATTGTGTTCTACATGCTTTTTGTTCAACTTTCAGTCTAGAACAGCAGTCATCATAATCTACATTTTATTCTATAGCAGAACTGGACTCAGAAAAGAGAAAAGACCTAGATTAAGCTACTAAGCAGTAGTGCTATGCACAGTCTGCAGAGCTTTTACTGCTCTATCACCATTCATTAACTGAGTTTTTCCACTATAGGACAGCACACTATTCTATAAACAGTTCCTCTCATTCCTTTAACAGCACTGTCCTATGTGTTACTCTTTGGGCCCGGAATATTCTTCCCTCTACAGTGCATCTCTTGTTCTATAGCTTTTCTGGTTGAACCTGACCATTTCCACTGAGAGTTTTTGTGGTCACTCTTTTTGTAGTAAGTCTCCCGCCAAATCATCCTGAACCCTTCAATGTAGTAAAATTTTCATTATAGCTTTCACCAGACAAAAGCAGAGTGTGTATACATATATACACACACATATATATGTGTGTGTATATATATATATATATATATATATATATATATATATAAAGTAGAAAAGTCCATAAAAATCTATATAACTCAAGCAATTTTGTGTCCCTAGAACCCGCCCCCCTCCAAATATCAAACAACAACAACAAAAAAACTTAGAATAGGAATTTCCAAATAACTGACTATTGAATGAATGTGTGGATGACTATGTGACAGGAGTGTTGAGAGAACAAGAGTGTAAGAAGCATGGTGTGAGGATATAACTATTTATATTAAGTAAGCATTTCCTGGTTTTTAAATAATACTGGAGATGAATGGTCCATGAGCCAGGATGTAGATAGGGCGTTTAGCCAATATATAGATGGCTCAAAAAATGTAAAGAAATGTTTGGTTATCTATAGACATTTTATTCTGTGATGGCCTACTTTGTTTTTGTTACAGAGTTACAGATGAGACATGACATTAGGGGAAACAGGGCACTATGGGGCAGGACATGTTTCTGGAGCCAGGTCAGCTTGGAAATCATAGCCTCTGCCCGTTCTGAAATTTCAGGAAATCAATTATGCTCCCAGACCCTGGTTTACTTCCACTAATTACTAAAATAATAAATTCTAGGTTCCAGCATTGCCCTAAATGTGCAGATTAGTGACAGGATTTAAATCACCACACTTGCAGACATTTGTTTTTTTGTTTTGTTTTGTTTTCTATCCCAGTTTCCCTAACTGGCTTGAGCCAGCCTTGCAAAGCGTGCTGACATGTTTTCATTCTCCGTAGTTTCTTTAAACTTCAGGGTTACATCTAAAGACTATTATTGTGTCCCTTGGATGCCTCGGGGGATGGCTGAAGTTTAATAGAATCTCATTCCTCACAGAGACAGCCCTGCGGGGATGTATCCGAGGGCAGCCATCAGCCCTAGCTGTTGCACACTCACCTTGGGTAGGAAGGAGGACAGACCATTCCCTGGAGCCAGCCACACATGCAGGGAATCAGATAATGGGAGGCCAGGTTAGCTTTAGCTTCCTGTCAGTGTCTGCCTCCAGGATCTACTCTCTCCCTACCGACCAAATGTGACACGGTGGGAAATTATTTCTAAAGAAACTTACAGGCCCTTGAGCAAAAAGTTGATCCCATTACCTATCAATCTTCATTACAATAAGAAATTAGAGCTGAGACGCCCCCATGGAGAACTCAGGACTGCCTTCCTCCCACACCTGCAGAGGGTCACCTCACAATTACCCTGTACAAGACTTAGAGAATTATAAATTTTACATTAAAAGCTCCATTTTAATAAACCCAGTTCCCGACATCTTTCCTGGTTTCTCCTATTACTTTCTACTGCTTCATACATCTGAAAGAGCCTGGTGCAGATACCAGAATAACTTCTGGTTTATAAGAGCAGGTAGCCAGTCTTAGATAGAGAACCCAGTAGAACACACATCTAGATCACTCATCAACTGAAGCTCTACTATGAAAGGGGTTCTCCAGAAGATCTGGAGAAAATCAAATATACTAATAAAGGTTTCCACGAGAATGAATAGCATGGGAATATCTGGAGAACCGATAAAAATAGCAACTTTTGGACCACTGATAACCTACTGGTTCTAAAGTTGTGGGAGAGAAGCCAACATGTCTGTTTTAACAAAGCACCCAGTTGATGTAGTTGATGCCTAGTCCAGTTTGAGAAACATCAGATTAGATCAGTGACTTTGACTTCCAACAATGACTCAAAGAACCCATGATGCCTCCATCTTCTGACTTGGCTGATATGATAGAAAAACATCTGCCCCAAGGTCGTGTGGAAACAGTTGAGGACTACCAAGAGAGGCATAAAATGATCAGATAATAGACAGGGGTCAATCAGGTGTCATGTCTTTCATGCAAGGCTCAAGCAGGTACCTAGACCTTGTGTGAAACAGTGGAGTTGTTGCAAGAGGCTGTATGCCTATTCTGCTCACAGATGCAGGCCACGTGTGCTGTTTCTAGGAATATCTCTCATTCTGAAACTCAGATATGGCTGGTGAGTTGCAGCAAGTGAGCTCAAGTACTGGTCAGTATGGACCAAATACTCTCTGCAAATCTGAACCCATCATTTTCAGTAACAATGATAGGGCACTGTCCAGAAATGGCAGAGCCCTTATTTACATAAAACGACTCAGATGGAAACTGTTGATGAGAACATTTTTCTATTTTCAGATGCCCTCTTTCCTTGTTTTGGGTAGCTACTTGGTTTCTTGCTCATGATCAGAGCTGTGACTCTCATAGAACTCAAGCAGATACCCTAATAACAAGGCTTGCTTGTATCTCCCCGGGTCCTGACTCACTTCTATCATCTTCTAGACAGAGGAACTCTTCCTAGTGATGAGGTGCATCTTTGACTATCTTGAGCAGAAAGTCAGACACATTTCCTTCAAAACTTTGTGTTTCCCCAGAGGCAAGCAGTCTGGGATATTTTGAACTCTGCATCCTGAAGAAGTTTTGATGCAGTAGATGATACTTTCCAGGAAACATGGCCAAGAGATAATAATAAAATGAATATACACAGGCCTCCCACCCAGCTTTAACAGACAGAGTTAGGTAGTGTTCCAGAAGCCCTAGTCTAGCTTACACATTTCATTACCCTTTCAGGAAATTTTATACTAACGACCCCTTTCTGTTTCCATAGATTCTGACATTTATCTACATTGCCTTAAAAACAGATTTATATTAGCTCTTCTTGGGTTTCACCTAAACCAAACCATAATGTTGATTTTCTCTAGACTACTTCTTCAGCTCAATATGATATTTGTGATATTTACTCCTACCACAGTTTGTAACTATGATTCACTTGTTTCTACAGATGCCTTTTTATATTGTGTGGCTATACTGATATCTCTTTATTTCTCCTACTGTTTCATATGCATAAATTGTTCCTCTTTGTTGGTGGTGATTTAAAGTTTAATGTATGTGTTTGCCCATGAACATTCTCCAGAGTACTTCAGGATGTGTACTGATGAAATGAACTGCTAAACTCTACCATATTCTCATTTGTTAGGTTCACTGGAAAATGAGCAACTCTTTATGTATAAGTAGAATTTGACAATAAGCAATAATGATAAGGATGCATAGCAGAGGAGATTCTCATCTGCTTCCAGCAGTGGCATATATGTTTTATAAAACTACTCTGTAAGGCAATGTATAAATATATTCCATAGTCTGGAATAATGCTTAGATAAAAGGATAGTGAATATAGAATTCTATAAATCCTTGAACGCTGACTCTGGAAGCAACATTAGGATATTAAAACAAATTTACATCTGAGTTAGAAGTTCTCCACCGATTGTAAACACATTCACAGTGTTAAACCCTATTTATAATGATAGAAGTCACTGTAATTATTCTTCTAGGTAACTGGCAGGTTCCTCAGAGAACTTGGCTTATTAAAGGCAACTAGACATTGTTGGGGATCACAGGAAACCCATTTCACCTACAGTTTATATATACTTAATTTACACTGCTGCTCTTGAGTTTTATAGTCAAGAATATTCATGACTGAAAGAAAAAAATATCACAAACATTCACAATATTGTAGTTCTTTCAACCTGATTATCAAATGATTCTGTACAAAGGCTCTCATTTCCACAAAATAATTAGTGTCATTCAATTAGTGCACATTTTGAGAGATCTGCCCAGTTGATACATAGCATAACCTAAAGCCTGAAGGAAAGTCTGAGAAGATCATTTGGGGAGGGGTTTTGAGAAGGAAAAAGCACCATGTGTGTGTCTAGAACAGAATGCATGCTCAGATGAGATCTAAGAGACAAATGGCCACTGCTGACCAAGCTTTGCATGCAGGAATGCAACTGTCAGAGTGAAGGAGCGCCAGGCACAAAGCCAGCCTGAACAGTCAGCAAGAGGTGATTTGTCGTGTTCTTGTTGTTTCAGTGTTAACAGTATGTGAAGAAATCTGTGTCAAAATACTGTCTGTGCACAAACAGAATGATCAAGTGCTACAGTGACAAAACCAAAAGGACGTCACTGTACAAAAATAATAGTTTGGAAATGCTCAAACAAGGCAGCTGGAGACCTTCTCTGAGGTTAAGGGCACTTGCTGCTCTTGTAGAAGACCCCTGGTTCCATTCCAAGCAAACTGACATGGTGGGTCTCAGCCATCCATAATGCAAATACAGGAGATTCAAAGCCCTCTTCTGTCTTCTGTGGGCACCAGGCACATATGTGGTACATAAACATACGTGCTCGCAAACATTTATACACATAAGAATAATTAAAACCAAATAATCTATAAAAGCTTATACAGATGGGTAGTTTTACCCTTAAATCACTAACAGTAGCAATCTGGAAAGAAAATTGATGTGACTTTCAGGGTTCCTTTGTCATATAGTTAACCACGCAAATCGCAACAGCACCAACAAATTACAGGTGTACAGTGAAACAGCAAACAATATTTTTTTTATTTGAAGAAAATTTTGAAGAAAAAACTTGAAGAAAAATTTTAGAAGAAAATTAAAGAAAATATGTAGAAAATTTTGATATAAACCATCCTTAAAGAAGCATAGACATTGGCCTTACCTGACAAAACTTAAGGATAACTCTGTGAAACGTATCCAAAAAGTGACAGGAAGCTATGTGCAAAGAAGTGAAAGAAATCAGTCAGGCACAAGCAGTCAGGAGGGGCTTGAGAATGTGGCTAAATCAAACCCTATAAAAATATTGGAATTGAAAATTTAAAAAACTGAAGGGGAAATTTTATTAGAAAGATTCAATGGTCAAACTCAGTGGGAAAAAAATGAATGTACCTGAATACAGGACAGGAAGGACAGTATATATTAACTTGTCTGAGAAACATAAAGAAAAATAATAAGATAAAGTTCATAAGTCATAAGGAGCTCATTAATAAAGAGAATCAGAGAAAAACAAGGGAGAAATGAAAATAGACAAATAGTATTTTTCATTTTTTTTTCTGTTTCATTATTAGTTCTTTTTTTATTGGTTATTTTATTTACATTTCAAATGTTGTCTTCCTTCCTCATTTCCTCTCCATAAACCCATCATCCAAATCTCCCTCCCGCTGCCTCTATGAGGCTGCTCCCCCATCCACCCACCTACTCCCACCTCACTATTCCAGCATCCCCCTACACTGGGGGCATCAAGCCGCCACAGGACCAAAGGCCTCCTCTCCCATTGATGGCAGATAAGACCATGCTCTGCTATGTATGTAGCTGGAGTCATGGGTCCCTCCATGTGTACTCTGATCCATGTAACTCATATTTTAATTAAACTGTCAAAAGGGGGCCTAGAGAGGGATGGCTCTACATATAAGAGTACTGACTGCTATTGACCTAGGTTCAAGTTGTGGTATATACTTGGTGGCATACAACAGTTTGTAACTCCAATCCCACAGGATTGGACACTCCCTCTATCTCAGTGGGCACTGCTAAAATGTTCGTATAAAGACCTTACATGCAAGCAAAATGCCCATACACATAAAGTAAATAAATGAAGGTTTTTTTAAAAAAATATATCATCAAGAGAAGAGCAGATGGCCCCCATCAAAGGAACCCTCAGTAACACAAGGAACCAATTTAAATATATCAAGAGAAGCAAAATGAGAGTAGATGTCATTTTTAAATAACTTAAGGGAGAAAGATGAACCAAGAATACAAAAAGCAGTAGATCCATTCTTCAAAATCAAGGTAGTATTTCCTGATTAGCCAAAATCCAGGTTATTCCAAGTCTTTCCATAGGAATTAAAAAAATAAAAATAATGACTCAAAGCTGCACAAGGAAACATGTATTTTTAACAAAGGTAACTTTCATTCTTATGTGATTTTGATGATGGATGAATAAAGTAATTATAAAAATCTGTGTTATTGAACACAATGCATAAAAATGTAACTTGTGACAACCTAGTGAGGACCAAGGTATATGGAGCATATATTCTGCTTATTATTAATGTGTACATTAATTCATACCAGATTGTTATAAATTTAATATTCTATTTAAACCTACTATAATAACCCATAATTATAATCCATGGTAACCACTAAAAATACATCTATAATATACATATGAGAAAAAATGAGAATCAAAGTAGTGTCTTACAAAAATTGGGCAAACACAAAAGCAGATAGAATGAAGAAAAGTAAGAGCAAAAGAGTTAAAAGGCATAAAAATCTGTAAGAAAGTATAAATATTCTTTATTTTAATGATATGTCATATGCATAAAGAGATTAAGTTCTCTGATCAAACTGTAAAGCTCAACAAAATAGAATTTTCAAAACAACTAAATTAATGCTGTCCACAAGAAATTTGATTTTTACTTAAGAAAATGCTGTTGTTTGAACACATCCTTCCCTCAAAAATAAAAAAAGCATGTTTAGTATATAACAAATATATTACCAAGTGCTATCAGTGAGAGGTAATGGTGCCAAGACGTCTCTGCCCTTAAATGGATTAATGTCAATTGTAAAAGGACTTGAAACTGAAAGTTTGGTTTCTTTACTTTTATACATATATATACTTTCTGTGATGAGATGACAGCAAAGACATTAAAAGTCTCTCTAAGACCCTTGGTCCTATGAATGCTCTATGCCCCAGTGTAGGGGAATGCCAGAGCCAGGAAGTGGTAGAGGGTGGGTTGGTGTGGTGAGCAGGGGGGAAGAAGGAGGGAATAGGGGCTTCTCGAAGGGGAAACCAGGAAAGGGTATAACATTTGAAATGTAAATAAAGAAAGTATCTAATTTAAAAAAAAAAAGTCTCTCTAGATGTCAACTGCTCTGTCTTAGACGTCAAATCTCCATAACTATAAGAACTAAATCTGTATTCGCTATAAACTAGACAGTCTATAGTATGCTGGCACAGTAGCACAAAATAGACCAAGACAGAAATTGAGTTCTGAAAAGATGAGCTATAGCAGGTACTAAAGGATATAGAAAGCAGTTTTGAAATGAATGATTACAGGCTGGAAGAATTTAGAGGAATAGGCTAGGAAAAGCCTCAATAGCTGTGAATGGAGCATCAAGAGCAATTCTGTTAAGGGCTTGGAAAAAAAAAAAAAGAACAAACCTTAAGAGAATCCCAGAACATCTCAGAGATTTCTTAAGTGGGCACAATCAGAAATGTACATGGTAAAAGCCATTGTGATGAAGACTTGGATAAAATGGAATAGGAAGTTATTGGGAAATTGAGTAAAGCCTACCCTTATTATACAGATATTGGAACAACTGTGTCTGAGGCCTAAGATTTCATGGGAAGTAGAGCTCAACAATGACAGACTAGAATATCTGGCAGATGAATCTAAACAGAAAACTATTCAAGAAATGCCATGGCTATTTGTGGCTGTGTCTGGTAAAAGAGTATGAGACAAATTATTTGAAAATTGAACATATAGCATTAAAGTGTTTTTGTTCTGTTTGCCTTTTCATAAACTAGCTGAAGAAATTATTTGTGGTGTTAAGTAGATTTTATAACTAATCCAGAATGTGGAGACGTCTGTATTATTGTGATTATTGTAATTGAATGTCTTGATACCTCTGTGTTTAAATGTCTAAATTTAACACATAAGCATAAGAAAGAAGGATGTACTAAATGGTTTTCAAAATTATCTTGACCATGTAAACAATACAAAAGCATGCTAAGGCAAGAATAAGAAAGATGTGACCAATTGACTACTTACTAAACATACTTTTATGAAAAAGTGTTATAGTCCTTAAACCAGTGGGAAAGTGACCCTGAAAACATTTTGGAAATCTTATGTATTTTTCTACTTATTTGTATGTGGACTGGATTTCATGGTGTATGTGTACAGATGGAGCTCAATGTTCAATGTCTTCCTGTATTTCAGAATATTTTCTTTCTTTTCAGCCTCATCTATTTCTAGGCATTTATTTATTTATTTATTTATTTATTTATTTATTTATTCATTTTTTTCACATAGCATCTCTCAATGAACCTAAAGCCCATAGTTGACTATTCTGGATAGCCAGGCAGTCTTTGGGTTCCTTCTTTCTCTTCTTTCTAGTATTGAGATTATAGGTATGCACCTTGATACTTGGTTTTACTGGGTGGTTGGGAATCTGAACTCAAGTCCTCATTTATCCATGATATTGAGCCATTGTTCAATTTTTTGATTTGGAGATAGTTTAAGGAATCAAAGTTTCTACAAATGCCCTCTTGGGACCTTCACATTCATCTCTAAGGCTGTCTCTGAACTCTGCTCTCCAAATTCCAGTACATAACTCTTCTACTTTCCCACCAATGGCTTATATTGGTCCAAGTTTGACTTTTGCTTTCAACCTTAGAAAACATAAGTGGTCAGTGTTGGAGACATCAATGGGTAATTGACAATTCAGACTACAAAGCCACGTGAGCCAACAGGTATATATCAAAGGATGTATTGGATATTCTGATGGCCTAAGCAAGATATACTGTAAGAGTAAAGTTATCATAGATATGTAAGAAGATTTACCATAGATAACATAGAACTTTTTCCACAAATGGAGTGTATTCCTTGAACTGTAAGGTCATCAGTGTGCAACTGCAACCTAAGAGAATTACAGTTAAGAGACTCCAACTTATAAGAGTAGCTGTAAAGCCTAAAAATCAAAGCAACAACTAAGCTGTCAAGTTATTTACAACAGTGCAGTAGTGCAATTTCATCTTGGCAGTAACCAACTCCTGTCTAATGGGAATTATGGTCCAATCAGTAGAACAGACTTTGTGATACTGTGAACTCCACCAAGCTCCCTTAGCTGATGAGATTGGAAATGTGAGAGGAGAACCCACTATTTCCAGTTTCCTAAATTAATATCATTCTTAGTTGTATTTTAAATTATTACCTTCCTACTCACAGATAAATATAGTTCTTACCAATCAACAAAAAAAGCTTCTCTTTGCAATACATAGAGAGTAATACAGAAATCTTCAACTGGTCAAATGTAGTTCTCAGATTCAAATGATACATGTGCAGTGTAAGCCTTATACCCCTTCTTCCAATGGGCTGAAAAAGGAGGGTCACAGAAAATTTGTAACAACCACAGGCCCATGACATCTGTGGCTATGTAGAATTAGATTTGAAAGGAACAATGAGACCATAAAATCTCAACAATGGTTGCCTAAATAAGACTAGGATGATAACAGTACCAGTTGACATGCCAATATAGGCAGATAAAATTACACAGTGTCCTACCCCTAGAGGAAGAGCTATGGTAGTCAATGACTGCTGAGAACTGAGGGATAAAGTGTCCTTCAAATATGCAACTGCATAAATTATCCCATCCCAAGTAGTCAGCCATATTCATATGCATTGCAAATAATGATAGATAGAATCAGTTGGTCGTAAATTCATCTGTTTGTATATATATTTGTAAATATATGTGCATAGATCAAACAATAATAATTAAAGTAGATATCTTAAATTTTGGTGGGGGAAAAAAGCATTAAATGGCTTTCAGGGGATGTAAAGAGGTGAGAGAGATGCAGAAGTAATGTTCATATATGAAGTTCAAAAGAATAAAATTATAGACTGATTCCCCCGGTGAATGTAGATGCATAAAATGTCAATAAAGTAAAGACAAAATATATTCAAAATGAAAAACAAAAATAGTACGTATTGACCAAGTTGGCTTCGTTTCAAGGACAGTTCTATATATATAAGTCAATAAATATTATCCATCACATAGACACAAAAGCAGAAACCACATGATGATCTCATTATATATGGAAAATGTCTTTGATAAAACAAAAGACAACTTCATCATAAAAGTTATGGAAAAGCTAGAAATGGAAATCTCATAAAGGCTGTAGCAGCAAACCTATAGCCAACATATTGTCAAATGGAGAAAAATACACAAAGTCTCCCCATTAAGATCAGTAAAAAGACAAGGATTCCTATTCCCTCTAATTCATATCAAATATAGTACCTGAAAGCGTAGCTAGAGGCAGGAGAAGAAAATAGAAAATTAAGACGTAAATGTGTCTTCATTTTCAATTTATACAATTCTGTATGTAAGAGATGCAAAGACTCTATCATTAGCTCTCATATCAAGTAAACACTTTCAGCAAAATACAAGTTTTCAAAATCAACTCACAAAAAATCATTAGTTTTACTATATAGCAATGACAAATACACACATTAAAAAAGAAATGAAGGAAACTATCACACACACACGCACACACACACACATACACACACACAACTAAACCTTACCAAGGAAATGAGATCCCTCTATAATAAATCTTTAAGACACTTATAAAAGACATTGTAGAAGACAATTGAAGGTGACAGACATCTTATGCCGATTAATTGAAAGAATTAATCTCATGAAAATGGTCATCCTGCCAAAAGCAACCGACAGATTCAATTCAATATTAATCAAACTCCAAGGTCAGTCTTCAGAAACATATAAAAACAAAGCTGAATTTTAAATGGAGGTAATAAACAAACAAACAAACAAACAAAACAAGGATAGCTAAAGCAATCTTGAACAACAACAACAAAAACAAGAGTACTGCAGGAAGTATGAGACTTCTCGATTTCAAACTATACCATAGAGCCATGGTGTTAAAACCATCATGTACCAGCATAAAAACAGACATGTAAATCAATGCATTAGAATGGAGGACCCAGATATTCTCAGTTCATGTTATCAGTATTTTGAAAAAAATAATTTAAAAAAATATATGTTAGACATGACATCTTTTACAAATGGTACTGAGAAACGTGCATTTAAGCCTTCGGAACAATGAAACTGTATCATTATTGCTTACCCCGCACCAATCCTAACACCCAAGACCTAAGCATAAAGTCTGGTACTCTGATACTGCTAGGGAGTAAAGGTGATATCTCTGTCAACTGACAGAGACAGTGGGTACTTTCTGTCAGGATTCCTGTGGTGCAGGGAATGAGAACTGACAACTGGGATCTTATGACATTGAAAAGCTTCTGCATATCAAAGGATTGGTGTCTAGAGAACACCAAGAACTCAAATCTCTGCACATGAAGAAAAATATAAATAAAAATTGACTCTAGGACTGAACAGAAAGTCTTCAAAACTTACAAACACCTAACAAACAATTTTGAAGGTGTTAAACATCTTTGAATAGTAGGGAAATAGAGGTTAAAACAATAGTGATATTCCATTGCAATTCAGTCAGAATGGCTATGATAAAAAGTATAAATGACTACAAATCCCAGTGGAGAGAGTAGGGATGTAAATTAATACATGTGGAAGTCAGCTGGGAGATTTCTCCAAAAAACCTAGGGAACATATGACCTTAGTAAAGAACCCCAAAATACTGTACATTCTCAAGCAGAAATGGTTGTGGATCCAAATCCATTGCAGTTTTTGTCCCAACTCTAGGAAACATAATCAACTTAGATGCACATGAACTAATAGGTGTATAGAAGTGCCAGAGAGATAAATACACCATGTAATATTACTCAGCTTTACAGAAAAACAAAATTAAAATATATGGAGAAGTGGGGCTAGAAAAAATATACATAGTAATGTCATCCAGTAGCAGAAAGACAAATTCAACATGTTCTCTCTCATATGTGGATCTAGCTTGGAATCTTCTGTATGCCTAACTTTGAAGTACAATTCAAAGAAAGTCCTTGGGAATAAAGCCACTAGGGGAGGGGAGATGGTAAAGTCAGAGAAAACACAAATGGGAGAAGGGGGTACTAGGAAGAAGGCTTTACCAAGATGACGAACTATCAAAATTCTATATAGATTCTATGATCAAGAAATAAGAAAAATGTCAGTGGTAGGTGTGGGGATACCTCCCTGTGCATTATGGATCAGAGATGCCCCAGAAACACCCAACATGGGACAATCTGTTACCATTGCCTATGGTTTTCCTTCATAACAAAATCGTAGATGAATCTGAGTTAGATAGATAAGACTGTCCTTTGCCCTTCTGAATTAGTGCTAGAATATGTTGACTGTGAGACATTAGGATAGAAAGTAGTCTATGGGAAGGAAACAGAATAGGGAGTGTAAGGGCTCACTTTCAATCTGGAGATTTAAAAAAAAAAAAAACCAAACTATGTTTGAGAACTTAGCTGCTATCACCTTGTTAGAGTTAACACCTTTACAGAGTGATTTGGGCATTAGGACTCCACCCTCATGAACAGATAATACCAATTAAAAAGGCAATGCAGGGCCCCCAATGAAGGAGCTAGAGGAAGTACCCAAGGAGCTAAAGGGGTCTGCAAACCTATAGGAGGAACAACAATATGAACTAACCAGTACCCCCTACCCCAGAGCTGTGTCTCTAGTTGCATATGTAGCAGAGGATGGCCTAGTCGGCCATCAATAGGAGGAGAGGCTCTTGGTCTTGCGAAGATCATGTGCCCCAGTACAGGGGAATGCCAGGGCCAGGAAGCAGGAGTGGGTAGGTTGGGGAACAGGGTAGGGGGAAGATATAGGGGACTTTCAGAGAGGAAACTAGGAAAGAGGATATCATTTAAAATGTAAATTAAGAAAAATATCTAATAAAAAAACAAAAAAAAAACAAAAAAGGGAATATTTCTTCAAATATGATCTATTGCTTTCTAATGTTTATTTAATAAATATTTTCATCTCTCTGCACAGGGTGACACAATAAGGTCCCAACCAGATGACATCTCCTCAGTCTTGGACACTCCATTTTCCAGAACCATACAAAATAAATTTCTGTTCCTTATAAATTGCTCATTACATTCTATTCTTTTTTAGAAGTAGAAAATAGACAAAGACAGGTATAAATATGTTGAAAGTGACAGGATGGGAAAAAATATTTCATGCCAAATGACTCTTAGAGTCACTGTGTTGATTTAAAATACAATCAACTTTTAAGTATAATACTACTGCATGAGACAAAGAAGTACAACATATGTCTTTTTTTATTTTACTACAACATTATATTTATTTTTTTCACATTTTTATTAGATATTTTCTTTACATACATGTCTTTTAAAGTTCTAATTTATCAACAAGTCATAATGATTACAAAATGCATGCACCAAATTACACAAGTTAACAATAATGAATAAACAAGAAAACAGAGGAGGTGAGAGCTCAGTTGTACAGTCATGTTTGTAAACTTCAATACACCACTTTTAATAGTGGATATGACATACAGACTGAAGGTAAATAAAGATACAGAGGACTTTAACAATACCACAAATCAATTAAATGTGACAGGTACATATAAAACATTCAAGGCTAAAAGCAGCAAAAGACGCATTTCCAAGTGTTCATTAAACATTCTCTAGGATAGATATTATATTTCTCCACAAACAAGATCTAGTGAATTAAAAAGTATTGTTACCTCAACAGAATAAATAAATATTAGTAAATGTTGGGCAGCTTTTATTTTTAAAAGTCCCAAAGGGATGAAAGCACCTTTAAGCACAGCA
Organism: Mus caroli; assembly: GCF_978045245.1. NCBI lineage: Eukaryota > Metazoa > Chordata > Mammalia > Rodentia > Muridae > Mus > Mus caroli. Next base: position 28,778,550 of record NW_028227267.1, on the reverse strand, counting down.
CTGGGTAAAATAAGAAATCCCACTGAAAAGTTAGAAAATGCCAATAATGTCATCTAGCTTCCATAGGCACCAGCACTCATGTGCACATATATACATACTCGCATACTCACAGTCACACATAATAAAAACCAACATAATAAAACCAAAGGAATACAGGAGAGGAATCTCCCAATTGCAAAATCCTTCAGGATGAAGTGGTGTGTATCTTTAATTACATCACTCCAGGAGGCAAAGTCAGGGCTATCAAGAGTTTGTGGCTAATCTGGGCTTGAAAGGAGTCCCTGTCATAAAATAAATAAAAAACAAACAAGCAAAATATAGTGCATTGTGCATTCACAATAGACCCTTTGCTTGCCATAGACTTAAAAAAATTCCAACATACAACAATCTAAATATCTAAGAACATTAAAAGGATTATATACCATGAGTCAAGTGGGACTTGTCCTAGAAATGCAAGAATAGTTTAACATAAGAAAACCAATCAATATATTTTTTAAATTAATGCAGGGAAATAGTAATTTAAATTAATGGAGGAAAGGTATTTTGAGAAATCCAATACTTTTACATTATTTTCTTAAAGACTTAAATTGCTTTTATGTTTTCGCTCACATGTGTGAGTGTGTATAAGTGTATATGTGTATGTGTATAAGTTTATTTGTGTCTGTTGTATTTGTGTATGTGTATATGTATGTACACATGAGTGCTAGTGTTTCTAGAGGCTAGAAAATAGCAGCATTGGATCCCTCAGACCTAGACTAACATTTTAGTATCTGACATGGGTACTAAGGCCTGAAAGTTAATCCTCTACAAGAACATAGAAAATTCATAACTGCTGAGCCATCACTCCAGCCCTATCTTATGTAATTTTAAAAAGCACACAGAAATAAACAGGCATGTAAGTTAAATACTGTACAATAGATTCCTGAAAGCATATGCTTATAACACAGGCAATGGCAAATTTTAACCTAAAATAGAGGGAAAGTTAAGGATACTTGCATGCAATATTGTAATATTGTTTCAGGTTGTACTGGAAGTTCAAACAGCCTAATTGGACAAGAAAGAATCAACATGGGATATATAAGCTGGAAAAGAAGTCAAAAAATTTTAGGTAGTGTTTGTGTGAATTACACACATAAATGGCAAAGAATCCATCAGAAGCTACTAATATTAACGAAAATATCCAGAATCTCTCAGAGTAAAATTTATCAACCCGTGAAAAGTTGTGTTTTATGTACCAGTATTGAAGGACCCAAAAAATTTCACAAGGTAGTACCACCTATATAGTAACATCCATAACAATAAGTTACATCTGACAAAAGCTGAACAAGGAGGTAAAATCTTGTATTTCACACTTTCAGCTTTAGTGCTTTTATGAAGGAAATTAATACAAGTTATAAAATATAAATACATTAGATTCATAGATTAGGGATATTAATATTTTCCCATCAAATAACCTAAAGTGACACACAAATTCAATGTAATTCCTGTTAGCATTTCAACATCCATTTTTAACTCAAAAAATTGTTTACACAAAGAGAGGCACTGGGAGGCACACTTGGGGCCCCAGCAAGAACTAGTGAGTCATCTCCATGAAGAACTATGTCACTCAAGATGATTTCAATCAAAGTAATCTTCCTACTTCATTGTCTCGAGTGCCAGTTTTATAAGCATGAACAACCATGCTTTCAAAGGTCCACTTTTAAACTGGTGTACAATGTAATGTGTTTTACTATGCCATGTACTTTACATATGTACTTTGCTATTCACACTACTCTGACCTCTCTCCTGCTTCCTTTCTGGTCCACACAATAGTCTTCTATCTACATTCATGTTTATATGTGAAGTTTTTTAACTCTACATTATATATGAGAAAGAAAACATGCCTACAAATCTTACTTCTTTTGCTTAACATAAAAATCCACAATGTTATCTATTTTCATGTACATGTTATAATTTTAATCTTATTTATGGCTAAATAAAACTCCAGAGTGAAAATTTTACCACAGTTTTTTGTTATCTATTAACTTGTTTACTAGAATCATTTAGGCCAATTACATAACTTGGATGTTGTAAATTATACCAAAACAAGCACGATTGTACAGGACCTTCCAATAGCTATTCTTAAAGAAATGGACCATACAGATTTGAAAAGCATTTTTCAAGACACTAAATAGGTAAAATAAGCCATGGCAAAAAAAATTATAAACTTCTGGACCTTTATTTTCTTAGTTGAAAATTCATATCCAAGCTATACAAAAGAAATAATGAGGTCCTGGCATGAGTGTACATACATACATAAAAGGAACTCAAGACATTAAACTAGACATATGTGGACATTGAAATCTGATAAGAAACCAAGGCCTTGTATGGGGAGAATGATGTCTCTATAAGAAATAACATTGAAACAACATAACAACATTAAAATGAGCCAAGTTTTAGATCTATGTTACATAAAATGCAAAAAATCAACTAAAATGCATTAATAAGAAAAATAATAATAAAAAATTATCTTTTTATGGCTTTGGGTTAGTGATTAATTCTTAATTACATATGGCACTGAGTGCATGAAAAATTAATAAAAAAATGAGAGGGGAACAGGATATTATCAATAAAATACTGTATATAAAACAAAATGTATATAAGGCGGGTCTACTACCACAAATCTGTGATCACAGTTACTTGGGAGGTTGAAAGAGGCCGTCAGCAAATACAAGAAAAACTTGGGCAGTTGAGTGGGATATTGAAAACTTTGTCTCAAAATAATAAATTTCTTAAGAGGGTATACAAGGCATATAACCCCATAGTAGGGTTCAATCATATATGTGTGTATGTGCATCAATTAAAAAGGCATTTCAAGGAAAGACAGGTAATTAATCCACCTGACAGGTGAACTGCCCCAATACCTAGACTTGGTTTCCCAAGTATCATTCTACTTCTACTTTCCTGCTACCTTGCCACCTGCCACAGTGGCTGGGCTCCTATCTCCAACTGTGGCAGTCTCCAGCTGCTCAGATACAAGCCAAGCAAACAAGACAGAAGTACAGAGACTCCCTGATGCACCAAAGGCCAAGCAAATATCCTGAAGTCAAGCCCCCAACTTGGTCAGAAAGAAAGACACCCTAGGATTCAGAGGTCAAACAGGCCAAAAGACTACAAAGCCCAGAAGACTAAGGAGGAAATAGAAACCAAAGAATAAAACACAAATTTAGCAAAGACAAACTTAGAAATGAGCACCTAGACCTATAATCATCCAAAACTCAGATTGTGTTCTTACACCACTGTAAGAACACAATCAAAAACAGCCAGGGCAATAGGGTGCCACTAAAGGTCAGCTTTCCTGATAGCAAGACTAGAACATTTGGAAGCACAAGAAAATGACCTTAAAACCAACTTTATGAAGATGATAAAGGTTCTTAAAGAAGAAATGAAAAACAAAAAAATCCCATAAAGAAATTGAAGAAAAGACAACCAAAAAATTGGAAGAAAATAATAAATCCCTCAACTAATACCAAGAAAGCCAAGAAAAAACAAACAAACAGGGGGAGGGGATTGAAAGAAACTATGCAAGACCTGGAAACTGAAATAGAAACAATAAAGAAAGCATAAACTTCTCAACAGAAGGATCTGCCTTGGGCAGACTCTAAAAGACTGCTAAGGACAGATTAATATACTAGTAAAACTTTTAATCACCATAGGAGACAAGAAGTTATTCCATGACAAAACCAAATTAAAAAAAAAAAAACAGAAAACACACACACACACACACTACCACCATCAACATCAAAATAACAAGAATTAACAATCAATGGTCATTAATATCTCGCAACATCAGTGTATTCAATTAACCAATAAAAAGGTAGGCTAACAGAATGGGTATGAAAATAGGATCCACCATTTTGCTGCATACAATAAACACTCCTCAACATCAAAGTTATATAAGATAAAAGGGCTGGAAAAAATTTTTTCTAAGCAAACATATCCCAGAAGTAAACTGTAATAGCCATTGAAACATTTAACAAAATAGACTTTCTACCAAATTTAATCAAAAGATATGAGGAAGTACACTTCATGAGATTCAGTGGAAAAATTCATCAAAATAATGTTTCAATTCTGAACATCTATGCCCAGAATGCAAGGGCATCCATATTCACTGTTGCAACATTAATAAAGCTTAAGTCACATATCAAACCCTGCACATTAATAATTGAAGACTTTAACACCTCATTATCACGAAAGGACAGGTCATCCAGACAGAAGCTAAACAGAGAAATAATGTACGTAACAGATATTATGATTCAAATGGACCTAGTAGATATCTACAGAACATTTTATCTAAACAAAAAAGATTATACATTCTTCTCAGGACCTCATGGAACCTTCTTTAAAATTAATCACATATTCAATCATAAAGCACAACAATACAAGAAATACTCTGATATAATACTCTATATTTCTCTAGATCACCATGGATTAAACTGTACTTCAGTAACAACAGAAACAATAGAAAACCTACAAACTCATAGAAACTAAACAAAGCCTCTAATCAATGATCAGTGGGACAAGAAAAGTAAGAAAGAAAAAGAGAAAGAAAGAAAAGAGAAAGAAAGACAGGAAGGAAGAAAGGAGGGAGGGAGGGAGGGAAGGAGGGAGGGAGGGAGGGAGGGAGGGAGGGAGGGAGGGAGGGAGGGAGGGAGGGAGGGAGGGAGGGAGGGAGGGAGAGGTAGTTAGTTAAAGACCTCCTAGAATTCAATGAAAATGAATGCAAAATTATGGGACACAATGAAAGCAGTACTAAGAGGAAAGTTCATAGCACTAAGTGCCTTCATAAAGAAATTAGTATGGTCTTATACTAGTGACTTAACAGCACACTTGTAAGCTCTAGAACATAAAGAAGTAAACACACTGAAAAGGAATAGATGGCAGAAAATAATCAAACTCCTGGGTGATATCAATTAAATAGAAACAAAGAAAACATTACAAAGAATTAGTGAAACTAAGAGTTGGTTCTTGGAGAAAATCAACAAGATAGACAAACCCTTAGCCAAACCAACTGAAAGGCAGAGAGGTAAAATCCACATTAGCAAAATCAGAAATGAAATGGAGATGTAACAACAAGATACCAAGGAAATCCAAAGACTCACTAGGTATTGCTTCAAAACTGTACTAGTTGGATAATCTAAAAGAAATGGACAGTTTTCTTAGTAGATACTGCTAATCTAAGTTAAATAGAGATCAGTTAAACAATCTAAATAGACCTATATTTCTTAAAGAAATAGAAGAAGTCATGAAAATATCCCAACAACAACAAAAAAAGTCCAGAACTTGATGGTTTTAGCATACAATTATAATAGGTTTATTACTCCACAAAATAGAACTAGAAGGAGCATTACCAAATTTTTTTATGAGACCATACTCACTTTGATACCTAAACCAGACAAAGGTTCAACAAAGGAGAATTATTTCAGACCAATTTCCCTTCTGAACATTAATACAAAGCTACTTAATATTCACAAACCTAATGTAAGAACACATCAAATTCATCCATCATGATGAGGTAGGCTTCATTCCCAAGACACAAGGATGGCTCAACATGTGAAAATCCATCAATGTAATCCACCATATAAATAAACTAAAAGTAAAAAAAAACACATGATTATCTCATTAGATGCTCAAAAAGCCTTTGACAAAATCTAACATATGTTCATGATAAAAGTCTTGGAAAAATTAGAGTTGTCCACAGTTGGAAATGGTGATCTTCTTGCTGGTCTTGACATTCCTGAACCCAAAACGCTCCATGGCTTCCACAATGTTCATGCCTTCTTTCATTTTCCCAAAGCCCACATGCTTGCCATCCACTCATTCAGTCTTGGCAGTACAGATAAAAAGCTAAGAAGCATTCATATTTGGTCCAGTATTTGCCATGCACAAGATGCCAGGACCTATATGCTTCAGGATGAAGTTCTCATTCTCAAATTTCTCTCCATAGCTGGACCTGCTACCAGTGCCATTATGGCGTGTGAAGACACAAGTGACAGCTCACACTGAAGAGGATGTGGATCAAGGGAACACCCCTTCATCACTGGTGGGAATACAGATGTATACAGCTGCTTTGGTAATCAATATGGTGATTTCTCACAAAATTGGAAATTGATAAACCTCAAGATCCAGATATACTATCCCTGGGCATATACCCAAAGAATGTTCTACCATATCGCCCAGACACTTGCTCAACTATGTTCCTAGCAGTTTTATTCAAAATAGCCAGAAACTTCAAACAACGTAGATATTCCTAAACTACAAAATGGAAAAGAAAACGTATTACATTTACACAATGGAGTATTATTCAGTTATTAAAAAACTTAACATCACAAAATTTGCAAGCAAATGGATAGAACTAGAAAAGATCATACTGAGTGAGGTAAACAAGACCCTTCCTCCTCCCCCAGAAAAAACAAACATGGTATGTTTATATGTGAATATTAGCCTTAAAATAAAGGATGGCCATGATATAATACTCAAATCCATAAAAGCTAAGTAACAGGTAGGCCTCAAGGGGAGGACATGAATCTCATTGAGAAGAGGAAACATAATATACATCAAGGGTAGATGAGGAGAGTGGACTGGACATGGTGGGAGGTAGGGATGGGAAAAGGAGGGATCAGGTGTGGGGACAAAGAAGCAAAAGGGTACTGGGAGAGACAACTGGAATCAAAGGGCATCTCTGGGATGAGCTAGAAATCTAGGGCATTGAAAACTCCCCTAAAAAATGATATGGGTGATCCTAAGAGTCCTAGCATTGAGGGATATGGAGCCTGAACCAGCCCTCTCCTGCAATCAGACAAAACTTCTATCAGAGGGATTAAGATACCAACTCAGCCAGAAAACCTTAAACCCACAATTTGTCTTACCTATAAGATGTGCTAGGGTAAAGGTGGTACAGAAATTCTCTGAGCAGCCAACCAATGACTGCCCCAACATTGAGACCCATGGCTTGGTGGGGAACCTATCACTGACACTGCCTGAAGGGCCAGAATTTACAGGATGGATATCCAAGAAATCCACAACAAAACCAAACACAAATGAAAATTCATACATACTTACATGTCAGTGAAATGATTCCTAATGGCATTCTGCCATATTCATAGATTTGCATCTAGCCCAACTGTCACCAGAGAGGCTTCACCCAGCAACTAATGGAAACTGAAGCAGAAACCCACAGCCAAACATTAGGTAGCTTAAAGAATCCTGTGGAAGATGTTGAGGAAGTATTATAGAAGCTAAAAGGGTCAAGGACTCCACAAGAAAACCCACAGAATCAACCAACTTGTGCCCATAGGGGCTCACAGAGACTGAACTGCTAAGCAAGGTGTCTGCATGGGATTGAAATAGGTGACCCTCAGCACATGTGCCACAGTTACATGGCTTGATCATTTGGTGGAACTCATAACAATGGGAGCAGGAGCTGTCTCTGACTCTGTTGCCTGTCCTTGGGAGCCTTTCCTCTGCTAGATGCGCTTGTCTAGCCTTTATAGAAGAAGAGGTGCCTAGACTTACTGCAACTTGAAAAAGCAATGGCTGGTTGCTAACCCTAGGAACCTTGCTCTATTCTGAAGACAAAAGGAGGAAAAGGAGATGGGGGAGGTGCTGGGGGAAGGATTAGGGTGAGAAAACGTGGGGGAGAAAATGTGGTCAGAACATAGAATAAATAAACTTAAAAAAAGAGAATTACAAGGGAGAAAAAATTTTGAGAGCAACACATGGCAGCAAGGAAAACACAGTAGACAAAATTCAACAGATGAAGAAAAACTTCTACTATAATGAGAAAACATAGTGTGTGTGTGTGTGTGTGTGTGTGTGTGTGTGTGTGTGTGTGTGTGTGTGTGTATGTGTATGTGTGTGTGTAAAAGAGAGAGAGAGAGAGAGAGAGAGAGAGAGAGAGAGAGAGAGAGAGAGAGAGAGAGAGAGAGAGAGAGAGAGAGAGAGAGAAGGAGACATTCAGGAACATCTATTATCTTCCCCAAGATTGGTGTTTATAAGTCTCTTTAAGAGGTTGTTTTCCCATCTTTTAGTGTTGGTCAGATGACAAAAGACAAAATGACTGACTGGCCTACAGCTTTAGCATAAATATGTCCTGATCAGGCCTTGAACTTGTTCAGGCTCAACAGCAGTGGTGGGGGTAGAGAAGAAAAACCTGACAAGGCCTCTGTCTTAAACTAACAAGTTTATCATAGATCAACAGGGTGAAGAAGCTGGCCATCTTGGAAGTCCACCATTTTTGTTAACTATAACAGCTATTCTTCCAACCTGTCTGCCTAACAGTCAATGTATTTAACCCTGGGTCAACAGTGATTTTTAGTCTTCCACTGCTTCTCCAGCACAGTTAAATTTTGAAAGATTAGCAGGGCAGGCCCTCTACCTGAGTCCTACCTGTGTCTCTATAGGCAGCTATAGAAGTTTTATGGCTGCAATTCTTGGTAACATGTTCAACCCCTAGATGCTTGGGGACTAAGGATTCCCTTTTCCTTGTAGAATATTCACATATTTGTAATTTCTAAATTATCAACTGGACTTGGTCTCTTCAAAGGTTGATTGTCTGAATTTAGACCTCCCTGTTCCAGCTACCAATAGATTGAATTCCTCAGCTAATTGCATTCATAGAGACACTAAGATTCCCAGCATTTATTCATTCTCTTTTTGTCACAGGAGATGCAGCTCGGGACCTTGATTTGGAATTAGGTTCCTAAGAAAGAAGAATTAGTTCCCACTAGTATGTGTGTGTGTGTGTGTGTCTGTGTGTGTGTCTGTGTGTGTGTAGTGTGTGTAGTGTGTGTGTCTGTGTGCGTGTGTGTGTGTGTGTGTGTCTGTGTGTATCTAGTGAGTTTTGAAGAGCTCTGGATTTTCACCTAACCAGTAAAAGGAAAGCTCAATCTATGCACATACACATACAAAAAGTAACACACACACACATGCACACCAATGCACATGGGCATGATACACATGCACTTGCAAGCACCTGCATGCACAGGCACACACATGCATACAGGCTGTCACACATAGACACATTTATGTAACCATGCATAAATGCACATGCCCTCACACATACTGGCAGGCACTTGCATGCACATACATGCCCACAAGCAGTCATAGATACACACCTTGCACAGAAAAGGGGAAAAAAAGAAACTATAAAGACATTGCAAAGATGAAGAAAGGAAGAATGAACGCTTCATTTTGACAAAGGAGACAACATATAAATTAACTATAAAACTGGCCCCTACTCCGGAGTACCATGGAATTCTGAACACATTTACATGACTTGGACTCCTCAGATCATTGAGTTATTAAGACCCAGATCCTCTGTGTGAAGGAGGGGACTGGTTAGGGGAAGAACAGTGGATGACTTTCAATCAGAGACCACTGGAAACAGCAGAAAAAGAGAACACTGAGTAGAGAGGAAGAGATGGGATACAAGACAGTGAAGGAGACAGGGAACTAGAGAAGAGCTTGGCTGCCGCATAACACAAGATGGGGACAGAGAAAGTGTGGTGTTTGAGTTCCATTCCATTGCTGTGACAAAACACCATGACTAAGTGCTACTAAGGGAAGAGAAAGTTTTCTTGCAGGTGAGGTTATAGTCCATCACTGGAGAGAGTCAGGACAAGGACTCAAGCAGAGACTTAAAGAAGCAATTGAGGATGAAGCCCCTCTGAAAAAGTGTTAGGGGCCAGCTTCCATCTTGTGAGCTGGGGTATGTGCCTCAGCCAACTGTTTACAGAGTGCTGTAACCCCTGGGCTTAAGCCTTAAAATGATCATGGTGGTGGAAACTGATTCTGAGAAAGTCAAGCCCTATGCAGGGACACTGACAATGTGGGGCTGGTGACTGTCACAGGTATGCATGTGCTCTCTTTCTGCACAGAACACACACACACACACAGTCACACAGAAGCAAGGAAACATAGCAGCTACGGTTTATGGTCCACTGGGGTAATTAGGGCTGAGAATACAGTAGGGACTCAGATGGCAAAACTAATATGCTACCTGTATCCAGACACCTCTGGGAGCAACTGAATGGGCAACGCCTGTGTGGCAGTGTCTATTGTATACCTGGGAAGTTATAGATGACAAAGGAGCTTTTTAGGAAAGCCCTTTTGATAAAGGGGCAGTAATGGGATCACCCTCTTGATAATGACCTAACAATGCAGAACCTTGGTAACCACACAGCCAACTGCTTAGAGCCAGTCCATCAGGCTCCCTTGTCTGAGACCCTAGAGGAAGGAGGATGTTCCTTTGCTGTCTTCGGACTACTCGAGGCTCAGGCCACAAGAAAAACAACAGGGAAGGCCGTGGTGGTGTCTGGAGGCGTAGGGTTCACTCTTCGCTTCGACACCTCTGGCCATTTGCCAGAAAGAAAACAAACCACAAAGACCAGGTAACCCCTCTGAAATCTCCATGTTTTGATCTTTGTGTTTGGCAGTGTAATGATTCAGGAAAACATGGAATGATAAAACTCAATCAGAATGTTGCAGGCCTGTGCCTGTTTGAATCAACCCTCTTAATCTCTCATCAGGGTGAGAATGTATCCGCCCCAGAAGATCCGAGGGAGCACTGTACACAGTCACACGTCAGTGCCGACACATTGAAAAAGCTGGTGAACCACTTGGTCCCTTCCCTGCAGAGTGGGGACCCTTTCTTCATCCCTGCATTTCTCTCCACATACAGAAGGTTTGCCACCACCCTGCAGGTGCTAAATCTGCTGTTCAAACGGTGAGTGCCCATCTCCAAGCCCAGAGGTATCAGATCTTCTTGTTTGTTCTAGATCTCTCTCTCTCTCTCTCTCTCTCTCTCTCTCTCTCTCTCTCTCTCTCTCTCTCTCTCTCTCTCTCTCTCTCTCTCTCTCCCTCCCTCCCTCCCTCCCTCCCTCCCTCCCTCCCTCTCTCTCTCTCTCTCTCTCTCTCTCTCTCCCTTCCCCCCCCCTCTCTCTCTCTGTGTGTGTGTGTGTGTGTGTGTGTGTGTGTGTGTGTGTGTGTGTGTGTTTGCATGCGTGCATATGCCCACTTATTGTTTAGAGAATTGTCAGGATCCAACAGCATGAAGTATAAAACTGCTTCTCACAGGCTTGGTTCAAGTGAGTGAGCTGCCCAGAGCTGAGACCTTAAAATGGCTATAGCTATCTCCTCTATCATGAAAAACTGTTAAATTCTTCACCCAATATTTCTGAGGCCTTTGTCAAAGCACTTCTATGTGTAAAGGAGGTTCTAGAAATATTGGAGTACCCAATAGAGATGTGTCCAAGTGGAGACCCATAGAGGATAATCCAAGGGACATTGTGACAACTGAGATATCTGGATAAAGATGTTTGTGTTCACATTTATGCAAATATATATTTTTCTCTTTTTTCTTTCTTTTTAAAAATTTTTTATTAAATATTTTCTTCATTTACATTTCAAATGCTATCCCAAAAGTCCCTTATACCCTCCCCACTCCCTGCTCCCCTACTCACCTACTCCCAGTTCTTGGCCTTGGTGTTCCCCTGTACTGGGGCATATAAAGTTTGCAAGACCAAGGGGCCTCTCTTCCCAATGATGGCCGACTAGGCCATCTTCTGCTATATATGCAGCTAGAGACATGAACTCTGGGACTACTGGTTAGTTCATACTGTTGTTCCACCTATAGGGTTGCAGACCCCTGCAGCTCCTTGGGTACTTTCTCTAGCTCCTCCATTGGGGGCCCTGTGTTCCATCCAAAAGATGACTGTGAGCATCCACTTCTGTATTTGCCAGGCACTGGCATAGCCTCTGATAGACAGCTATATCAGGATCCTTTCAGCAAAATCTTGTTGGCATGTGCAATAGTGTCTGTGTTTGTGAAAGTGCCTACTGTGTGCAGGTGAACTAATAATTCTGAGAGCAGATAGAACTTGCAGGATTTGGACTCCATTCCTTTTCAGGAGTCACACTGGCCTCTAGATGTTTTTAAGGTGAGGAACATGGGACTTTACAGATGACATTCTGTCTGATCTCCTCTAGCTATGAATACTTCCGCCCTAATTCTGAAGAGGATGAACAAGTAAAGAACACCCTCTGTAGCTTCCTGAACACATGGATGGACAAGAACACTGAGGACTTCTGTCAGACCTCAGACCTGCTCCCTCTAAATTATCTGAAGACCTACTTGAGCATGAACATGCCAGATTCGGATCTTAATGTCCGTGTCACTAGGCTCCTGACCCAGTTGCAGAAAGAACAGGCCAATGTTTCACAGGCCAAAGATGAGTATGACTCAGATCTGGAGAGCAACACATCCTCATACCCAGAGCTTGAAGGATATTGACTAGCAGGGAAAACAGCCATTCTGGAACCAGAACCAACTTGTGTACCAGAGCTGGAGAGCACAAAAACCACCAGAAGTTTCTGTGACCCATGTTTAGCTAGAGCCAGATGTGTCAGCAGCTGTCTAGCCAGCACACCTGATAACTGCTGCGGAACCTGTATCTCAGCATGTCTGTAGATACAGTGTATTTTTCATATATCACACCCTTGTTAAAGTGGGTCTACCTACTTAGACAATGGCCCTGTCATCCCTTATCCCTTATTTGATTCTATCTAGACAGCTCCACTTTTCCTGCCCCACAGAATCACCCCTGGTTTCAGTCCAGCAGCAGTCCAGGCCCCACAACCAGCCTTCCCCTCCCCTGAGAAATAGCCTTTTTACTCTTCCTAATCTTTTCAATGGTGTGTTTAACTATTGTTTTGAATACATTGTTTGTGCTTGTTTCTCCTTGTCTAAAATAAAACCAATCTAATAATGAGAGAAGATAACTGCAAATTATGAATGCACTATTTGATAAGAAGTTATTTTAAGATGATTTAAATAGCTCTCATGAGCAAAAAATAATTATAAACATAAATGTAAGCACTTACAATGATTAAATTTTATCCTTTAATTATAACAGGTAAAGGACCTAAACAGTTATTTCTCTAAAGAAGATATATACATGACTAATAAAGCACATAAAATAATGTTCTACATCATTATTTGTCAGGAAACTATAAACTAAAGCTGAGAAGTACTACCACTTCAATTTACCAATTCAATTTTCCTTGAGTTCTATACTTTTACAAACAGAAATTCCAAGTGTTGGCAAGGATATGGTATCACAGAATTATGGCTTCCCTAATGTTTGAAGTAATTTGCCAATTCTTCAAAAAGTTAAATAGAATGATGACAACTTTGCTCTTCTAATGAAGTGCACATCCCCAAGAGAATTAAAGGGAAAGTGCAAACAGCCTAAATGTTCTACAGTTGATATATAGATTAATTGTATTATGGGCTAATGCATGCTATAGCACAGGCAAGTTTCAAGTCATTTTGATAAGCCAAGAAGCCAAGTACAAGTCTGGAATTGGGCAAACATTTCCTTAATGAATAGATGTAGGCAGACAGAGAGCTGATAGATGGTTTCCAGTGACTTAAGAAGCTGCTTAATGGGTAAATAGTGTTCTTCAAATGATGAAAGTAGTCCCTACAAATATACAATGTATTTTAATATTGTCCACTCCTCATCACCTTCCATCTACTCATCCCGTGACTTGCCAACCAGTCTCCCTCCTGACATTCATTTATTTAATTTATTTAGATTTTTATTTTATTTATAAGCTTGGTCAAATTAATGTGGATCATATAGGAATAGGTATGTGTCCACTAACTAGTGAATAAGTCAGTCTCCCACTGGCCATATCCTCAAATCAAGGTAATTCTTGCTCCCCAGAAGGCAGCAACTGTAATTAATACTTCAGCTAGGGGTGGGGACCTTAGAATCCCTTCCTTCCATGCCAGTAATAGGCACAGGAATCCCAAAAAAACTACTCTGAAAGTCATTGTATATACATAAAGGATGTGTGGAGTAAAAAGAGACAAGGAGCCTCCAAAGATGTCAGTGGGTTCATTTTCTGTTGGCAATCTGTTGCTGAGCATGTGGACAACACTCAAGAGTAGTTTGTTTCCCCAGAGAATCCCTTAGGGAAAACTGAGCTTTCCATTGCAAGGGGTCATCATTGGAGATAATCCTGGGTTAAGAATGGGTGCATGAGTCCACTTCTACTTCCAGCTTTAGGACCCCTAAAGGGCAGACTCATGAAGGCCCTGTGCATGCTGCCTAAGTCTCTGTGAGTTCCTATGTGTGCTGATCCTGTTTACACAGAGGTCTTATTTTCTTGGTGGATCCCACCCCCCTTGGCTCTTATGCTTTTTCTGATTCCTCTTCCATAGGATTCCTTGAGCCATGAAGGGAAGAATTTGACAAAGATGTCCAATTTAGGACTGAGTGTTCCAAGGTCTCTCACTTTGCACAATGTCTGGCTGTGGGCTCCTTTGTTAAAATGAAGTGCAGTTATGTTCCTTTTCCCTTTACTCTTCCTTATACTGTTTTCTTGGTTTTTTTTTAATCTATTTCCACAGGGTGTGCACATGTTCCTGCATGTGCTCATACATGTGTGTGCAAGAGACTGCTAGTTACATTACATACATCTGTACATATATGCCTGCATGTATGTTCATGCACATTTGTGAGAATGCATGGGAGTGGTTGCAAGTGCATGTTCATGCATGCATGCTTACATAAGTGGGTGGAAGCCTCTGTGTGTGTGTGTGTGTGTGTGTGTGTGTGTGTGCGTGTGTGTGTGTTTGTGTGTGTGGAGTGAGCTTTCCTTTTACTGGTTAGGTGAAAAGCCAGAGTTCCTGAAAACTGACTAGATACACACACACAAATAGTGGGAACTAACTCTTCTTTCTTAGAGACCTAGTTCCAAATCAGGGTTCTGAACTTCATGCCCTGTAACAAAAAGAAGAATGGTCAAACTCTGGGACTCTTGGTGGATATATGCCTACAACTAGCTGATGAGTTGAATCTATTGATAATGGGAACAGGGACATCTAATTTCAAAGGATGCATCTTTGAAGAGGCCAAGACAGTTTGATAACTGAGAAAACAGATTTTTAATATTTTTAATTACTCATTTTATTCATTTACATTTCAAATAATACCCAGGTTACCCCTCCACAAACCCCCATCCCATCTCCCCTCTCCCTTTGCCTCTATGAGGATGCTCCTCCACCCACTCACTCACTCAGTCCTCATTGTTCTAGCATCCCCTATGCTGGGGTATCAAGCCTCCACAAGACCAAGGGCCTCCTCTACCATTGATGCCGAATTAGGCCATCCTCTGCTACAAATGTATCTGGAACCACGAGTCCCTCCATGTATACTCTTTGGTTAGTGGTTTACTCCCTGGCAACTCTGAAGGGTCCAATTAGTTGATATTGTTGTTCTTCCTATTGGGTTGTAATTCCCTTCAGCTCCTTAGCCCGCCCTTTACCTAGCTCTGCCATTGGGGTCCCTGGACTCAGTCCCATGGTTAGCTATATCTGCATCTATATCAGTCTGGTGCTGGTAGGACCTCTCCGGAAACTGTGAGTTAAGGGCCAAATAGGAAATTCATGGCTCTGAGTTTATTGTTAGGGTGTTTTCAGTTATTTTAATTAGAAATGGCTGAGAGTAGTTACTAGAAAGATTCTAGATTACTTCACATAGTTGGTTTTCAAAAACCTCAGAAGTCCACAGAATGTGAAATTTAATGTTATTTATTTATTTGTTGTTGAGACCAGTCTGCTCCTGACAGCTTTCCCTGTCTTGGATTCAAAGAAGAAACTTGAGCATCTTTGAGTTACTCCAGTTGTAGCAAAAGAGCCTCTAGGCAAGAATTGCCTCATTTCATCTGCAGACATAATACTGTCCAAAGAAAGGACACAATTACAGGTTAGGACAGTTTGATTCTGCTGAGGCAGAGTAGGCTAGTCCTTAATATTCCTGTTTCTCGAGGTCTGTCAGATGACCCTGGCCAGTAGGCCGAAGACAGATGGCATTCAGTCTAAAGCCAAGACATAGCCAGGTGCAAAACTATATAGTCTTTTAAGTAAGGATAGATAACAGAGGTTTTTATTTAATTAACAAACATGATGGACTGGGTGTTAGGTCTCTTGTACTTTATAAATTACAAAATACTAATAGTTTATGTTCAATTATATCTGAGATAAAATTGTCTTTTAATTGGACAAAAAGGGGGAAATGTTGTGGATAGCCGTGGGGTTAAATATATTTGATGTTAATTCCATTCTCCTGTGAGTGGTTGTGAACAAGGAATGAGTCAGCACTCAGATAATTTCCCTAAACCTGCTTCCCAACTTAATTTTTAAAATAAAGGAGAGCTGATGGTTGGGCAGATAAAAGGGAAAATGGAGCAGAAGGTGAGAGAGAGAAGAAGGAGAAAATGAAAGAGGAGAGGACACAGAGGAGGAGGAGGAGGAAGAAAAGCAGAGCAGAAGCACATGGCCTGGAGAAACAGCAAGTTCTAAGGCGTCTCATACATGGAGAAGATGGTAGTGTAGTGGTAGATCTGCCCAATCTAGGTGGGCAGCATGCATTCATATTAACTGAGTCATGTTTTCATTGCCAGGGCATATTTGGGAGGAGATTTACCACAACAGTACAGTCACTTAAGCACAACACCTGAAGTCCATCCATATGCAGATAAGACATCCCTAAGATCTCAGATGGACCAAATAGAAAGCATCTGCCTCTAGATCCCACCCCTAAATGTTTATAAGATCCTACCTACAATGAATAAAGTGCATACATTATTCACCAAAGGTCATCTTAGAGTGCCTGACTTATGAGCTGCAACACTCCAGGAAAGAGTTTTCTCTCCAGAAGCTTTTGTAGCAGGACCTCAACCAGGCCCAAGCAGGCAGGTGCCCAAGCTTGACTACAAATACTTCCTGCTCTGTGGCCCCAACTTTGGCTCTTAGCTGCCTGCTATATGTGTTTCTGCCTCCCAGTGACTCAAAGAGTCCCAGCTGCCTACCTTGCTCCGGCTTTCCCTTGGAAAGCTGTAAGACATTGGTCATTTTGCCCACACTCAAGCCCCGTAAGAGCTTTCCCACCCAATGGCCAGGCAAAGGATCCCTACCTACTGTGCCCCGATATATAGATCTACACAGAACAGCAGGTGCACAGCCAAATATTAGGTAGAGCTTGGAGAAGTTTGTGGAAGAGGTGGAAGAAGGATTATAGGAGCTGAAGGGTCCAAGGACACAAGAAAATCCACAGAATTAGCCAACCTGAGCCTGTAGGAGCTCACAGAGACTGAACTGCTAACCAGGGAGCCTGCATGGGACTGAACTAGGCCCTTAGTACATGTGCTACAGTTGTGTAGTTTCATCTTCTTGGGAGCAAGAGAGCTGTCTGTGACTCCATTGCCTGTCCTTCGTAACCTCTTTCCTCACTGGGTTGCCTTGTCTAGCCTGAATAGAAGAGGAAGTGCCTAGTCTCATTGGCAGTTGATAAGCCACAGCTGGTTGATATACATGGGAGGCCTGCCCTTTTATGAAGATGAATAGAGGAGGAGGAGATGGGGTGGATCAGAGGGAGGGATTGAGACAAGTGAAGGGAACTGTGCTCAGGATGTAAAATAAATAAAATTTAAAAAGAAAAGTATTACAATGTAGGGAAAATCTTGATTGTAACACATACCAGCAAGGAGACAATTTAGACAGAATGATAAAAAAAAAAAAAAAAGCTTGTATTATCATAAGGAAACACAAAGAAATCTGGGGGAGGAAGAGAGACAGAGAAAGAGACAGAGAACAGAGACATACTAGAGGGTAGCCCATACCAGAGCAAAGGATGCATTCAGGAATAAAAATATCTAATATCTTCTACAAGGCTGATGTTTTTAGGGTCTTTGAGAGTTTTTCTTCCTTGATAACTTTAGGTTGAAAGTCAAATTTTTTCTATATTATAATGACTACTCCAGCTTGCTTCTTAGGACCATATGCTTGGGAAATTGTTTTCCAGCCTTTTACTCTGAGGTAGTGTCTGTCTGTCACTGAGGTGGGTATCCTGTATACAGCAAAATGTTGGGTCCTGTTTACATATCCACTCTTTTAGTCTATGTTGTTTATTGGGTAATTGAGTCCATTGATATTAAGAGATATTAAAAAATAGTGATTTTTGCTCCCTGTTATTTTTGTTGTTAGAGGTAGAATTATGTTTATGTGGCTATCTTCTTCTTGGTTTGTTAAAAGATTACTTTTTGCTTTTCCTAGGATGTAGTTTCCCTCCTTGTGTTGCAGTTTTCCCTTTATTATCCTTTGAAGGGCTAGATTTGTGGAAAGATATTGTGTAAATTTGATTTTGTCATGGAATACCTTTGTCTCTCCATCTATGGTAATTGAGAGTTTCACTGGGTATACGAGCCTGGGCTGGCATTTGTGTTCTCTTAGGGTCTATATGACATCTGTCCAAGATCTTCTGGCTTTCATAGTTTCTGGTGAGAAGTCTGGTGTAATTCTGATAGGCCTGCCTTTATATGTCACTTGACCATTTCCCCCTTACTGCTTTTAATATTCTTTCCATGTTTTGTGCATTGAGTATTTTGATTATTATGTGACAGGAGGAATTTCTTTTCTGGTCCAGTCTATTTGGAGTTCTATAGGCTACTTGTATGTTCATGGGCATCTCTTTCTTTAGATTAGGGAAGTTTTCTTCTATAATTTTGTTGAAGATAGTTACTGGCCCTTTAAGTTGGGAATCTTTGCTCTCTTCTATACCTATTATCCTTAGGTTTGGTATTCTCATTGTGTCCTGGAATATCCTGGATGTTTTGAGTTGGGAGTTTTTTGCTTTTTGCATTTTCTTTGATGGTTATGTTTGAAGGTTATGTCAGTGTTTTCTATGATATCTTCTGCACCTGAGATTCTCTCTTTTATCTCTCGTATTCTATTGGTGATGTTTGCATCTATGACTCCTGGTCTCTTTCCTAGGTTTTCTAACTCCAGGGTTGTCTCCCTTTGTGGTTTCTTTATTGTTTCTATTTCTGTTTTTAGATCTTGTATGGTTTTGTTCATTTTCTTCACCTGTTTGGTTGTGTTTTCCTGTAATTCTTCAAGGGATTTTTGTGTTTCCTCTATAAGAGCTTCTGTTTACCTGTGTTTCTCCAGTCTTCCTCAAAGTTCTCTATCATCATCATGAGAAGTAATTTTAGATCTGAATTTTCTGGTGTGATGTGTATTCAGGACTTGCTATGATGGAAGAATTAGGTTCTGATACTGCCAAGTAACCTTGGATTCTGTTACTTATGTTCTAATACTTGTCTCCTGCTATCAGATTATCTCTAGTACTACCTGCCATCGCTATATCTGACTTTCCTTCCTGTGATGCTGGTTGTGTCAGAACTACTCCAAGTTCAGCTGTCTCTGTGATCCTGAGATCCTGGGTGTATCAGAGCTCCTGGGAGTCTAGCTGCCTCTGAGTCCCGGAGATCCTGGTGTGACCAAGTTCCTTTGATCCTGTGCTCCTGTGATCCTGGGCCTATTAGAGCACCTGGGAGTGGAACTTCCTCTGGTGTTGTCAGACCGGCTGTAAAGTTAGTGCAGTTCCTTCTGAGACTGGAAGGAACCCATGCCTCTTTCAAACAAAAGATATCAAAAAATGGAAGGAAGGACACTTCGTACTCATCAAAGATAAAATCTACCAAGATAAATTCTCAATTCTGAATATCTATGCTCCAAATGCAAGGACACCAACATTCATTAAAGAAATTTTGCTAAAATTCAAAGCACACATTGCATCTCACACAATAATCGTGGTAGACTTCAACATACCACTCTCATCAATGGACAGATCATGGAAACAGAAACTACATAGAGATACAGTGAAACTAACAGAAGTTATGAAACAAATAGATTTAACAGATGTCTATAGAACATTTTATCCTAAAACAAAAGAATATACCTGCTCAGTAGGTCGAGGTAACTTCACCAAAATTGACCATATACTTGTTCACAAAACAGGCCTCCATCAATACAAGAAGATTGAAAGAATCTCATGCATCCTGTTGAAACATCATGGACTAAGGCTGATCTTCAATAAAAACAAAAGTAGTGGAAGCTGAAAAACACTTCATGTGGAAGCTGAAAAACACTCTGTTCAATGATAACTAGGTCAAGTAAAAAATAAGGAAAGAATTTAAAGACATTTTAGAGTTTAATGAAAATGAAGCCACAACATACCCAAACTTATGGGACACAGAGCAATGCTAAGAGGAAAACTCATAGCTCTGAGTGCCTCTAAAAAGAAACTGGAGAGAGCATACACTAGCAGCTTGACAACACAACTGAAAGCTCTAGAACAAAAACAAACAAACAATCAAGCAAATAGTTACAAAAGGAGTAGATGTCAGGAAATATTCAAACTCAGGGCTGAAATCAACCAAGTAGAAACAAAAAGAAATATACACAGAATCAACCAAACCAGGAGCTGGTTCTTTGAGAAAATCAACAAGATAGATAAACCTTTAGACAAAATACCCGGAGAGGATAGAAACAGTATCCTAATCAACAAAATCAAAAATGAAAAGGGAGAAATAACAACAGAAATTAAGGAAATCCAAAAATATCTTCAGATCCTAATATAAAGCCTATACTCAACAAAACTGAAAATTCTGAATGAAATGGACAATTTTCTAGACAGATATGAGGTACCAAATTTAAATCAGGATCAGAAAAATTTAACAGTCCGATAAACTCTAAAAAAAAAAAAAAAAAAAAAAAAAAAAAATAGAAGCAGTCATCAATAGTCTCCCAAATAAAAAAAAAAATCCCAGGACCAGAAGGGTTTAGTGTAGAGTTCTATCAGACCTGCAAAGAAGACCTAATACCAATACTCTTCAAATTATTACACAAAATAGGAACAGAAGAAACACTAACCAATTCATTCTATGAAACCACCACTACTTTTATACCTAAACCACACAAAGACCCAACAAAAAGAACTTCAGACCAATTTACCTTATGAATAGCAATGCAAAAAATAATAAAGTTCTTGCTAACCAAATCCAAGAACACATCAAAACAATCATCCATCATGATCAAGTAGGCTCCATCCCAGGGATGCAGGGATTACATATGCAGGGATTAATATATGGAAATCATTCAACATAATCCACTATATAAACAAACTCAAAGACAAAAACCACATGATCATCTCATTAGATGCGGAGAAAGCATTTGACAAAATCCAACACCCATTCATGATAAAAGTATTGGAAAGATCATGAATTCAAGGCCCATACCTAAACATAATAAAAGCAATCTACAGCAAACCAGTAGCCAACATTAAACTAAATGGAGAGAAACTTGAAGCAATCCCACTAAAATCAGGGACTAGACAAGGCTGCCCACTCTCTCCCTACCTATTCAATATAGTACTTGAAGTTCTAGCCAGAACAATTAGACAACAAAAGGTCAAAGGGATACAAATTAGAAAGGGAGAAGTCAAAATATCACTATTTGCAGATGATATGATAGTGTACTTATGTGGCCCCAAAAATTCCACCAGAGAACTCCTAAACTTGATAAACAGATTCAGTGAAGTAGCTGGATATAAAATTAAATCAGTGGCCTTTCTCTACTCAAAGGATGAACAGAGAAAAAAAATTAGGGAAACAACACCCTTCACCATAGTCACAAATAATATAGAATACCTTGGTGTGACTCTAAGCAAGTGAAAGATATTTACAATAAGAACTTCAAGTCTCTGAAGAAAGAATTTGAAAATCTCAGAAGATGGAAAGATCCCCCATGCTCATGGATTGGCAGGATTAATTTAGTAAAAATGGCCATCTAGCTGAAAGCAATCTACAGATTGAATGCAATCCCATCAAAATTCCAACTCACATCTTCACAGAGTTAAAAAGGGCAATTTGCAAATTCATCTGGAATAACAAAAAACCTAGGATAGCAAAAATTATTCTCAACAATAAAAAAATTTCTGGGGGAATTAGCATTCCTGAACTCAAGCTGTGTTACAGAACAATTGTGATTAAACATGGCATGATATTGGTACAGTGATAGACAGGTAGATCAATGGAATGGAAGACCCAGAAATGAACCCACACACCCATGAGCACTTGATCTTTGACAAAGGGAGCTAAAACCATCCAGTGGAAAAATTACAGCATTCTCAACAAATGGTGCTGGTTTTTGCATGTTGAAGGATGTAAACAATATATATTTATCCTTGTACAAAGGTCAAGTCCATGGGGATCAAGGACCTCCACATAAAACCAGAGACACTGAAACTAATAGAAAAGAAAGTTGGGGAAGAACCTCAAGCACATGGGTACAAGGGAAATTTTCCTATACAGAACACCAATAGCTTATGCTCTAAAAATTGACAAATGGGACCCCATAAAATTGCAAACTTTCTGTAAGGCAAAGTACACTCTCAACTAGGACAAAATGGCAACAAACAGATTGGGAAAAGATCTTTACCAACCCTACATCTGATAGAGGGTAGAGTCTTGAAAACCAAATAACCCTATTAAACAATGGGGTACAGAGCTAAAGAAAGAATTCTCTACTGAGGAATAGCTAAATGGCTGAAAAGCACCTAAAGGAATGTTCAACATCCTTAGTCAGCAGGGAAAAGCAAATAAAAACAACTTTGTTATTCCACTTCACACCAGTCAGATAAGCTAAGATCAAAAACTCAGGTGACAGCAGATGCTGGTTGGTGAGGATGTCAAGAAAGAGGAACACTCTCCACTGCTGGTGGGATTGCAAGCTGGTACAACCCCTCTGGAAATCAGTTTGGCGGTTCCTCAGAAAAGTGGACATATTACTACCTGAGGACCCAGCTATACCACTCCTAGGCATATACCCAGAAGAAGCTCCAACATGCAATAAGGACACAAGCTCCACTATGTTCATAACAGCCTTATTTATAATAGCCAGAAGCTGGAAAGAACCCAGATGTCCCTCAACAGAGGAATGGATAAAGAAAATGTGGTACATTTACACAATGGAGAAAAGAACATACATGATATGCATTCACTGATAAGTAGATATAAGCCCAGAACCTCAGAATACCCAAGATGCAATTCACAGACTACATGAAGCTCAAGAAGAAGGAAGACCACAGTGTGGATACTCAGTCCTTCTTAGAAGGGGGAACAAAATACCCATGGGAGGAGATACAGAGACAAAGATTGTAGCAGAAACTGAAGGAAAGGCCATCCAGTAACTGTCCTACCTGGGAACTCATCCTATATACAGTTCCCAAACCCAGACACTATTGTGGATGTCAACAAATGCTTGTTGACAGGAGCCTGAGATAGCTGTCTCCTGAGAGGCTCTGCCAGTGCCGAACAATTAGAAAAGTGGATGTTCACAGCTATCTATTGGACTGAGCACAGGGTCCCCAATAAAGGAGCTAGAGAAAGGACCAAAGGAGCTGAAGAGGTTTGCATCCCCATAGGAGGAACCACAATATGAACCAACCAGTATCCACCAGAGCTCCTAGGGACTAAACCACCAACCAAAGAGTACACATGGAGTGATGTAAGGCTCCAGCCACATATGTAGCAGAGGATTGCTTTGTAGGACATCAACTAGAGGAGAGGCCCTTTGTCTTGTGAAGGCTTGATGCCCCAGTGTAGGCGAATGCCAGGACAGAGAAGCAGGAGTGGATAGGTTAATGAGCCATAGGAAGAGGGATAGGATGGGAGGGGGGGCGTTCAGAAGAGAAATGAGGAAAGGGGATACAATTTGAAATGTAAATAAAGTAAATATCTAATAAAAATATATTTTAAAAAAAGTTTTTCTTCCACTATTTAAGAAGGGGTCAGTTTTTTTAAAAAAGACAAAATGGCTGATTGCCCTACAGTTTTGGCGTGAACATGTCCTGATCAGTCCTACAACTAATTTAGGCTCAGCAGCAGCAGGTGGCTTGGGGTGTAGAGGGGCAATTGATGGAGAAAATTTTTACATGGCCACTGTTTAAAACTACCAAGTATTACTGCAGATCAGTATAGAGAAGAAGAAGGAGAAGAAGAAGAAGAAGAAGAAGAAGAAGAAGAAGAAGAAGAAGAAGAAGAAGAAGAAGAAGAAGAAGAAGAAGAGGAAAAGAAGAACAAGAAGAAGAAGAAGAAGAAGAAGAAGAAGAAGAAGAAGAAGAAGAAGAAGAAGAAGAAGAAAAGAAGAAGAAGAAGAAGAAGAAGAAGAAGAAGAAGAAGAAGAAGAAGAAGAAGAAGAAGAAGAAGAAGAAGAGGAAAAGAAGAAGAAGAAGAAGAAGAAGAAGAAGAAGAAGAAGAAGAGGAAAAGAAGAAGAAGAAGAAGAAGAAGAAGAAGAAGAAGAAGAAGAAGAAGAAGAAGAAGAAGAAGAAGAAGAAGAAGAAGAAGAAGAAGAAGAAGAAGAAGAAGGCGGCAGCCATCTTGGAAGTGCACCATTTTTGTTAACTCTAAGGGCCCTCTCACAACCTATCTGCTTCACAGTGAATCTCCCTAACTCCTAGTCCTTCTGTGTGAATAGTGCTTTTAATCTTCCTCTCTTTTACTATCACAGTTAAATTTATGAAGATTAGAAGGATGGCTCCTCTACCTGAGTCCTGTCTGTGCCACTCTAGGGCACTCATGGAAGCTTCATGGCAGCAGATTTTGGTGACATATTCAGCCTCTTACGTGATTGGGGCTAAGGATTCCCTTCTCCCTGTGGGCTGTTCATGTCTTGATAATTTCCAAATTATCAGGTGGACTTGGCTTCTTCAAAGATGTATCCTCTGAATTTAGCTGTGCCTCTTCCCATTACCAATAGATGGAACTCACCAGCTAGTTGCAGTCATAGAGCCATCAAGAGTCCCAGAGTTTATCCATTCTCTCATTTTTCTTTTTTCTTTTGTCTTTTCCTTTTTTCTTTTTCTTCTTTTTTTCTTTTTCTTTTTCTTCTTTTTTTCTTTTTCTTTTTCTTTTTTTCTTTTTCTTTTTCTTTTTCTTTTTTCTTTCTTTTTTTTTTCTTTTTTGTCACAGGGGATGCAGCTCAGGACCCTGATTTGGAGAGAGGTTCTTAAGAAAGGAAAGTTATTTCCAAATGGTATGTGTGGGGACCTAACCAGTTTTCAAGAGCACTGTCTTTTCACTAGCCAGTAAGAGGAAAGCTCAGTCTTCAAACAAAGAAAAAGATTTCTACAAATATACAAAGTGTTTTGATTGTACTCGTCCCATGACTTGCAAACCAGACTCCATTCTGGTATTTATTTATTTACTTATTTAATAATTTATTTATGTTAGTAATTTATTACTACTATTTCATTTACACTCTGCATCCAATTAATATAGATCATGTAAGAACAGGCCATTCACTTAGTGTACATGTACAGTCAGTCTACCATGGATCATATCCTCAAACCAAATTGATTCTCCCTACCCAGCAGACAGCAACTCCAACCAGCATTTCAACTAGGGTGAGGACCACAGAAACCCCTTCTGCACAGCTAAAAATGGGCAGGAAAAAAACAAACAAAAAAAGATGCACAGGAATCACATAAAAACACTAACCTGGAAGCCATAATTGTTACACAAACGACATGTAGAGTAAGAAGAGAAAAATTCAATATATAAATAATAATGAAATATAAAAAAATAAATTACAAAGCAGTCCTGATAGGACCTTATGAGATCAGGAGCCGCCATAGATGTAAATGGATTCATTTTTGGTTGGCCATCTGCTGCTGAACCTAAGAACTGCTTTTGAGTAGTTTGTTTCCCTAGAGACTGTCTTAGAGAAATCTAAACTTTCAATTGCAAGTGGTCAACAGTTAGAGATAATCCTGGGTTAAGGATGGGTGCATGAGGCCTGTTCTCCAATTTAGGACTGCGTGTTCCAAGGTCTCTCACTCTGCATAAATTCTGGCTATGGGTCTCAATATGTCTTGCTCTAGGATGAAGCTTCTCTGATGATGGTTGAGAAGGCACTGATGTATGACTATGACAGATCATTAGGAATCATTTTATTACTGTTTTTTAGAAGAACCATAGGGTTTAGCTTTACCCTAGGTCTCTGAACTACCTATTCTCAAGTTAGTGGTCATCCAAGCACTGTGGGGTCTGGGTTCCATCTCAGGGAGTGAACCTTAAGTCAAGTCAGATATCGGTTGGCTTCCCCCACAATATTTTTGTCGCCTTAGTACTTGCATATCTTGCACATCAAACACCACTGTAAGTCAAAGGTTCTGTAGCTTGGTTAGTGTTTGTTTCTTCTTTGGAAGCATGCAGAGTACCTTCTATTACCAAAGATGCTAGCACATAGTGTTAATGGAGTTATGTAGCCAACAGCTCAACTTCCTTACTCCCCAGTATCCCCACCGTGCTTTAGTTTTCAATAAACTGAGCTTGTACAGGTATTGTTCATTTCATAGCTCTGCTGAGTTTATATGTGGACCAGTCCTGTCATATCCTGAAGACATTTCTCATTCTCCTTCCTATTCTCCAGCTTTGACAATCTTGCCAAAATTTCCCTGAGCCCAGCATAGGGTAAGGATGATACATAAACCCTGTCTATATCTGAGCATTGATAGTCAGTTATTCTAAGCAGTTTGGCCAGTTATGAGGCTCTGAAGTAACCACTACCTACTTTTACATTGATGTAATAAGAAAATAGTTTGACGGGCTAAGCTTTCAGTGAAACCACACCAGTACACTACCCAATAAGGGCTATGATTTCTCCAGCTACAGATCTTTAACCAAATTTTCAATACTAGACATGAAATCTTTCCTGTGGATCACATTTAATTGGTAAGCACTTATTTACACCCATAAGTACCATGCCACTATGGTTGTGATGAATGAAATTAGTCTGGCAGCTCAGTATTATAGCATGCATTATCTCATGATGGATAAGACCATCAGTGTCTTTTTTTTTTTTTCTTTTTTTTCCATTCAGCAATCTCTATAGCAACTTGCAGAACAGGAAATCTAGGAATCAGGGTGAATTTTCATGGTCAATTTGAAGATGACTTCTCAATGTCCTGAAACCAAAGTGAGTTGTATCTTTGCCAATAGACTATTGTCATTTAGTTATGTCATGCCATAAAGTTCAATGGCAATATTGTGTGTCCCTTCGGGGGCCTATGTT
Source organism: Mus caroli (assembly GCF_978045245.1). Classification (NCBI taxonomy): domain Eukaryota; kingdom Metazoa; phylum Chordata; class Mammalia; order Rodentia; family Muridae; genus Mus; species Mus caroli. The sequence goes on along the minus strand of NW_028227267.1, from coordinate 28,751,524 downwards.
GCCTTCCTGACCAAAAATCTATATAGAGACATCCCATATCTAGTACTGTTCATTATCAAATACATGTCTTCTGGAATGTAATGTGAGTAAGGGAGCTTCATCAGAAGTACCTAGAATGGCTGGAAAAGAAAATGCCGAGCCGGAGGACAGAGACCTGCCCTGCAGAGAGCGCCATCTTGGCTCCGGGACTCCGCCGAACTTAGTCTACAGGTTAAAGTGAGGACCACAGAGGCAGACAGCTTCTGGGACAGGCGGGAGCCACAGAGCCGCTGAGGCAGCACCCTTTTGGGGCCGCAGACATCCGGCACCCTCCCAGTCGGAGGACAGTGACCTGCCCTGCAGGGAGCGCCATCTTGGCTCCGGGACTCTGCCGAGCTTAGTCTCTACAGGCCAGAGTGGGGACCACGGGGGCAGACGGCTTCTGGGACAGGCAGGAGCCACAGAGCCGCTGAGGCAGCACCCTTTTGGGGCCGCAGACTTCCGGCACCCTCCCAGCCGGAGGACAGAGACCTGCCCTGCAGAGAGTGCCATCTTGGCTCCGGGACTCCGCCGAACTTAGTCTACAGGTTAGAGTGAGGACCACAGAGGCAGACAGCTTCTGGGACAGGCGGGAGCCACAGAGCCGCTGAGGCAGCACCCTTTTGGGGCCGCAGACATCCGGCACCCTCCCAGTCGGAGGACAGTGACCTGCCCTGCAGGGAGCGCCATCTTGGCTCCGGGACTCCGCCGAGCTTAGTCTCTACAGGCCAGAGTGGGGACCACGGGGGCAGACGGCTTCTGGGACAGGCAGGAGCCACAGAGCCGCTGAGGCAGCACCCTTTTGGGGCCTCAGACATCCGGCACCCTCCCAGTCGGAGGACAGTGACCTGCCCTGCAGGGAGCGCCATCTTGGCTCCGGGACTCCGCCGAACTTAGTCTGTACAGGTCAGAGTGAGGACCACAGAGGCAGACAGCTTCTGGGACAGGCGGGAGCCACAGAACCGCTGAGGCAGCACCCTTTTGGGGCCGCAGACATCCGACACCCTCCCAGCCGGAGAACAGTGACCTGCCCTGCAGGGAGCGCCATCTTGGCTCCGGGACTCCGCCGAACTTAGTCTGTACAGGTCTGCTGACAGAGGATACTCAGAATCCCCAGAAGAACAACCTCTGAACAGAGACAACTATAACAACTCCAGAGATTACCAGATGGCGAGAGGTAAAGGTAAGAATCTTACTAACAGAAACCAAGACCACTCACCATCATCAGGACCCAGCACTCCCATTTCGCCCAGTCCAGGGCACCCCAACACACCTGAAAAACTAGACCTGGATTTAAAAGCATATCTCATGATGATGGTAGAGGACATCAAGAAGGACTTTAAAGAACTACAGGAGAACATGGCTAAAGAGTTACAAGTCCTTAAAGAAAAACAGGAAAACACAACCAAACTGGTAGAAGTCCTTAAAGAGAAACAGGAAAACACATCCAATCAGATGATGGAAATGAACAAAACCATACTAGACCTAAAAAGGGAAGTAGACACAATAAAGAAAACCCAAAATGAGGCAACACTGGAGATAGAAACCCTAGGAAAGAAATCTGGAACCATAGATGCAAGCATCAGCAACAGAATACAAGAGATGGAAGAGAGAATCTCAGGTGCAGAAGATTCCATAGAGAACATGGGCACAACAATCAAGGAAAATGGAAAATGCAAAAAGATCCTAACTCAAAACATCCAGGAAATACAGGACACAATGAGAAGACCAAACCTACGGATAATAGGAGTGGATGAGAATGAAGATTTTCAACTCAAAGGACCAGCAAACATCTTCAACAAAATTATAGAAGAAAACTTCCCAAATCTAAAGAAAGAGATGCCCATGAACATACAAGAAGCCTACAGAACTCCAAATAGGCTGGACCAGAAAAGAAATACCTCCCGACACATAATAATCAGAACAAAAAATGCACTAAATAAAGATAGAATACTAAAAGCAGTAAGAGAAAAAGGCCAAGTAACATATAAAGGCAAGCCTAACAGAATTACACCAGATTTTTCACCAGAGACTATGAAAGCTAGAAGATCCTGGACAGATGTTATACAGACACTAAAAGAACACAAATTCCAGCCCAAGCTACTATACCCAGCCAAACTCTCAATTAACATAGATGGAGAAATCAAAGTATTCCACGACAAAGCCAAATTCACACATTATCTCTCCACGAATCCAGCCCTTCAAAGGATAATAACAGAAAAAAACCAATACAAGGACAGGAACCACGCCCTAGAAACAACAAGAAGGTAATCCCTCAACAAACCTAAAAGAAGACAGCCACAAGAACAGAATGCCAACTTTAACAACAAAAATAACAGGAAACAACAATTACTTTTCCTTAATATCTCTTAATATCAATGGACTCAACTCCCCGATAAAAAGACATAGACTAACAAACTGGCTACACAAACAAGACCCAACATTTTGCTGCTTACAAGAAACTCATCTCAGAGAAAAAGATAGACACTACCTCAGAATGAAAGGCTGGAAAACAATTCTCCAAGCAAATGGTCTGAAGAAACAAGCTGGAGTAGCCATTCTAATATCAGATAAGATTGACTTCCAACCCAAAATCATCAAAAAAGACAGGGAGGGGCACTTCATACTCATCAAAGGTAAAATCCTCCAAGAGGAACTATCAATCCTGAATATCTATGCTCCAAATACAAAGGCAGCCTCATTCATTAAAGAAACTTTAGTAAATCTCAAAGCACACATTGCACCTCATACAATAATAGTGGGAGACTTCAACACACCACTTTCACCAATGGACAGATCATGGAAACAGAAACTAAACAGGGACACAGTGAAACTAACAGAAGTTATGGATCAAATGGATCTGGCAGATATCTACAGAACATTTTACCCTAAAACAAAAGGATACACCTTCTTCTCAGCACCTCATGGTACCTTCTCCAAAATTGACCACGTAATTGGGCACAAAACAGGACTCAACAGATACAAAAACATTGAAATTGTCCCATGCATCCTATCAGATCACCATGGACTAAGGCTGATCTTCAATAACAAAATAAATAATAGAAAGCCAACCTTCACGTGGAAACTGAACAACACTCTTCTCAATGATACCTTGGTCAAGGAAGGAATAAAGAAAGAAATTAAGGACTTTTTAGAGTTCAATGAAAATGAAGCCACAACATACCCAAACTTATGGGACGCAATGAAAGCATTTCTAAGAGGAAAACTCATAGCTCAGAGTGCCTCCAAAAGGAAACTAGAAAGAGCACACATTAGCAGCTTGACAACACACCTAAAAGCACTAGAACAAAAGGAAGCAAATTCACCCAAGAGGAGTAGACGCCAGGAAATAATCAAACTCAGGGGTGAAATCAACCAAGTGGAAACAAGAAAAACTATTCAAAGAATCAACCAATCAAGGAGCTGGTTCTTTGAGAAAATCAACAAGATAGATTAACCCTTAGCCAGACTCACTAGAGGGCACAGGGAAAGCATCCTAATTAACAAAATCAGAAATGAAAAAGGAGACATAACAACAGATCCTGAAGACATCCAAAACACCATCAGATCCTTCTACCAAAGGCTATACTCAACAAAACTGGAGAACCTGGATGAAATGGACAAGTTCCTAGACAGATACCAGGTACCAAAGTTGAACCAAGATCAGGTTAATGATCTAAACAGCCGTATATCCCCCAAAGAAATAGAAGCAGTCATTAATAGTCTCCCAACCAAAAAAAGCCCAGGACCAGATGGGTTTAGTGCAGAGTTCTATCAGACCTTCAAAGAAGATCTAATCCCAGTTCTTCACAAACTATTCCACAAAATAGAAACAGAAGGTACTCTACCCAACTCATTCTATGAAGCCACAATTACTCTGATACCTAAACCACAAAAAGACCCAACAAAGATAGAAAACTTCAGACCAATATCCCTTATGAATATTGATGCAAAAATCCTCAATAAAGTTCTTGCTAACCGAATCCAAGAACACATCAAAACAATCATCCATCCTGACCAAGTAGGTTTCATCCCAGGGATGCAGGGATGGTTCAATATACGGAAATCCATCAACGTAATCCAGTATATAAACAAACTCAAAGACAAAAACCACATCGTCATCTCGTTAGATGCGGAAAAAGCATTTGACAAGATCCAACACCCATTCATGATAAAAGTCTTGGAAAGATCAGGAATTCAAGGCCCATACCTAAACATGATAAAAGCAATCTACAGCAAACCAGTAGCCAACATCAAAGTAAATGGTCAGAAGCTTGAAGCAATCCCTCTAAAATCAGGGACTAGACAAGGCTGTCCACTTTCTCCATACCTATTCAACATTGTACTTGAAGTCCTAGCCAGAGCAATTCGACAACAAAAGGAGATCAAAGGGATACAAATTGGAAAAGATGAAGTCAAGATATCACTTTTTGCAGATGATATGATAGTATATATAAGTGACCCTAAAAATTCCACCAGAGAACTCCTAAGCCTGATAAACAGCTTCGGTGAAGTAGCTGGATATAAAATTAACTCAAACAAATCAATGGCCTTTCTCTACACAAAGAATAAACAGGCTGAGAAAGAAATTAGGGAAACAACACCCTTCTCAATAGTCACAAATAATATAAAATATCTTGGCGTGACTCTAACTAAGGAAGTGAAAGATCTGTATAATAAAAACTTCAAGTCTCTGAAGAAAGAAATTATAGAAGATCTCAGAAGATGGAAAGATCTCCCATGCTCATGGATTGGCAGGATCAACATTGTAAAAATGGCTATCTTGCCAAAAGCAATCTACAGATTCAATGCAATCCCCATCAAAAATCCAAATCAATTCTTCAACGAATTAGAAAGTGCAATCTGCAAATTCATCTGGAATAACAAAAAACCTAGGATAGCAAAAACTCTTCTCAAGGATAAAAGAACCTCTGGTGGAATCACCATGCCGGACCTAAAGCTCTACTACAGAGCAATTGTGATAAAAACTGCATGGTACTGGTATAGTGACAGACAAATAGACCAATGGAATAGAATTGAAGACCCAGAAATGAACCCACACACCTACGGTCACTTGATCTTCGACAAGGGAGCTAAAAACATCCAGTGGAAGAAAGACAGCATTTTCAACAAATGGTGCTGGCACAACTGGTTGTTAACATGTAGAAGATTGCGAATCGATCCATTCCTATCTCCTTGTACTAAGGTCAAGTCTAAGTGGATCAAGGAACTTCACATAAAACCAGAGACACTGAAACTTATAGAGGAGAAAGTGGGGAAAAGCCTTGAAGATATGGGCACAGGGGAAAAATTCCTGAATAGAACAGTAATGGCTTGTGCTGTAAGATCGAGAATTGACAAGTGGGACCTCATGAAACTACAAAGCTTCTGCAAGGCTAAAGACACCATCAATAAGACAAAAAAACCACCAACAGATTGGGAAAGGATCTTCACCTATCCTAAATCAGATAAGGGACTAATATCTAATATATATAAAGAACTCAAGAAGGTGGACTCCAGAAAGTCAAATAACCCCATTAAAAAATGGGGCTCAGAACTGAACAAAGAATTCTCGCCTGAGGAATACCGAATGGCAGAGAAACACCTGAAAAAATGTTCAACATCCTTAATCATCAGGGAAATGCAAATCAAAACAACCCTGAGATTCCACCTCACACCAGTCAGAATGGCTAAGATCAAAAATTCAGGTGACAGCAGTTGCTGGCGAGGATGTGGAGAAAGAGGAACACTCCTCCATTGTTGGTGGGATTGCAAGCTTGTACAACCACTCTGGAAATCAGTCTGGCGGTTCCTCAGAAAATTGGACATAGTACTACCGGAGGATCCAGCAATACCTCTCCTGGGCATATATCCAGAAGATGTCCCAACCGGTAAAAAGGACACATGTTCCACTATGTTCATAGCAGCCCTATTTATAATAGCCAGAAGCTGGAAAGAACCCAGATGTCCCTCAACAGAGGAATGGATACAGAAATTATGGTACATTTACACAATGGAGTACTACTCAGCTATTAAAAAGAATGAATTTATGAAATTCCTAGCCAAATGGATGGACCTGGAGGGCATCATCTTGAGTGAAGTAACACAATCACAAAAGAACTCACACAATATGTATTCACTGATAAGTGGATATTAGCCCAAAACTTAGGATACCCAAGATTTAAGATACAATTTGCTAAACGCATGAAACTCAAGAAGAATGAAGACCAAAGTGTGGACACTGTGCACCTTCTCAGAATTGGGAACAAAACACCCAGGGAAGGAGTTACAGAGACAAAGTTCGTAGCGGTGATGAAAGGATGGACCATTTAGAGACTGCCGTACCCAGGGATCCATCCCATAATCAACTTCTAAACGCTGACACCATTGCATACACTAGCAAGATTTTGCTGAAAGGACCCAAATATAGCTGTCTCTTGTGAGACGATGCTGGGGCCTAGCAAACACAGGAGTGGATGTTCACAGTCAGCTATTGGATGTATCACAGGGCTCCCAATGGAGAAGCTAGAGTAAGTACCCAAGGAGCTAAAGGGATCTGCAACCCTATTGTTGGAACAACATGATGTACTAACTAGAACCCCGGAGCTCTTGTCTCTAGCTGCATATGTATCGAAAGATGGCCTAGTCAGCCATCAATGGAAAGAGAGGCCCATTGGACTTGCAAACTTTATATGCCCCAATATAGGGGAATGCCAGGGCCAAAAGAATGGGAATGGGTGGATAGGGAAGTGGGGGGGCGCTATGGGGGACTTTTGGGATAGCATTGGAAACGTAATTGAGGAAAATATGTAATAAAAATATTTAAAAAAAAAAAAAAAAGAAAATGCCTTTGAGCTAAATACAGATGGTAGTTTTAGCCTATGGCTATCCCATCCTCAATGGACTTTATCTCATCTAATCTCCAAAGCTAAGCAGGTTTGAGCCTGGTTTGTAGTTAGGTGGGAAGTGGTAATTTTATAACTTTGTAAATGTGCCAAATATGGCTGAAGTGTTCATTTTTAAATAAGGATTTTATGTTAGATACCTTTCATCTAACATAAAGAACAAAAGGAAAGGGACAATAATTTTCTATGAAAAATACTTTTTTGTCTTTGCTCCGAATTCCAGGGGACTTTGTGCTACAGGTTTTTCATGTCGTCTGCCCAAGGTTTCAGGAAGAGTATCTATGAGTCAAAGACACTTGGAGCTCCATAGGACCTGCTGTGCTGTGTCAATAAGTAGGAAAGCATGAAGCATCCCTGCCACAAAAGCAATCTCCGGAAATGGTTTTATGGGTTATTTTATAAACTGTTCAAAGCAGGCACTCAAAATGGGCCATAGACAATCCCAGAATATACCTTGGTCCTCGTGACATCACTGTGTCTCTTTCTATCGATATAAGCAGCATAATCTTCATTTGGAGGAGAGAGCACAGAACAGAGTAGGTCACGGGGTAGCTGAATAAATGAACCTTTATGACAATTATCTAAAATTCCAAACAAAATATTCAAATTAATTCCAGTAATTGGTCAAGACTGTTCCCATTAAAAGAATTAAGAGTGGTAAAAAATTCATTCTGTCCCAACCCTTGGGAGATAGAGGAAGTAGGATCAGACCCTCGAGGTCACTGTCAGCTTCATGTCAAGGTTAAGGGATACATGAAACCTTGTCTTAAAAAAAAATTCACTCTACTAAAGGTGAGACATTTTATATTGTTGTGAATGTGTTTCTAAATTTCTTTTAAAAGAATTTTGTCTGGATAATGAGTTTTTTAAAACAAACAAATACACAAAAGAAAACTTTGAGTGAAGCACAGCCTCGTGTTCTCTGTTCAGGAGCATTTTCACTAAATGAATGGATCTGTGAAACAAATGACACCGCACTTGGAATTGTTTGTAGCTTGTACACAGACTTCTTGATTGTTTTAAATAAGTCTCAATAGTCTAAGGATAGAGATAAAAGCAATAGTCAAAACACATTACTGTTTACATGTACACAGAATGGCTAAATGACAGAATTAGTGTGACGAACACATTAACTATGAAATTCAGCTTGGCAGCCCAGGCTTTCAGTTCTCTGTCTTCACACCAGTTAAATTTCAAAAAATTTTGGAGCCTTTAAGGTAGCATTTTGTACATCAGTTTAGATGCCCTGCAGTAGCGTTGAACATTGCTTAAATGAGTCTTCTAAATTTGGCAGGCATTTTATTAAAAAATCAACTATAAATCTTTAATAAGTACATGCAACAAATGGTTCTACCCAAATCAGCTTCTAAGCTTTTAGCAAATTGAAATTTTTGAAAGCCAAGCTTGTAAACAAGAAGACATTTAAATTTAATCTTGCAAAGTAAAAGGGAGACTGAACAAAGTAAGCAGGGAATTCAAATAGTGTGCAGGATTTGAGGTCCAATTCTAGGACAGGTCTCTTTTACCTTGGCTTGCAAGAAGGATATTTAATAAGCTCTTGTTTTCATTTTCGCAAGTTGATTTTTAATGACAGAGCAGATTGAGCTTTAGATGACCTCTGATTTTCTGATTTTGGAACATCTGCATTTGGTGAAACAGTCAAAATAATTATAAATATACATAACTTATTTGATGAGATTTGGGTTATGAAAATATTTCTCAAGGAAAAGCACATTTGATTGAAGTGTCTGAAAATATATGGTCCAAAATAGATATCAATTTTCATTTGAAAAATAGATTCATGAATCATCCCCATTTAGCAATTTTTCTCTAAAATTATCAAATATATTAGTACTTGTAAGAGCACTTTTTAATTCATAAAAATTATGGACTACCGAGAGGAGAGATTAATTGAACATGCCAACAATCTGAAATGGATTACCTATAATACATGTTTGATCTTTTCATTTAATTCTATTTGACAAATAATTAATAAGCTCATATTAAAGTATAATGTTCAGGAAAATTCCTGTGTCATGTCATAGGGAGCTTACAAAACTGATCGAGATTTGCAAGTGAGGTGGGTCAAGAGTAAATTATTCTGCTTAATTTTTTAAATTTCATATAATCAATATAAAGCTTTGCTTCAGTATACTTTATGAAACACAGAAAGATATCATTTGGTCTTAGAAATTATTGTGAAAATCTTTTATCAACCATGGAAGCAATGCAACTCACTAACCATTATATTATATAAAATACTTAAAAGAAGATAATTTTAGCTCATTGTTTATACAGCCAACTTACATATTACCCTCAGTTCCCGATCATGAAGAAGCAGTCACAGGTGCCAAAAATGCATCATCATGCTATCCCTAAGAGCTATCAGGAAAATGTGTGTGTGTATGTGTGTGTGTGTGTGTGTGTGTGTGTGTGTGTATGTATAGTGTGAGAAAGAAGATAATTTGGTGTTAAATTAATGTGTCATTTGTGAACCAGAACTACATTATTTTGCTCTGGTTTCTACATGCGTTACTAAAAATAAGAGCTTGTAACCCTGTCATGCCAGTCAAAGACTCAGCACAGATGAAACATTCACAGCAGTGCTTAGGCCAGGGATAACTCTAATGAGTGTTGTTAGTTGCATTCCTGCTATGTGAAGCAGTCATCAGTTCTTTTCTGGAAGTACTATGTCCCAGTACTTCCAAGGCTTCTTATATCAAATGTATGGCATGTTCAGTCATCTACTGCATGCTTGCCTATATACATTATCTTCTCTATGTAAATCAGATGTCTAACATTATGTAAATGGTTGTTATATGGCCTAAGAGGCAACAACTAGAAAAGAGTCTGTGCATGATCAATCAGAGGTAAAAACTTTTCTCAAGTATTTCAGTATGTGTTGGATGAATTCCTGGATGTAGAAGCTGTGGGTCCACAGGTCTCCCTGGGAGTTCTCAGTGCCTTGTTCTGAACAATTTAAGAACCACTCTGTAACACATTGTCTTTAGTTGTAAGTATTTTTTATTCCTTGAAAGTTTCATACCTGCATATAATATGTTTATCAAACCCAACTCCATTTTCCCCTCCAATTTTTCCCTTACCCCACCTCTAACAATTTTCCCCTCTCAACTTTACGTGCGTTTTCTTTCTTTCCTTTCTTTTTCTTTTTTTCTCTTTCTTTCTTCCTTCCTTCCTTCCTTCCTTCCTTCCTTCCTTCCTTCCTTCCTTTCTTTCTTTCTTTCTTTCTTTCTTTCTTTCTTTCTTTCTTTCTTTCTTTCTAACATGCAGAGTCTGTGGATGTGCACAGGTTTAAAGTACACAATCCTGAACCATGACTCTCTCCCCCAATAGCCATCAATTGCTAATAGCTCCTCAGATATAGACGAGACTCTATGACCCTGAAAGTTGGATGGCTTTATGTTGCTCTTTCTTTTATTTCTGTGTTTGTTATTTTAAAACACTGCCCCACTCTACAGTCCAGACTGGCCTCAAACTTACTATGCACTCAAGGGTAAATTCATACTTGGTGTAATCCCTTGCCTCAGTCTCTTTGGTCCTGGCATTATAGACATGAACTACAATATCATTTTTTAAAAATTTTTGCTGTTGTTGCTTTTCCTAATACCTTTCATATTCTAGCCTCTTTTGTGACAAACCAAACTTAATCCTTAACTTTCTCTGTTTTATTGGCCAAACCTGTGGTTACATCTAGTTTACCAACAAGACACTCATAAACAGAGACTGACCAACAGCAGATTAGCAGCTGATGCAGATAATTCAAAATGTCCAGATAGTATTTTTCAATTTTTTGAAGGGAATCAGTTGTGTTTTTCCCACCTGTAACCCCCAAGAGGCAACAACAGATTTATAGATGGTGTCACTTCTAACAAGGCCCCCAGGTTACGGAGCCTTTTTGGCTTATATTAGCTGTACAGATTACTGAGACAGCTTCCTGTGTGATTGTGCCAAACAGCATCTTTATTTGTATGGATTTAGGAATAGCAAAAAGGGAGGGAAGAATGGCTTCTAGCCCAGGCATGCATTTGTAAAAGGACAAAGCAAACAAAAGAAGCAGGAAAATAGCAGGCCAGAAGTTTTAAACAAACGTTTCCCTTTAATAACAGTTACTGGTAACACAAACAGAAGAGGATAGCTATGCTTGGCATAGCTAATCAAAGCAAGATGAGCTAAGTGGGTTTTGCCAAAATTGTAAATTAGAGAGCAAGGATTTCCCAAGTGCCAAGAAAAAAAATTTCATTCACACTCCAATTCTTTCTGCCTGTGGGTGAAGGTAATTGAATCACAAATGGCACCCAGATTCTGAAAGTAACCTCCAAAGAGCAAAGGCAAGACCTGTTTCCTCCAGTAAACAAGATTATGCAAGGCCTGGGAACAAACTTCTCTTTCTCTGTAGGCTTCTGCTATGTTTTTAAATCTGTTCACTTCAGGCCTAAAAACTGTAATCTTTCTCCCCTGCTATTCCAACAACCCCCCAATTGATCATCATATTAGGTTTGAGTTTTACACTCACACTTTGTGGTCTTCTCCAAGCCACACCCACATTACACCCAGTTTTCATCAGTGACACTATAGTTATTTTGTTCCACAAACTCTCAAGGTAAGAGAACTCTCTCTCCTGACTTAGAGTCATTCTTCAGCAGAGGGTCCTATGTAGTGATGCAGCTCTATGGCCTCTCTAATCCACTCCTTGCACTCACTGCTCTACAGTCCACACACTAGACTGGAAATCTCCAATTGTCTCTAATTATCAACTCTTATCCTAGTACCAAGCTCACAGAAGTCTCTCCATCTTGCTTTGACCATTCACTCAACCTAGGAGCTCATCTTGTGCCTTGTTCTACTCTAGAAACTAAATCTGAATGAAAGATCTTTACCCCAGTTTATGGCTATTTTCTAAACCATTATTAAAAACTTAGACAAAGTGGGTGGCTTAGAACATAGGAACTTGTTTTGAATAGTACCAAAGCAGTGGTGTTCAACCTTCCTCATGCTTTGACCTTTAAATAAAGTTCCTAACATTATGGTGACTCCCAACCAAGTAGATTACTCTGTTACTACTTTATAACTGTAATCTTGCTAGTTATAATCATAAAGTGAATGTCTGACATGCAGGATAACTGATATTCAAACCCTGTGGGGGTTGCAACCCAAAGCTTGAAACTGCTATTCTAGAGACTAGAGGTTGAACAATTTTTTTCTTTAAAAGACTACAAGGAAAATCTGACCCAGGCCTCTTTTTGGCAGTTTCTAGCTTCCTTTGACTTTTCTTCAAGTCTTAGTGTTTTACCTCAATCTTTGTCTCTCTTGTCCTATGGCCTCTTTCCCTTTATGTGTCTGTGACATCCTAGGACCTTAATCTATAAACCAATCATTGAGTTTAATATCTTTCCCAATCTATTATCTTAAATTAGCTAGTTATATCAGCAAAAATCCTATTTCCAAATAAGACCCAGGTAGATTGATTGACTGTTCAAGTCAAAACATTTTCCTATAAAGTTTACATTGATAGTTGGGTAAGTAATTAAGAAATCCATCATTACCCAGTTTGATGTGGAATTTGAGTTGTAAGCTAGGACGTTATGGAAGCAGGGAGAACAAACATCCACCAAACTCAGAATTAAAAAGACTTCCCATGAGTTATTGTGTTCTTATATGAAATTGAAGGAGAAATAAAGTTTACACAAGGCAGGTACATGCATAAAGGTATTGTTGGTTATGAATCCAAATAATCATCAATTTTTATGTTTACTTAATATAAACACAAGTGGTATTTCCAGGCAAGGCAAAATTAAAGCAGGTTTTCTTTATTATTCTAGCTCATCATATGGCAATGAAGAAGAAGAAAGGGAATGGAAGTATTAAAATGAATGCTCTATAGGAATTTACCTTGAGAGGCTGGTGATAGAGATGCTGGAAGAGAGATAGTATGCTTTCTAAATAATGGAAGGATTAGACATCATATCTGACATAGAAGTGACCAAAGGCAGGGAATTTGATGTTAGTAGAGTAGTAAGGTCCAAAAGCTGGGAGAACTTAGATGCCAGGATGTTTGATGGATATGCCCATACCTTAGCAATTGTTATATGAGGTCTTACAGAAAAGCAGAATACTAGGTCAAAATGTGAAATTGTGATGGTGACCTAGTCAGAAGTAAAAAATGGTTTGGTGTCAAGGTGTCACGAGCTTCAATAACTACTGTGCCTGTTAACTCTTAGTAAATGCTTGCTGAGTGTAAGTACTGAAACAAAGACTAAGTGAATAAGCAAAATGTCTCCATGAGGACCTTCTGTTATTTTCCCCAACTTACAAATGAGCAGTGCAGAGATAGAACAAGGAACCTGTCCGTTTGATTCTTAGTTGTATGTCTTAAACCACGGCCTCAAATGGCAGACCTGTTTGCTTTGAAAGGTAGCTTTAATGGATGAACTCACTGCCTAAAAACACTGTGAAGTTGTTTCCCTGCCTTGAAATAAGAATCATCAGAAAACCGTTAAGAGATTGATACCAACAGCACATAGGGAGTATGTTTTATAGAAGGGAGAGGGGAAGACTCCATAAGGACTTTGAGCTGATGACAGTTTAACACACAGTGATAGCTCAACAGCTCCAGCAATAGAGGAAATTCAATAGCATGAGGATGTACTTTGAAAACACAGAAAGTCTTAAAGAACATGGGGTTAAGAGGTGTGTGTTTTATAGTAGAATAAAGAGTTGCAAAGAGTATGAGGCACGGAGTTTGGGCTAGTTTTAAGATGTCACAAAAGATGCTATATAGAGCTATTTATCAGCAGCATGGATGATAGCCCAGGGAGCCATCTGGAGCTTTGTGATGCCATGAGATAAGGAACCATGTTGAGCATTCTCCCATGAGGGGTAATCATTATCCTTCCAGCTTCACTATGACATATTTATATACATATTGAAGCTCAGATTAGATGGTCTTGAGTCTACAGGCAAAAAGAAAGGAAAGATAAAACTATTACACTTCAATGACACTCAATTGTTGGTCTTTTTACCCCTTGACCAATAAACATGGCTATAGAAGGTATATACTAGGCTTGATGGTAAGCCAAACCTGGTAGGGGCAAGCATCATCTTTTAACTAACCAGAGTCATATCAACCCAGTCATTATCGATTGGCAGGTGCAGGTCAATGAGTCTGAATTCATTGATATATATTCATTCTTTTGTATCCTGGAATAAATCCCACTCAGCTCCAATATCCAATGTATTTAATATGCTGTTGGAATCTGTTTGTTCTTTGGTATTAAAGCTTTCTGTTTGTTTCTTTGTTTGTTCTGTTTTCTGAAACAGGTCTTGCATATTCTTGTTTGACCTAGAACTCAATTTGAAGACAAGACTAGCCTTTACTTTGCAGAGATTTTCTTGCTTCTGCCTCCTAAGTGCTGAGACTACAAGCTTATGTTAGCACATCTGATTGCAGAGGGCTTTACATCTGTTTCTGTTGGAGGTTAGTTTTGTTTTTAATTTTGATTTTCATTCTGAAGATCAAATCCAGGGCTTCATACATACTAGATATGCAGTCTACAACTGTTATATCCCCAGGTCCATAGTGTTTTAGAGATAATGGGTCACCTAAGATACCCTTGAAATATCCCAACCATACTGCTGTTGCTTTTTGGTAGAGCCTCTGGGTAGCTGGAGTTACAGGCATTATGCACTGTTCCCAGCTTTCAGCTTGTGATATCTGAATCTGATTTGATATCTGAGTAATTTCACCTTCAGTGAATGAACTCTGAAGTTCTTTCCTGTTCTGTCTTTTTGAGAGTTTGAGAAAGATTATCATTTACCCATCTTGAAATGTTATATACAATTCACCAATGTGACCACCTGGCCTCAGCTCTTTGTAAGAAAGTTTTAAAATTATAAACCTGTAGTTTTTACTTGCTATTTATCTATTCAGAATTTTCTAATTTGTTTTGAGTTTATGATGGCAGTTTGTGTATTACAGGAATTTGACTTGGGTTACCTGATTTGATTTTATGAAATTGTCATAGTTTTACTTTATAATACTCTTTATTTCTATAAAGTTGGTGCAATATTTCATATTAGCTGTCCCTTCTTTATGGGATATACTAAAAAGGTCATATGAGTCATCTCGAAGGGATTCTTTAGTACTAGTAAAGGAAAAAACACATGCTAGTGCATATTTGATACAAGCCAGTAAATAAAGGAATCTGTGGTCAGTTCCTGCTACCATGATCAATTAAATGAATAAGCTAATGAATACTAGAGAATTTCTCTACAAGAGTTTGGCAACCAATTAGTGTCATGTGCCACATAATGGAAGTTTAGTTACTGATAAACTTCCTATGCAAAGGTATTCCCATAACCCACAAGATGATAATGGAAGTAAAAGATTCCTATTGCCTAGTGTCAAGATAGCCATCATGATATCACAGTCCAATATGTTATTCATGTGTCAGTATGATGCTATTGTGCACTGGCCTATTGCACTGCAACCATATAAAAGGAAATGCATACCATTACAAACAGTGTGTACTGCTTGGCATTGAAACAAATTATATTAGTACTGATTTATAGATTTTTAAAATTAGACTTATCATTACTTTAGCATTTACTTTTTTTTAAGGTAATACTATATGCTAAGTTATGTCAACAGCAACTCTAGTCTTTTACATTGCTTGGTTATATCAATATGCCATATTAGGCAATAAACATACACTACTGAAGTTTGTGTGACAGTATGATACTCAAACAGAATCCCCTAGTGTGTTTCGCAGAACATAGTCATGTCATTAAGTGGCTTGTTACTATAAAGACATTAATAAATTGTAAAACCCCTATCAATAGTAAAAACCAATAAATGTCATGTGAAGAATATAATGCAAAATGAGATATAATATATAGTTTTTAAATAGTTCCACAAAACATTATTTTTACAAAAGGAAACAGTAGTTTTAAACTTGAGAAGCCATGACTCTCATGTGAACTAAGAGATCCAATATTAGTGCTTTGCTCATTGGCTGTCATTGTTTTCAAAGAACACTTGAGAGTGAACAGTCGATTGGAAAGAGAGAGAGAAGCTTGTTTTGGCTTGTAATCTGGAGGCTGGAATATCCCATAGCAGGTGACTATAATTGGTGATTGCTCTATGCTGCTTTTAGCATGAAGAAAGAGCCAGAAAGCCAAGTGAGCACATTAAACGAGATAAACACAGGTGGGACTCTTCTAATCTGTTAAGAGCTTCACCTCCATGATCCAAACATCTTCTGATAGTTCCCATCTCTTTTCTATGCCTTATAAAGAAACTGAGGCTCCCAAATCTGCACTTCTGGAGGACACATTCGAACTACAGAAAATACTAACACTGAAATCTATAACCAGATGATTTTCATGTATGGAGCACTGAGGACACATGATTACTGTGCAGTTACTGGTAAAGCATGGCAATAATAACTGTATTAGTATAACAGGAGTCCCTAAATGCAACTGGATACTGCTGCCTCTGGATACCAGAGTTTGTGGAAATAGCAAGTCCTCTCTACACACAGACAAAGTGAAGCACTAATCCTCTAATCTTGACTGAAACAAAACAAAAGGTAAAAGGGGTTTTATCCCATAGGGGCCATGGCATGCTCTGTGACTTAGCTGCTGGAATGATTGCACCCTGTAGCCACAGGATGTCCCACTGGTCTAAGAGCTGTGGTTGCTCCTGCTAGTTAAAGGAAGGAAAGTTAACAAGTTAACTCTAGGTTAATATCTTATGTTCTCAGAACATGAGGCCCTCCTCCAAGGAACAACAGAATGCTGGCTGTCAAATGACTGTGTAACCTGGTACCAAGCCCTACTTCTAGCCCACCCTCAAATCTCATCTGAGAAATCCACCACCACCAATCCTGCTACCCTATTGCCCGATTCCAACCTGCAAGTACTCATCTATGGCTGTCACAAGATGGATAATTAAACCAGGTACATGGGCACTTCAATAGATAGTTTAACTGAAATGATCTAAACCTAAACCAGGAACCTCAACCCAGAGAGCAGAACTGATCGACTAACCCAGGCTTTCAGATAGAGAAAAGAAAAATCCACCACTGTATGCATTTAGAGGCAGTATGCTTTTATCATTGTTCATGTCTACAGCAAAATCTATAAAGAAAGAGGCCTTCTTAAAAAAAAAAAACAAAGAAAAGAAAAGGAAGGAAGGCAGGAGAGAAAGAAAGAAAGAAAGAAAGAAAGAAAGAAGGAAGGAAGGAAGGAAGGAAGGAAGGAAGGAAGGAAGGAAGGAAGGAAGAAAGAGGCCTTGATAGAGGCTATTTGGCTTCCCCTAAGAATTTTGTTCTCCACGGATGGGCTACTGACCTGGCTGCCCGATAAATGACCCTAGGACCAGTGAGTCCTATTGACACTGTGGTGATATGCCCTGACCCAGTGCAGCCTAAGGCTTCATAGTATAACCAAGAGAAAATTGAGGATGAAAAAGAAAAGGATAGCTCAAAGCCACAAGGTGATGGAGAACACCACAGTGAAAGACTGTTTTCCCAGGGACAACTGGCACAATTCTGGTAACTGAGGAGCCTTCATTAGCCTACTTATCTGAGCTCCACAAAATTGTCTGAGTTTCTCAGCCAACGTGTGTTAAACCTAAGCTGGATAGCCTCACATGGGATATCTCAGCCCTATGCAAAGTTTGTGCTCAACTAAACCTAAAATAGATTCTTTAACTTAGGAAAGAGATGCCCATAAACATACAAGAAGCCTACAGATTCCAAATGAATTGGACCAGAAAAGAAATTCCTTCTATCACATAATAATCAAAACACCAAATGCACAAAACAAAGAAAGAATATTAAAAGCAGTAAGGGAAAGAGGTCAAGTAATACATAAAGGCAGACCTATTAGAATCACACTAGACTTTTTACCAGAGACTATGAAAGCTAGAAGATTCTGGGCAGATGTTATACAGACTCTAAGAGAACACAAATTCCAGCTCAGGCTACTATACCTAGCAGACTCTCAATTACTATAAATGGAGAAACCAAAGTATTCCATGACATAACCAAATTTATACAAAATCTTTCCACAAGTCCAGCCCTTCAAAGGATAATAAAGGGAAAACTGCACAAGGAAGGAAACTATGCCCTAGATAAAGCAAGAGTAATCTTTCAATAAACCTAAAAGAAGATAGCCACATGAACAGAATCCCAACTCTAACAACAAAATAACAGGAAGCAACAATTACTTTTCCTTAGTATCTCTTAGTATCAATGGAATCAATCCTCAATAAAAAGACAGAATAACAGACTGGATATATAAACAGGACCCAACATTTTGCTGCACACAGGAAATCCACCTCAGAGACAAAGACAGACACTACCTCAGAGTAAAAGGCTGGAAAACAATTTTCCAAACAAATGGTCCTAAGGAACAAGCTGGAGTAGCCATTCTAATATAAATTAAAATTGACTTTCAACCTAAAGTCATCAAAAAAGACAAGGAGGGACATTTCATACTCAAAAAAGGTAAAAATACTTCTGAACATCTATGGTCCAAATGCAAGGGCATCCAAATTCATTAAAGAAACTTCACTAAAGATCAAAACATACATTGCACTGCACACAATAATAGTAATGGACAGATCCTGGAAACAGACACTAAACAGAGACACATGGAAACTAACAGAAGTTATGAAACAAATGTATTTAACAGATATCTATAGAACATTTTATCCTTTATGGTATCTTCTCCAAAACTGACCATACAATCAGGCAACAAACAGGTCTCAACGGATACAAAAGTATTGAAATAATCCCATGCATCCTATCAGATCACCACAGACTAAGGCTGATCTTCAATAACAACATAAATAATAGAAAACGCACATACACATGGAGGCTGAACAACTCTCTACTCAATGATAACTTAGTCAAGGAATAATAAAGAAAGAAATTAAAGACTTTTTATAGTTAAATGAAAATGAAGCCACAACATATGCAAACTCATGGGACACAATGAAAACAGTTCTAAGAGAAAAACTCATAGCTCTGAGTGCCACCAAAAAGAAACTAGAGAGAGCATACACTAGTAGCCTGACAACACACCTAAAAGCTCTAGAACAAAAGGAAGCAAATTCACCAAACAAGAATGGATGGCAGGAAATAATAAAACTTAGGGCTGAAATCAACCAAATGGAAACAAAAAGAACTATAACAAAGAATCAACCAAACCAGGAGCTGGTTCTTTGAAAAAAATCAAGAAGATAGATAAACCCTTAGCCAGACAAAAAGGAGGGCAAAGAGACAGTAACCTAATTAACAAAATCAGAAATGAAAAGGGAGACATAAGGAGAGAAACAGAGGAAATCCAAAAAAAAATCATCAGATCCTACTACAAAAGGCTATACTCAACAAAACTGGAAAGCCTGGATGAAATGGGCAATTTTCTAGGCAAATACCAAGTACCAAAGTTAAATCAGAATGAGATTAAAGATCTCAACCGTCCCATATCCTCTAAAGAAATAGAAGCATTCATTAATAGTCCCCCAACCAAAAAAAGACCAGGACCAGAGAGGTTGAGTGCAGAGTTCTATCAGACCTACAAAGAAGACCTAATACCAATACTCCTCAAACTGTTCCACAAAATAGAAACAGAAAGTACTCTACCCAATTTGATCTATGAAGCCTCAATTACGCTTATACCTAAACTACATAAATATGCTACAAAGAAAGAGAACTTCAGACCAATTTCCCTTTGCAATATCGATGCAAAAATACTCAATAAAATTGTTGCCAACCGAATCCAAAAGCACATCAACACGATCATCCATCATGATCAAGTAGGCTCCAACCTAGGGATGCAGGGATGGTTCAATAGTCAGAAATCCATCAACATAATCCACTATATAAATAAACTCAAAGACAAAAAGCACATGATCATTTCATTAGATGCTGAGAAATCATTTGACAAAATCCAACACCCCTTCATTATAAAAGTCTTGGAAAGATCAGGAATTCAAGGCCCATACATAAACATAGTAAAAGCAATATACAGTGAAAAATCAAGAAGATAGATAAACCCTTAGCCAGACAAAAAGGAGGGCAAAGAGACAGTATCCTAACAGTAGCCAACATCAAACTAAATGGAGAGAAACTTGAAGCAATCCCACTAAAATCATGGACTGGACAAGGCTGTCTACTTTCTCCCTACCTATTCAATATAGTACTTGAAGTTCTAGCCAGAGCAATTATACAACAAAAGGAGGTCAAGGGGATACAATTTGGAAAGGAACAAGTCAAACTATCACTATTTATAGATGATATTATAGTATACATAAGTGACCCCAAAAATTCCACTGAAGAACTCCTAAACCTGATAAAACAACTTCAGTGAAGTAGCTGGATATAAAATTAACTCAAACAAATCAGTGGCCCTTCCCTTCACAAAGAATAAACAGTCAGAGAAAGAAATTAGGGAAACAATACCATTCACAATAGTCACAAATAGTATAAAATACTTTGGTGTGACTCTAATTAAGAAAGTGAAAGATCTGTATGATAAGAACTTCAAGTCTCTGAAGAGAGAAATCAAAGAAGATCTCAGAAGTTGGAAAGAATTCCCATGCTCATGGACTAGCAGAATTAATTTAGTAAAAATAGCCATCTTGCTGAAAGCAATCTACAGATTCAATGCAATCTTCATCAAAATTCCAACTCAATTCCTCACAGATTTAGAAAGGGCAATTTGCAAATTCATCTGGAATAACAAAAAACCTAGGAGAGCAAAAACTCTTCTCGACAATAAAAGAACCTCTGGTGGAAACACCATCCCTGATCTCAAGCTGTACTACAAGAGCAATTGTGATTAAAAAAAAAAAAAAATTCATGGTATTGGTACAGTGACAGGCAGGTAAACCAATGGAATAGAATTGAAGACCCAGAAATGAACCCACACACCTATGGTCACTTGATCTTTGACAAAGGAGCTAAAACCATCCAGTGGAAAAAAAGACAGCATTTTTAACAAATGGTGGTGGCTCAACTGGCAGTTAGCATGTAGAAGAATGCAAAACAATCCATTCTCTCCTGTACAAAGCTCAAGTTCAAGTGGATCAAGGAACTCTACATAAAACCAGAGACACTGAAATTTATAGAGGAGAAAGTGGGGAAGAGCCTTGAACATATGGGCACGGGGGAAAAATTCCTGAACAGAACAGCAATGGCTTGTGCTCTAAGATCAAGAATTGATAAATGGTACCTCTTAAAATTGCAAAGCTTCTGTAAGGCAAAGGACACTGTCAATGAGACAAAAAGTTATCCAACAGATTGGGAAAAGATCCAATAGAGGGCTAATAGCCAATATATACAAAGAACTCAAGAAGTTAGACTTCAGAGAAACAAATAACCCTATTAAAAATGGGGTACAGAGCTAAACAAAGAATTCTCAACTAAGAAATACAAGATGGCTGAGAAGCACCTTAAAAAATGTTCAAAACCCTTAATCATCAGGGAAATGAAAATCAAAACAACCCTGAGAGTCTACCTCTTACCAGTCAGAATGGCAAAAATGAAAAACTCAGGTCACAGCAGCTGCTGGCACAGATGTGGAGAAAGAGGAGTACTCCTCCATTGCTGGTGGGATTGCAAGCTGTTACACACACTCTGGAAATCAGTTTGGTGGTTCCTCAAAAAATTGAACATATTACTACCTGAGGACCCAATAATACCACACCTGGGCATATACCCAGAAATGCTCCAACTTGTAATAAGGCCATGTAATATTATATATTCATAACAGTTTTATTTATTATAGCTAGAAGTTGGAAAAAACCCAGATGTCCCTCAACAGAGGCATGGATACAGAAAATGTGGTACATTTACACAATGGAGTATTATGCAGCTATTAAAAACAATGAATTTATGAAATTCTTAGGCAAATGGATGGATCTGGAGGATAACATCCTGATTGAGGTAATCCAATCACAATATAACACACATGATATGCATTCACTAATAAGTGGATATTAGCCCAGAAACTTGCAATATCCAAGATACAATTCAGAAAATACATGAAAATCAAGAAGAAGGAAGACCAAAGTGTAGATTTTTTGATCCTTCTTAGAAGGGGGGACAAAATACCCATGGAAGGAGTTCAGAGACAAAGTATGGAGCATAGACTGAAGGAATGACCATCCAGAGACTGCCCAAGCTGGGGATCCATCCCATATACAACCACCCAACCCAGACACTATTATGGATGCCAACAAGAGCTTGCTGGCAGAAGAGAATGCTCACAGCCATCCATTAGACAGAGCACAAGGTCCCCAGTGAAGGAGCTAAAGAAAGTCCCCAAGGAGCTGAAGGGGTTTGCAGCCCCACAGGAGGAACAACGATATGAACTAACCAGTATACTCAAAGCTCCTAGGGATTAAACCACCAACCTAAGAAAACACATGCTGGGACTCATGGCTTCAGCTACATATGTAGCAGAGGATAGCCTAGTTGGTCATCAATGGGAAGAGAGGTTCTTGGTCCTGTGAATGTTCTATGCCCCAGTATAGGGGAATGCCAGGACTAGGAAGTGGGAGTGGGTGTGTTAGTGATCAGGGGGAGTGGGGAGGGGATAGGGAATTTTCAGAGGGGAAACCAGGAAAAGGGATAACATTTGAAATGTAATCAAAGAAAATAATAAAAGAAAAAAAGGAGGATAAAAAAAGAAAGATAAGATTGAACTTTAAACAAACGCCCTTCAGCCTCCAAAAGTGAACATCTGCCATGGCAATTGACCTGAAGTCCTATATTCAATCTATAAAAGCAGAAATATTCTGCAGAATGCCAGAGAAAACACATGATTTCTCTTTGCCCATTGGTCCATAGACTATGAAAATTTATTTCACTCCATAGAGGGAAAAACTGTAGTGAAGAATTTATTCCCCTCCCACAATTCTTGCTGGTTTGAAATACCATTGGATTTGCTTCAAAACTGTAATGAGGTCCTGGAGCCATTTCCTACTGTCCCTCTCTGGCATCTGGGTCTAAGGCAGGGCAATAGGACTCCAGGTTCTCACCTCATGCACTAAAACTAGGCTAGAATCCTGCCCTTCACCTCCTTATCCACAGAACTTATCTTATGCCCAGAACTGGTGACCCCCATTTGGTGCAGATTAACTGGAAACCCTTTATTTCTGGATTATAGGATCAACTCTCCAAAGCTTTG
This sequence comes from Mus caroli, assembly GCF_978045245.1. Taxonomy (NCBI): domain Eukaryota; kingdom Metazoa; phylum Chordata; class Mammalia; order Rodentia; family Muridae; genus Mus; species Mus caroli. Next base: position 28,728,380 of record NW_028227267.1, on the reverse strand, counting down.
GCTGTACACCTGTGCTTACCTTTGTGTATCTACTAGGACTTCAGAAACAATGAAGGAATCGCTTTAGTCACTCTCTCCTAGCTGCAACAAAATCAATCCCATAATTAAATCCCAACTTTGTTTTATAAATATGGAAACACATAGGCATGTGTTTCCATACTTAGAAACATGTATCAATGTGTCAATTTTTTGTGGTCTTTGCAGTTAGTGGTAAATGGGAGGAGGGAGAAGGAGAAGGAAGAGAGAAAGCTTAAGAGGTTGCTGCTGGAAGAGAAGAGATGAGTCTTAAAATCTCATTTTCAGACCTAGCTGTTAGCACTGCCTGGTCCTGACAGGGCCAGCCCTGGAGGGAAGTATGTGGGCTGGCTGTAGAATTAATTGAATTTCACAACTTGCCTCACATTCCTGCTGGCACAAAGTGCCTTGGAAGGACAGAGGCATCACAGGAGGCCAGAGCAATGGCAGGACCAAGCCTGAGCACTGCTGTGAGCCTTTCTTTACACAACTCTGCCTCAAAATAGCTTGCCTGTTAGCACCCCAGCAGAGAACCCCCCACAAGCAGGGGCAGAGGAAGATGTGTGCTGTCTCTAAGATACAGACTGGTCCTCAGCTCCAGGATGAAGGCCAGGAACTGAAATACATTTCCTTCACAAGAGCCTTTACCTATAAAAGACACCTATACTTAGGCTATATGAATTTTAATTATTTCCTAGCTATAACACTGCATTATTGCACTAAGAATCTAAGATTCAACCAAAGGCTTTTTAACATCAGTGTCTCAGCCCCAGTAATGTATAGGATCCCCACATACCTGGAGCCCTAGTTTCCTGCCTCATTTTTTTTGAGTTTTATTTAATCTATTTATATAATTGTGTGTGTGTGTGGGGGGGTGCATGCTCACATATGTACAGATCAGGGGACAACTATGGTACTTTTCTGACACTTGTGGAATCTATGGATCCCACCTAGGTTGTCAGGCCTGTACACAAGCACTTCTACATGCTGAACCAAGTCTCCCATCCCTGTCTCACCTCTTCCTCAGATATTAATCAAGAGCAGGACACACTGCACTAGTCACCAAATTGCCTTAAATAGGTTGTCATATGCAATCTTCTCAAAAATACTGTAAAGGATGAATCAGTATCATCACACTAATAAGAAAAGAGCAGCCTAAAAGACTGAGGAAACATGACTAATGCCAGGAAATTTGAAGAAAAAAAAAAGCCCAGAATTTATATTTAAACTATACAACTTCAAATCTAGGGTTGTTTGCATAGAACTATTCTCATGGAAAACCTGGATTGCTTCTGTGACTCTTTCCCTCTCCCACAATGCTACCTACCTGCCATAGCCTTGCTGCTAACTACATGTTTATTAATGAATGGCTGTCTAAATGAACATAAGACATATTGGTTTAAATACATTAGTGCATTTGATCATTGAGCAGAAGCGTTACTGCTAATAACATTTCTTGATGACAAATCTGACTTCTTCAAATATTTCTAAGAATACTTCCATACAGCCTACATTTATTCATGGATTCATGCATTCAAAAATGGCACATATAAGATGTTAGGCACTATGCCAGGGGGCTGAGCAAAAGAAAAAATGCATACTGAATACACAGCACATGCTGTCTCATGGGAGTATAGCCACAATGAATGGATATGTGATCCCAGCAGGAAACGTCCCCGGAGGGGAAGCTTCCCTGGAAGCTGGGGATATGTTCTGGGAAAACAAGACATTCTCTCTCTCTCTCTCTCTCTCTCTCTCTCTCTCTCTCTCTCTCTCTCTCTCTCTCTCCCTCTTCCTGTCCATCCTCCCTCCCCCTCCCCCATCCCTTATCCACCTCTACCTTTCCTCTCCATCATCCTTACCCCCTCCTCCTCTAGCTTGTCCTCTCTGGCACATGTATGTGTGCATGTGCACATATGTGGGCATGCATACACATGGGCTTTTCTTTGATTTTTCCAGACATGGAAATATTAATTAAGTGAGGGGAGGCAGAAAGTTAATCACTTTGAGGAGTATATATGCAAAGGCATTTGGGAAGAAGGAAACATGGTCCCTTGCATGAGCAAGAAGAAGGGTGTCTGTAGAGGCTGAAGAGAAACTAACAAGATACTGATACCATGTCTCACTAAGGAAAGAAATGGCTTTCTAGCACTTACACCTGGAAAACATCTTACATTAGGGTCACCTGAGCCTCAGTCTAGCACACTAGTCTAGGCAGCTGACTTCTTCAGAGTGGTCACTGAGCTCACTGTCCTCAGTTCCACTTGTACCATCTTCAAGCATCTCATACTTTTTTAGGTTCAACATTTTTCTCTCTTTTGCTGAACTACTCTACTACAGAAACATATTCTGTATCTCCTACCTGGAAAGGAAATAAATTCACTGATGCCCACATCCCCTTAGCATTTGCTTCCCCCTTCCATGTATGGGAAACAATGTTCAGAAGATGTTTTACAGTTTCTTACTTTTCATTTCTTCTCTCTATCACAACCATAGTTCTGCTCCTCCACCCCCAGTGAGGCTTCTTGTCTGTCTCTTTCCCTGACCTCACCCCACCTTTGGAAACTGGAATTATGACAAACATTGAGAAGAAGTCAACAATCAAATAGTTATTACTCAACACAAAAAAAAAGGATCGATAAAAAATTAAAAAGCCACTATCAGCAGTGCAGAACCCTCTCTGTCTTCCCCACTCTTTTGATGCTGCAGGTAGGCACTGTTCCGTTTTGATCTTGATAGTATCTTTTATATCAAGTTCTCCATGAAACATCTCATCTCACTTTATATTAGTTTTGACATGAAGTAAAATGTTTGCATTTCTCTATGGCAATAACATTGATTTCTCTGAAACAAAGACCAGGTATTGTATGGACAAATTACACTTGTAAAATTAATACAAAATAATTATATAATATAAAGATCAGAGCTAATAAAAAATGGTCAAAATCTACTAAGTTGTTTCACTGATATCATCTACAGCCACGTCTCCCACATAGGAATGAATACATGATCACACTGTGTTTTTTCTCATATGCCTTTAAGCTTATTAATCTAACACTGATCCTATTGTATTTGTTGCTTATTTTGATTCTGATATTTTTGGACAATCCTTCAAAATGATTTAGACGTAGTTATCTTAAAGAATACTCTTTAATTTCTGTTTCTTTTTAATGGGTGTCTGATTTTTATCCTAATTTTTAGCAAGAACAATGAATGTTAAAAGTACCCTATCACTCTATCATGGGCAGCTCACGAACAAACATGGTCAAGTTACTGCACCTTTGAGTTCTATAGATTTCTCCTGTCTGTGGAATTTCTTTTCTTTTATTTTATTATTTCTACTTTTAAATTTCTAACCCTTTTGAACTTTGAGAATTTCTTCCATTAGTACTATATTCATGAAACCCCTCCCCATCCTGCTTCCCCTCCAACTTCTTCCATGAACTCCTACCAACTTTTTCTCTAATTACCCTTTTTCTTTAATCATTAGTGTCATGTGTGTGTATCATTTGCATATATTATGCTATAAATTATATGTGTATGTACAACATGCTTAATTAACTTTAGTGTTGTTTATATGTGTATATGTTTGGGGCTGACCTCTTGAGACGGGGAAGCCTATTGGGGGCCTATCCCTGGAAATAGACCAATTCTCCTTCTCTCAGTAGCCACTTATTGCTTGTAGCTCTTCACCTAGGGTTGGACCCTTGTCAGGGAGTTGAGTATCCCTGCACTCATGTTGGCATGTCAACTGGTGATACTATTACCACACAGGGCTTGTTTAGACAACTGTACTGCTGAGATTACATGGGTGTAGTTTCCCTGTCCTGTATAGAAAATACCATTTATCCCAGGCACCCATGTCTTCTGGTACTTAAAATCTTTCACTATCTCTCCCTCAGAATTTCCTGGGCCTTAGGAACAGGAGTTTCACAGCAGTTGGTATCAGTTGGGATCTGGCACTCCATGGTCATTTGGACTCTGCACTCGTGAATTTCTTCAGTAGTCCCTAGTTGTTACCATAAAATTCCTCTCTAATGAAGGGTAATTATCAACTTGTTTATTGATATATGGATAAGTATTTTGAATACATTGAGGAATTATCCTAATTTAAGAAGGTGGTAGTTGTGGGTTCTCCTCTACTGTCCATATCCAGCCATGGGTATTTACAGTATATGGCAAGGTTTATAGTATTAGGCATGAATTCCCTCCTCTTTAGTGAACCATAAGTCCAATAGACAGCTGTTAGTTACTCTCAAGATGTAGATGCCACTATTGTAACTTTGGGAGTTACTGGACCGTGTTGGTCATGGTCTCAGTCTGCAAGCTTTACAACTGGGTAAGACTAATGACTGCCTTTCTCCTTGGCAGCTTGCATAGCACTTTCTGTTATTGTGAATGCTAGTGCTCGTAGAGCACTCCCATGTCAGTTCTAGCTCCTCCAAGTCCTGTGTCTGAAATATGGTGCTTTCAATACTAGAGTCTGTTGTAGAAAACTTTAATCCCAATCCAGAGTTTCTACCATGCCCTTGACCAGTTAGTTCCCAGATAGAAGACACACACAACCTTTATATTTACAATAAGCCTTAATCAGCACTAGATATCTACCCTCTATGCTATTAAAATCTATTTCCTATTGGTAACCCCAAGTGATTAATTACTATGTTTCAGCTGGGCTGATCTTAACTCCAATTTGCCAGTCCTCAGGGTCATGCTTCCTTGACTCCTAACCCATGGCAACTTAATCCCCTCTCCTCCTTCTTCAACCACCCCAACATGGTCTGCTCCAACCCCAAGGCCTAAAGCACCAAGCCCTACCTATCTCAATTCTGCCCAACTATAGGACATAGGAATCTTTATTCACCAATGAGAAATAACTTGTGGACAAAGTCACATGCAGTTACTTGGGTCTATGCCTGTGTGCAGACACTCTCATCTCTGGAGCAACCAGGTCTTGGGGGCCTGTACTTAGCATGACAATGCATAGCATCAGACCAAACCTCAACAAGAGTCTTACTTTCAAGTTCTGGGAAGCAACTATAGGGTTTTTGTTAGACACTGTATAGACTTTTGGGGATGCCGTATTACCTCATGTAGACACTATTGTTGTTTGGTTTGGTTTGGTTTGGTTTGGTTTGGTTTGGTTTGGTTTGGTTTGGTTAGATTCAGTTAGGTTAGGTTTGTTGTGAATTAGTTTGGATTGGTGTTTGGTTTCTTTGACACCGTTTTCTCTGTGTAACAGTCCTGGCTGTCCTGGAACTTACTTTGTAGACCAGGTAGCCTCAAACTCACAGACTTCTGTCTACCTCTGCCTCCCTAGGGCTCGGATTAAAGGTGTGAGTCACCACATGCAGCTAGACACTATTCTTAACTTTAGTTGTGCACTTCATTTTGTTTATAATTTTATTCTCTATATTGGTTACTTTTGAATCATTGATAAGACATCTAACAGAAACAAGGAAGACAGGTTGACTTTGACTCAAGATTTCAGAGAATACCATATTCTCAATAATGGTGGTGAAGGCAGCTTAAACAGGTTGGTCCATGGTGGCAGAAGCCTGCAAGGCAGCTCATTCACATCATTATAGATCAGAAAGCAGAGAATTTTAGCCAGAACCAAAAATGAACATAACCTTCAAGACCTGACCTCAGCTAGCAAAATCATAGATCCTTAAGGTTTCACAGCCTCTCAAAATGATGTGACCAAATGAGCAAACACATGAGCTAGTGGGGTACATTTGGCAATACCAAACTATAATACCACTATATCTGTGTTCTTAAATGATGTACCTTGGTTTTCTTATTATTGCCTGATGTGCTGTTGCATAATTTTAATAAAAACAGGCTCCATAGCCTCATATATTTGAATGGATCCCCAGACAGTATAACTATTTTTAGCAGGGTTGTTGGAGGAGGTATGTCACTGAGAGTGGGCTTTGAGTTTTCAAAAGCCACCCCCCCCCTTTCTGTCTCCTTCCTATCTCTTCAGTTTGCAGGTCAGGATTTCTTAGCTACTCTTCCAGCACCATGCCTGCCTGCCTGCCTGCCTGCCTGCTACCATGGTCCCTACCATGACTGTAAGCCAGTTCCCAATTCTTTTATAACTTGTCTTGGTAATCTCTCTCTCCCTCTCCCTCTCCCTCTCCCTCTCCCTCTCCCTCTCCCTCTCCCTCTCCCTCTCCCTCTCCCTCTCCCTCTCCCTCTCCCTCTCCCTCTCCCTCTCCCTCTCCCTCTCCCTCTCCCTCTCCCTCTCCCTCTCCCTCTCCCTCTCCCTCTCCCTCTCCCTCTCCCTCTCCCTCTCCCTCTCCCTCTCCCTCTCCCTCTCCCTCTCCCTCTCCCTCTCCCTCTCCCTCTCCCTCTCCCTCTCTCCCTCTCCCTCTCCCTCTCCCTCTCCCTCTCCCTCTCCCCCTCCCCCTCTCCCTCTCCCTCTCCCTCTCCCTCTCCCTCTCCCTCTCCCTCTCTCTCTCTCTCTCTCTCTCTCTCTCTCTCTCCTTTATTTTTTTTTGTCTTTTCAAGACCGGGTTTCTCTGTGTATCCCTGGCTGTCCTGGCCCTCACTCTGTAGACCAGGCTGGCCTGGAACTCAGAAATCCACCTGCCTCTCCCTCCCGAGTGCTGGGATTAAAGGCGTGCACCACCAAGGCCTGGCTAGTAATATCTCTTAACAACAATTGAAAAGTAATTAAGACAAGGATGAAATTGTTTGTGTATAGCATTCTTTCTGTCAACACCATTCCTGTGTAATTCATTTTTGTTGCCACACAAAGCTGTAATTTATAGATTACTGTTGGTGAAAAGTCCAAATTGTAGGAGCATATATAATCATTCTATTTTTGATGAACACTGACTTGTTTCTAGTCCTTATAAATGATGTCACTCTGAACACCCTTGTGTATACCCATTGTACATATTATACAGACACTTGTTAGGATCTAGTTAGATAAGAAAATGGGAAGCGTGGATTTTACTTAATAATGACAAATGTTTTCTGAAAGATTTACACCAACTTAATCTCCTAATGGCATAATTTGTTTCACATCATATTTACTAATAATAAATAGAAATTTTGTTTGTTTGGGTTCAGTGTTTTTTCTTTTATTGATTTATTCGCAGCTTTATACATGTATATAGTGCATTCTGATAGCATGCAGCAACTCATGCTCTCTTACTTTCTTTGCTTCCTCATCAACTTCTATTCCTTCACACTTGTCTTTCTACTATCATGTCCATTTTGGCTTGGTTTTGTGACGCACCACGTTTTTTTGTTTTGTTTTGTTTTGTTTGTTTGTTTGTTTAAAATTTATTCTTTAATCATTTTTTTTACAGTCCAGACTTTATCCCCCTCCCATTTCACCCCCCAACTGTTCCACATCCCACACCTTTTTCACCAAGAGGCTACCCTCATGCCCACCCACCCCACCAGACATCCCCACTCCCTGAGGCCCCAAGTTTCTCTACAGTTAGGTGCATTTTCTTTGACTGAGTCCAGACCCAACAGTTCTCTGCTGTATATGTGTTGGGGGGCTAATATGATCTGGTGTATGTTGTCTGGTTGGTGGCTCAGTGTCTGAGAGATCCCAGGGTTCAGGTTAATTGAAACTGCTGGTCCTCCTATAGGGTCACCCTCCTCAGCTTCTTCCAGCTTTCCCTTAATTCAACCACAGGGGTCACCAGCTTCTGTGCATTGGTTGGGTGTAAATCTCTACATCTGATTCTTTCAGCTGCTTGTTGGGCAGTCATGATAGGCCCCTGTTTGTAAGCACACCATAGCATCAGTAATAGTGTCAGGCCTTGGGGCTTCCTCCTGAGCTGGATCCCACTTTAGGCCTGTCACTGGACCTCCTTTTGCTCAGGTTCTTCTCCATTTTTGTTCCTGCAGTTCTTTCAGACAGGAATAATTCTGGGTCAGAGTTCTTGACCATGGGATGGCAACCCCATCTTGTTTCTAGTCCTGAGGTTTTGATGTTAGCTATTCTGATTGGTGTAAGGTAGAATCTCAGGGTCATTTTGATTTGCGTTTTCCTGATGACTAATGACTTTGAACATTTCTTTAAGCTCTTCTCAGCCATTTGAGATTCCTCTATTGTGAGTTCTATGTTTAGTTCTATACCCCATTTTTTGATTGGGTTATTTGGTTTCTTGGTGGTTATCTTCTTGAGTTCTTTATGTATTTTGGATATTAGCCATTGGATGTTGGGTTAGTGAAGATTTTTTCCCAATTTGTAGGTTGCTGATTTGTCCTATTGACTATATCCTTTGCTTTACAGAAGCTTTCCAGTTTCATGAGGTCCTATTTAACAGTTCTTGATCTTAGAGCCTGAGCCATTGGAGTTCTATTTAGGAAAATTTTCCCTGTGCCAATGAGTTCGAGGCTCTTTCCCACTTTCTCTTCAATTAGATTCAGTATATCTGGTTTTATGTTGAGATCTTTGATACACTTGGACTTGAGCTTTGTACAGGTGACACATATGAATATATTTTCATTTTCTACACATAGATTGCCAGTTAGACCAGCACCATTTATCTGCCTACATGAGCATGAGAGTGAAGCTATTCACTGCAGTTTTGGTAATTTGCCAGTTGCTACAGTACTGAGAACAATTATTTCATCTACCCAGCAAATATCAACTGCTCTCCTGAGAGAGGCAAGGGCAGACTCCATGGGTCCCTTTCTTATTCATGACTCAAAGTTTATTGACCCAATCTTATGTCGTACCTATGAAGTAATAGTAGTTGCTGTAGGTTCATGAGGACAGTGGCCATGTTATGCCAAGAAAACAGCACTTCATGAAACTCCTACCCATAATTTGGCTTTTACTGCCACCTTTCTCCCAATGTTTTTGAGCTTTGAGGGGGATAATATAGATGTCCCTTGATAGGCATTCAACAATCATTTATTTTCAGCATTGTGATCAGCCATGATGGTCAGCGTAAATGTCAACTCACTGTAGATGAAGAGGATATGAAGGAGATAGAGGAGGAGATGGAAGAGATTGAGAAGGAGGATATAGAAGAGGAGGATGAAAAGAATGAGTAAGCTTCTCTCACCAAGGCTAAGGACAGTGCTGGTCTGGATAGTTATGGATATAAGCATAAATATTTGAAAGACCATTTGGCAACATACACATTTAGAAAATTAAAATCAGTAGATTTGCCCTTAGGGTCTATGGCATTTCCAGAAATGGAACTTTGACCTTTTTTGTACTATTAAGCATTAACTGACTTCCTTTGGAGTAGGCCTGAGATCCAATCAAAATGTAGTTGGTTACCCATATTACAGCCACACCACTATTGCATCTGTGAGAAAATCTTGCTGGATAGGTTGGTATTATGGACAATTTATATTTCTTTTTTGATAATTTTGACAATTATATTTTTAGATAGTTGATAAGTTATTAGGTTTTAATATGTTTTTTATAGATACTTAGCTGTGGGTGACCTTCCCACTCATACCCACCTTCATTCACCCCTGTTCCCTTTCTTGTTTGAACTTTTCTACCTCTGGTATTATATTCATGTGCTTTCAAATCACATGCTTTGCTACCACTACCACATCATCTTCTTTCCGATTTCTTTTCCTCCCTACTTCTTCATGCCTACTTTCTTTTCTCTTGGCCTTTAAATATCTTAATTCCAACTTAAGCATAGCAATCTAAAAATCCATATCTAGAATTAATATATGAAACAACATATTTGTCTTTCTGGATCTACATTTCCTCAGGTGGCATAATATTGAAGTTGCATCAATTTTTATATAATTTCATAATTTCATTTGTCTTTAGCACTGAATAGAATTACATGTGTAAATGTAGCATATTTTTACTACTTAGTATCAGTTGATAAATATCTAGGTAGATCAATTTCTTAGCTGTTATGAACAGAGCAGCAATGCATATCACATGTATCTATGTAGTTAGACATAAAGTCCTTTGGGTATATGTCAGGAATGTCATAACTGGTTCATATGATAGAAACCTCCACATTGATTTCCACAGTGGCTGTACCAGATTTCATATATATCAAAGGTGTATAAAGAAGTTCCATTTCCTTTTTAAAAGATTTATTTTATGTATATGAGTACATTGTTGCTCTCTTCAGACACAGCAGAAGAGGGCACTGGATCCCATTTTAGATGGTTATATGGCTTCTGGGAATTGAACTCAGGACCTATGGAAGAGCAGTCTGAGCTCTTAACCACTGAGCCATCTCTCCAGCCCTCATCCTAAAGCAAAAGAATATATCTTCTTCTCAGCACCTCATGGTACCTTTTCCAAAACTGATCATACAACTTGTCACAAAACAGACCTCAACAGATACAAGAAGACTGAAATAATCCCATGTACCCTGTCAGACCACCACAGACTAAGGCCAGTCTTAAATACCAACAAGAACAATGGAAAGCACACATACACATGGAAGCTGAACAACGCTCTACTCAATGATAACTTGGTCAAGGAAGAGATAAAGAAAAAAAAAAAAAAAGAGAGGCTTTTTAGAATTTAATGAAATAGAAAATCCACCATGCCAAAATTTATGGGACACAATGAAAGCTAAGAGGAAAACTCACAGTTCTAAGTGCCTCCAAAAAGAAACTGGAGAGAGTTTACACTAGCAGCTTGAGAGCACACCTGAAAGCTCTAGAACAAAAAGAAGCAAATACACCCAAGAGGAGTAGATGGCAAGAAATAATCAAACTTGGTCCTGAAACCAACCAAATAGAAACAAAAAGAACTATACAAAGAATCAACAAAACCAGGAGTTGGTTCTTTGAGAAGATCAAAAAGATAGATAAACCCTTAGCCAGACTAACTAGTGGGCACAGAGATGACAGTATCCAAATTAATAAACTCATAAATGAAAAGAGAGACATAGCAATAAAGTATATCCTAAAATAATTATTCTGTTTGTTGAATATTAATAGTTAAAAATATTAAAATAATGTTCTACAAACATCATGGAAATATTGATAATTTTTCTCACTGTGCTTGAAATTAGCATTTTCTTCATAAACATGAAGAAACTTCAAAGAGTTTTTGCTACTTTGAAAATTTTAAAATATACTTACTGATAAAATAATTTCTCTCCTAGAAACACTGATCATCTTTTTAAAGCAAATTTATAGTTAGACAATGTACACAGATATATAATGCATTTTAAATACTCTCTCACTGTGTCAGGTGATATCATATAAGACTTTTGAATATATTTCTTAATGATTCATTTTAAATATTTTATGGTCTTTTACTATGCTTATTTCCCAAAGAATATCTTGTATGTTTTGAAACAATTTAGTATTCAACATTAGATATAGTATCTTCAGTTATGGATAGTATTAAATATTCATTAATGATACTTTTAGGGTACAAAAAGATATGAATATAAAAGTTGAACAAATTTTTATGTATTATTTGATTCTCAAAATACTCAATATTAATCATATTTTTGATGTATAAAATGCATTTAAATAATAAAAAATTTAAGAAGAAAAGAATTTCCATTTCCTCACATACTCACTAGTACTTGTGATTTTTTTTTTCTCAACAATGGTCATTGTTACAGCAGTAAGATAAAATTCAAAGTCAGTTAAATTTGATATCTCTAAAATCTAATGATAATGACCACTGTTAAAAGTTATTTGTTACTATTTATTTCTTCTTTTGAGAACCGTATGTTCATTTCTATAGTCAGGGTTTCATTGTTTGTTTTCTTGATGTTTAGCTTTTCTAGCTCTTTGCACATTATATATATTAATCTCTGTAAGATGTATAGCTATTCAGTGACTGTTCTGTGAGATCTTGCTGAGACAAACCTAAGCTTACCTTGAACTCATGATCTTACTCCCTCAATTTCCCAAATACTGAGATGTTAAAAACCTGAGCTAAAAAACCTGAAATGTCTTTTTTTTTTCCAGTCATTTAGTTTGGTAAAATGTTATATTATATGTGATTAAATTTGCATTTCTTTTATTATCATCACAAACATAAGCACTTTAAATATATATTTCTAGGCCAGATGAACAAATGCTATGATAAGGTGTTGAATTAATTATAAATAAATAAATCCCTGTTGCGAGATTGTTACCTACTCCAATGGTTTATGTTCCCGAATGAAAGACACACCTTGCCTTGTATTTTGATATGCCTTACACAGCATAATCGTTGGTCCACTACTGAACCTCTACCACCTCCCACAATAATTCCGAGCTACTACTTCTAAATTCTGTGTTCTATCTTGGCTGCCCTGGACCCTGGCCTACACTCTCCTGGTTCCTTCACAAGGTGGCCATGCCTCTCTGTCCTGAACTCTTCTCAGGCATGGCATCTCTCCTTTCCTCCACATTCTTCTCGCATGGTGGATCTCCCTCCTCCTCCTCCTCCTCCTCCTCCTCCTCCTCCTCCTCCTCCTCCTCTTCCTCCACCTCCTACTACTTCTCCTCCTCCTTCCATTTCCAAGTTCAGGAATCCTAAAATCCCATCTGTCTGTCCTCTTCATCTATTGGATGGTAGCATCTTTATTTACCAATCAGAACCAGTTGGGGGCAGGTTCCCAGATGCTGCATGCAGACATTTTTTTCGGGAACATAGTTAAAATTAGAATACAAGCAACTACAATAAGGTTCTTATTTGATCCCTTTTTTGTTTTCTATTGGATAGTCAATTTCATTTTCATTATGAATTTATTAAAGGTAAATATAATTCTGTATATAAATAACAATTTAAGGCTCTCTTGAACAGTGATTCCCAACCTGTGGGTGATGCCCCTGAGGGTCACACGATCATTTCATAGGGGTTACATATCAGATATGTACATTACATATCCCGCAATCAGATATCCACATTACAATTCATAACAGTTGCAAATTACAGGTATGAAGTAGCAATAAGATAATTTTATGGTTGGGCATCACCAGAATATGAGGAACAAAAGGGTTTGTAGCATAAGGAAGGTTAAGAACCATCCCTTTAAAGGAACAGAGCCAATAAATTGAATACATATTACAATGAGGTTTGTAAGATTGGATTTCCTGATGTAGTGCAAATAGTCCAACAATAGCTGCCTTAACACTACAAGAGCCTCAAACTCAGTGGCTGTTCAATCCATAAGGCTGGTTCCAGCAGGCCCACCTTGCCACTGAAGGTGTGGAGGATTCCTAGAAGGGTTAGGAACCTGAAGCTGTTCAGCCCACATAGGAATGCAGAAGAAGGTGGGTTCTGTTCTCAGCAAAGAAAAGCAGCAGCAGCAGCAGCAGCCACAAAGTAGATGAACATCCATTTGAGGCTGAGTGAAGGAATTCATCTTTTCTCTTGAATTCCTTTTATGTGCATTTACATAGATATAGCCCACACTTAGGGTAGGTCATTGTACTTCAAACAATACAAATGTCAGGTCTATAAAATCCTTCATAGATGTGCCCCATAGCTTGCTTTTCTTGAATGCAGATCCAGCCATGTACACAAGACTAAGCACACAATTATATTTTTGCATGAGATGCAAACAACTTCTGATACTGTGTAGCATTTTTAATCTTTAAAGAATTCAAAAGTTTAGAAAAAATGTTTAATATAAATATAGAATTTTTCAATATTTTATATTTTCAATACTTCTTCCAATGTTAAGCCTCATTTTATACTAATGAATGAGCATGTTTATATATTATGTTCTAGAAGACTTATTGTTTTAAAAGTTATATAAATATTGTTGTCCTCTAAAATATATTTCACATTAGAAACAAAATATTGGTTACATTTCATCATATTCATTTTAATGCCCAATGAACACAATAACTTTTATTAGACTGCCGTATCCAGGGATCCATCCCATAAGCAGCTTCTAAACGCTGACACCATTGCATACACTAGCAAGATTTTGCTGAAAGGACCCAAATATAGCTGTCTCTTGTGAGACGATGCCGGGGCCTAGCAAACACAGGAGTGGATGTTCACAGTCAGCTATTGGATGTATCACAGGGCTCCCAATGGAGAAGCTAGAGAAAGTACCCAAGGAGCTAAAGGGATCTGCAACCCTATTGTTGGAACAACATGATGTACTAACCAGAACCCCGGAGCTCTTGTCTCTAGCTGCATATGTATCGAAAGATGGTCTAGTCGGCCATCAATGGAAAGAGAGGCCCATTGGACTTGCAAACTTTATATGCCCCAATATAGGGGAATGCCAGGGCCAAAAGAATGGGAATGGGTGGGTAGGGAAGTGGGGGGCGCTATGGGGGACTTTTGGGATAACATTGGAAATGTAATTGAGGAAAATATGTAATAAAAATATTAAAAATTAAAAAAAATTTTCCTCTGTCTTACTGTGATGGCTTATATATGCTTGGCCCAGGGAGTGGCACTATTTGAAGATGTGCTCTTGTTAGAGTAGTTGTGTCACTGTGGGCTTTAATACCTTTGTCCTAGCTGCCTGGAAGCCAGTCTTCTTCTATCAGCCTTCAGACGAAGATGTGTCACTCTCAGCTCTTCCTGCACCATGCCTGACTGGATGTTGCCTAGCTCTGGACTTGATGATAATGGACTGAAACTCTGAACCTGTAAGCCAGTCCCAATTAAATGCTGTCCTTGGTTATTGTATCTCTTTATAGCAGGAAAACCCTAAGGAAGACACTTACTATACTTTGTATTATGGAGGATCCCTGTTTGAAAAGAGAATGTTAAATCCAGACTTTTACTATGGGTCCAGTCATTTCCTTTAATGAGAATGTTATAGACAGGTGTCAGGAGCTGTACTTTTGTGCCCCACAAGACTTGTTTACTTCTTTTTTGGTGACTTTGGATAAATAGCAGAATATGGAAGTAGATGGAGCTCAGTGAAGTAGAGGGAGCTACCTTCCTCAATTCCTATTGACTGTTGTTTACTGTGTGAAAGTTGGGTTTGGATATATGCAGAGAGCATCGAAAACACTTTGGGGATTTCCTTTAGGATTTTCTTTGTATTGCCAACATCCTGGTATAGAGCCATAATGGCCTTATATTAGGTACATTAGACCATTCTCTTGGTTCCTACATTATAAGCCCAGTTGTATAGTGACATTATAGTTAAACCTTTTAACCTTAGCCTAATTTCTGTTCTATCCAGCTTGTGCTGGGGTCAAGCAGAGTTACAGTAAAATATTAGCCTTTACTTTTAGATTCTCAGGATCAACGGTAGACTAATTCATGAGGTTGTGTTATAGCATGTTGTAATCAATGAAACACCAAGTAAGGAGTCATGTACCAGGGCCTCTAGACACAGACAGGCATTCTTGCCATCCATTTTAAGAGTCTTCAAGAACATCTAGTGGGTTAAAATTCTCTCTCTCTCTTAAACTCAACGCAAACATTATTAGATGAATCTGATGATCAGAGGAATCAGAAACACTGGTTTGGGTCACTTAACATTAGTTCACTTATTCTTTCCCTGGTTGGAGTTAATTAATTGCCAATTAGTTGTCTCTCTCAAGATTAAATTCACCTTTATGAGTATCTCTAATGTTCCTAATTTTCACTTCAGTAAAATAAGGTCAGTATCCTAAGAAGCTCTTTAAAAATACATAAATGTGAAAAAATTATAAGAACGAGAAGACCGGAACTACTACTGCAAAACAGTATCTTCTAGACACATTGAGGATGCTGCATTCATGAAATCTCAACAACATAATTTCCTAAACGAGACCAGAAAAAAGACAGTATCAGTCAACATGCCATCCAAGATGAGGAAAATCTTGCAAGCTCTTACACCTAGATGAAGAGAGGAGAACTTAGACTTCTCCATGGATGAGCCCTATGTGAGGTAATCTAATTCTAAGTGGGCAAGCCTAAACACAAATACATATGAGCAACATTAAGCAAATATGTTATACTTATGAATACATATGTTGTATTTGCTAGTTTTATGATACTACACACAAGGTAGTATCATTTGGGAAAGATGGATTTTGAATTAAGAAGATGCCTCCATAAGATTGGTCTGTAGGCAAGTCTGTAGTGTGTGCATTTCCTTAATTAGTGATTGATTTAGGAAGGACCAGCTCTTTGTAGTGCCACCCCTGGCCTGGTGGTCCAGGATACTATAAGAAAAAAGACTGAGTAAGTCACAAGGGAGCAAACACTTAAGAAGCCCTTTCCCATGGCCTCATCATCACCTCTTATCTCTAGGTTCTTTCCCTGTTTCATTTCTTGGCCTGAATTCCCTTAGCAATAGAGTGCTACATGGAAGTTATAAACTAAAATAAACCTATTCCTTCCCAAATTGTTTCTGGTCATGGTGTCTTATCATAGCAATAGACACACACACACATACACACACATGAAAGCTATATTCTTGTACTCTAATGAGTGCAACGTGTGTATGTGTGTGTGTGTGTGTGTGTGTGTGTGTGTGTGTGTGTAGTACATGGAAGAAATTAGAGGAATGGGGTAGAAGAAAATTATGTAAAAACAGAATCTAGAATTGATAGTCTCAGAAATTAATTAAATAAAGCATTTAAATTGTAAAAGACAAACGTGTAAAAATAAAGATATGTGGTGGTTTAAATAAGAGTAGCCTTAATAGGTTCAGAGATTTGAATACCTGGTTATCAGGAAGTGTCACTATTTGAAACAATTTGGAGGTGTAGCCTTGTTGGAAAAAGTGTGTCTCTGGGGGTGAACCCAAGCCAGGCCCAGTGGCTTTCTTTTCCTGCTATCCACAGATCCAACCCCCTTATTCACAAACTTCACTTCCTCACATCATTGAAGTATATTATTCTTTTCTTTAAAGAAAAGTTCTTAAAGTAGACTTTTTAAGACACTTTTTTGTAGCATCCCATTCTCCTGTTTCTTTCCATTATTCTCATTTTATCTCAGGATTATTTTCATTGTCTTCCCTAGTCAAAACAGTTTTATAGCTTCCTCCAGATCTAATTCCACAGTCTCATCCCCAGCACTGCAGCAAAACACCTGGAGACAGCCTTCCCTGCTGACATCTCAATTCCTGCTCCCATCTCTGTGGATCCCACTAATCATCCCTTTCTCACCACCTCCCTCCATTTGTTGCTTTTCCTGACCCCAATTAAAGCAAGAACTCTTTGCTAACATACAGGCCAACCCTACCAGAAAACCAATATCCCACCCTCCAAGACCATCAGGCATTTCTTGCCAATGGTAAGAAGGCCAGGAAAATAGGCAAAAACCATCAAACTCTTCAAAAACCTAGGAAGAAAACAGAAACCAAGAAACAAATTACCCACCCAACAAAAGCAAATCCAAAAATCAGCACCTAGACCTACAATCACCCAAAAACCAGATCTCTAGATGCCAGCAGAAGAAAACACAATAAGAGGCAGGGCAGTGTGTCTCTATTAGAGGCCAGCCAGGCAACTACATCAGGGTATCTTAAGAAGAAGAAAAGACTTTAAAACAACCATTATGAATATGCTAGAGGTCTTTCAAAAGGAAATGGGAGATCAAGAGTTAACAAATGGGATTTCATAAAATTATTGCAAAGCTTCTGTAAGGCAAAGAACACTGTCAATAAGACAAAAAAAGCAGCCAACAGATTGGGAAAGATCTTTACCAATCCTAAATCCAATTGAGGGCTGAAAGCCAATATATACAAAGAACTCAAAAAGCTGGACTCCAGAAAACCAAATAACCCTATTTAAAATGGGGTACAGAGCTAAACAGAGCTAGTGGGACAGCAAACTGGCACAAACCCTCTAGAAATCACAGTGGCGGTTCCTACGAAAATTGGACATAGTTCAACCCGAAGATCCAGCAATACCATTCCTGGGCACATACCCAGAAGAATTTCTAACTCGTAATAAGAACACATGCTCCACTATGTTCATAACAGCCTTATTTATGATAACCAGAAGCTGGAAAGAACTTACATGTCCCTCAACATAGGAATGGATACAGAAAATGTGGTACATTTACACAATGGATTACTACTCAGCTATTAAAAACAATGAATTTATGAAATTCTTTGGCAAATGGGTGTATCTGGAGGATATCAGTCTAAGTGAGGTAACCCAATCACAAAAGAACATATATGATATGCACTCACTGATAACTGGATATTAGCCCAGAAGCCCAGAGTACCCAAGATACAATTTGAAAAACACATGAAACTCAAGAAGAAGCAAGACCAAAGTGTAGATTCTTCTATCCTTCTTAGAAGGGGAACCAAATACCAATGGAAGGAGTCACAGAGGCAAAGTTTGGGGAAGAAACTGAAAAAAAAAAAAACAATCCAGAGACTTCCCTACTTGGGGATCCATCCCATAAACAACCACCATAATCAGACACTATTGCAGATGCCAACAAGAGCTTGCTGACAGGAGCCTGATAGAGCTGTCTCCTGAGAGGCTCTGCCAGTGCCTAACAAATACAGAAGTGGATGCTCACAGTCATCCATTGGACAGAGCACAGGGTCCCCAATGAAGGAGCTAGAGAAAGGACCTAAGGAGTTGAAAGGCTTTGCAGCCCCCTAGAAGGAACAACAATAGGAACTAACCAGTAACCCCAGAGCTCCCAGGGACAAAACCACCTATCAAGGAAAACACATGGTGGAACTCATGGCTCTAGATGCATATGTAGCAAAGGATGACCTAGTCAGTCTTCAATTGGAGGAGAGGCCCTTGGTCCTGTGAAGTATCTGTGCCCCAGTATAGGGGAATGCCATGGCCAGGAAGCAGGAGTAGGTATGTTGGTGATCAGGGGGACGCAGAGGGGTTGGGGATTTTCAGAGGGGAAACTGGGAAAGGGGATAATATTTGAAATGTAAATAAAGAAAATATCTAATTAAAAAAAAAGAAGAAAAAAAGGAAATGGGAAAAAAATCCCTTAAAGAAATGTAGGGGAATACTATTGTGTAAATGAATCACATTTTCTGTATCACTTCTTCTGTTGTGGGACACCTAGGTTGGTTCCAGATTCTGGCTATCACAAATAAGGCCACTATGAACATAGTGGAACACGTGCCCCTGTGGCATAGTGGGTCATCTTTTGGGAATATTCCAAAAAGTAGTATAGCTGGGTCTTCAGGTAGATAGATCTATTTCCAATTTTCTGAGGAACCTCCAGATTGATTTCCAGAGCGGTTGTACCAGTTTGCAATCAGCAATGAAGGAGTGTTCCTCTTTCTCCACATCCTCTCCAACATGTTTTGTCACCTAAGGTTTTGATCTTAGGCATTCTGATTGGTGTGAGGTGGAATCTCAGGGTCATTTTGATTTGCATTTCTCTGATCACTATGAATTTTGAACATTTCTTTAGGTGCTTCTCAGCCATTCGAGATTCCTCAATTGTGAATTCTCGGTTTAGTTCTATATCCCATTTTCTGACTGGGTTGTTTGTTTTTTGTTTTTGCTTTTTTGCTTTTTTGATTGATTGTTTGTTTGTTTGTTTGTTTGTTTGTTTTGAGATTAACTTTTGAGTTCTTTATATATTTTGGATGTTAGCCCTCTATTGGTTGTGGGGTTAGTGAAAATTTTTTTCCCAATCCATATGTTGCCAATTTGTCCTATTGGCCATGTCCTTTGCCTTACAGAAGCTTTCCAGTTTCATGAGGTCCCATTTATCAATTCTTGATCTCAGAGCCTGGGTGATTGGAGTTCTGTTTAGGAAATTTCCCCCTGTGCCAATGAGTTCAAGGCTCTTTCCCACTTTTTCTTCTATTAGATTCAGTGTATCTGGTTTTATGTTAAGGGCCTTGATCCACTTGGACTTGAGCTTTGTACAAGGTAACAAATATGGATCTCTTTTTATTCTTCTACATACAGACAGCCAGTTAGACTAGCACCATTTATTGAAGATGCATTCTATTTTTCCATTGTATATGTTTGGCATCTTTGTCAAAGATCAAGTGACGTGTGTGATTTTATTTCTGGGTCTTCAGTTTTATTCCATCAATCAACATGTCTGTCTCTGTATCAATACCATGCAGTTTTTATCACTATTGCTCTATAGTAAAGCTTGAGGTCAGGGATCGTGGTTCCCCCAGCTGTTCTTTTATTGTTAAGAATTGTTTTTGCTATTCTGAATTTTTTGCCTTTCCAGATGAATTTGAGAATTGCTCTTTCCATGTCTTTGAAGAAATGTGTTGGAATTTTGATGGGGATTTCATTGAATCTATAGATTGCCTTTAGTAGGATGGCCATTTTTACTATACTAATCCTGCCAGTGCATGAACATGGGGGAATCTCTCCATTTTCTGAGATCTTTGATTTCTTTCTTGAGAGACTTGAAGTTATTGTAATACAGGTCTTTAACTTGTGTGGTTAAAATTACCACAAGATATGGAAAAAACTGAATAAATATCTTAAAGAAATCAGGAAAACACAAACAAAAAACTGGAGAAAATTAATGAATTACTTAAAGAAATCCAAGAAAACACAAGCAAAGGGTTGAATGAAGGAAACAAATAGGAGTGTCCAAGGCCAGAAAATAAAAATAGAGTCAATTAGGAAAATACAACCTAAGGGAATACTGAAAATGAAAAATTTAGAAATTCAAACAAGAACTACAAGGATGATATTCACCAACAAAATATAATAGATAAGAGAGAAAATCTAAGGTGTAGAAGATATGATAGAAGAAATGGATACATCACTCCCAAAAAATGTTAAAATTATCCTGACAAAAAAACATCAAGAAAATCTGAGACAATATGAAAAGACCAAACCTAAGAATAGTAGCAATAGAGGGAGGAGGGGAAACTCAGCCCAAAGGCTGGAAAAAATGTTTCAACAAAATTATAAAAGGAACTTTTTCTAACCTACGGAAGGAGATGCCTATAACATTATGAGAAGCACACAGAACACAAAATAGATAGGACTGGAAAAGAAAGCCCCCTTGCCACATAGTAATCAAAACAGTAAACATACAGAACAAAGAAAGAATATTAAAAGTTGCAATGGAAAAAAAACAAGTAGCATATAAAGGCAGACCCATTAGAATTACACCTGATTTTACAATGGAGACTCTAAAAGCCTGGACAGATGTGCTGCAAACTCTAAGAGGCCACAGAAGCCAGGCCAGATTTCATTTAATCACCAAAGATGGTGAATCTAAGATATTCCATGATGACATTACATTTAAACAATATCTGTCTACAAATCCAGCTCTCCTGAAGGTGCTAGAAGGGAAACTCCAACCTAAAGGGGTTAGCAATATCCATGAAAATGCAGGTAATAAATAATGCACACCAGTAAATTAAAAGGGGGGAGAAAACACTCATAATCAATCACTCTTTCTCTCTCTCTCTCTCTCTCTCTCTCTCTCTCTCTCTCTCTCTCTCTCTCTCTCTCTCTCTCTCTCTCTCTCTCTCTCCACAACCATCACATATCTGAACTCTCTGGAACAAAAAACAAAAAAAGAAACATCACACCTCATAGGAGTAGACAGCAAGAAATAATCAAACTGAGGGAAAGAATCAATAAACTAAAGAGTTGATACACTGAGAAAAAAAATCAACACATTTTTCAAGTTTGACACACCCTTACCCAAATTAATTAAATAGTGGAGAGAGAAGATCCCAATTAATAAATTCATTTCTAATAGAATGAAAAGGATGACATAACAGACACTGAGGATTCAGAGAATCACAAGAACATACTTTAAAAGCATGCCTTCCACCAAATTGAAAAATCTAAAAGAAATGGATAATTTTTTTCAATAGGCACATCTTGTCAATGTTAAATTAAGATTAGAAGAGCAATTTACTTACACATCTAACCCCCATCAAAATAGAAGCAATCATTAAAAGTCAAACCAACACCATACAATAAGCAAACAAAACCCCAAACCATAGGCCTAGGTGGTTTTAGTGAATAATTCTACCAGTCCTTCAAAGAATAATTAATGTTAATACTCCTCATAAGATTCCACAAAATAGAAACAGAAGGAATGTTGACCAATTCATTTATAAGTCCACAGATACCCAAAGCACATAATAGCCCAACACAAAAGAGAATTACAAACCAATATTATTTCTGAACATAGATGTAAAACTACTCAATAAGTACTCACAAACTGAAATAAATAACACATCAAAAAGATCATCTACTATGATGAAGCAGGCTTCCTTTCTGCAATGTAGGAATAGAGCTATCCCTGACATGAAACTCAGTAAAAGTAATCTGCCACATAAACAAACTAAGAGAAAATAAAATACATGATCATTTCATTTGATGCAGAAAAGACCTTGGACTAAATCCAACCTCCTTTTAACTTAAAAGTTCTGGAGAGATTAGGGATACAGGAGACATACCTAAACATAATAAAGGTAATTTACAGCAAGCCTGTTGCCAACATCCATTTAAACAAACATAATTTCAAAGTAACACCACTAAAATCAGGAACCATCTACTCTTCCCATAGTTATTTAATATAGTACTTGACATTTTGGCTAGAGCAATAAGACAACTGAAGAAATACAAATCAAGGAGATGCAAACTGTAAAGGAAAAAGTCAAAGTATAGTTATTTGAAGATATGATCGTATACATAAATGATCCTAAAATTTCCACCAGGGAACTCCTACAACTGATAAACGCTTTCAACAATAAGGCTGGATACAACTGAAAATTATCAGTAGCCCTTTTATATACAAATGCCAATTAAATAGATAAAGAAATTAGGAAAAAAACTTTTCACAATAACCTCAAATTATATAAAATGTTGGGGAAACTTTAACTTAGCAAATGTATAAGAAAGCCTTGTATAATAAAAAATTCAAGAGTTTGAAGAAAGAAATTAAAGAGCATATCAGAAAATAAAAACATCCATGCTCCTGGAATGGTATGAATAGCCTAGGAAAGAGAGCCATCCTACCAAAGCAAATCTACAGAGTCGATGCAATCTTCATCAAAATTCCAACACAATTCTTACATATCTGGAAATGACAATTCTCTACTTCCTATGAAAACAAAACACAAAAGTAAGATAGCTAAAAAAACCAATTCTGAATAATAAAAGAACTTCCAGAAATCTAACCATTCCTGATTTCAAGTAATGCTAGAGAAATTCACTAATGAAAACTGCATGGTATTCACATAAAAACAGGCATGTTCTTCAATAGAATTGAATAGAAATCCTAGACAAAAATTCACATACATATGGACATGTGAGTTTTGGTTTTTGTTTTTTAATAGAGAAGCTAGAAATAGACATTGGGGGAAAAGGATAGCATTTTCACCAAATGGTGCTGGTCTAACTGGATGTCAGCATAGAGAAGAATGCAAATTGAGTCATATCAATCACCCTTCACAAAACTAAACTCCAAGTGGATCTAAGACCTTAACATAAAACGAGATACTCTAAACCTAATAAAAGAGAAAGTGAGAATAACCTTTAACTTAATTAGCAGAGGAGATAACTTTCTGAACAGAGCACCAATAGCATAAACAATAAGAGTGACAAATAATAAAATGGACCTCATGAAACCGAGAGGCTTCTGCAAGGCCAAGAACACAGTCATGTGAATAAAGTGGCAGCCTATAGCATGAGAAAAATTTGTTTTACCAACACCACATCTGATAGAGAACTAATATCCAAAATATGTCAAGAATTCAAAAAACCAATTTAGAAACCTAATTTAACAATGGGGTACAGAGAATTCTCATCAGAGGAAACTCGAATGACTGGGAAACAATTGAATGTTCAACATCCTTAGCCATCTGAAAATGCAAATCAAAACTACTTTGAGATTCTATCATGCACCTGTCAGAACAGCTAAAAATCAATAACACAAGTCACATCCCATGCTGACAAGAATAAGGAGTAATGGGAACATTGCCCCAATACTGGACAGAGTGTGAACTTGTAAAGCCACTTCAGAAACCAATTTGGAGGTTTCCTAGAATGTTGGGAATCGATTGACCTCAAACCCAAATATGATATTCTTGGGCATGCTCTATCCTACTACAAGGACACTTGCTCAACTATACTCATTACAGTTTTGTTGTTGTTGTTGTTTTCTTTTGTTTTGTTTTGCTTGCAATGATTTTTTATTAGATATTTTCTTCATTTACATTTCAAATGCTATCCCCATTCCTAGTTTCCTCTCCAAAAGTCCCCTATAACCTCCTCCAGCCCTGCTTCCTGGCCCTGGCATTTCCCTGTACTAGGGCATATAATCTTCGCAAAACCAAGGGCCTCTCCTTCTATTGATGGCCAACTAGACTATCCTCTGCTACATATCCACCTAGAAACACAAGAAGCTCTGAGGGGTACTGGTTAGTTCATATTGTTGTTCCTTCTATAGGGTCGTAGGGTCACAGACACCTTTAACTCCTTGGGTACTTTTTCTAGCTCCTTCATGGGGTGCCCTGTGTTCCATCCAATACATGACTGAGAGCATCCACTTCTGTATTTGCCAGGGACTGGCATAGCCTCACAAGAGATAGATATATCAGAGTCCTGTCAGCAAAATCTTGCTGGCATATGCAATATTGTCTGTGTTTGGTGGTTGTTTCTGGGATGGATCCCCGGGTGGGGCAGTCTCTGGATGGTCCTTCCTTCTGTCTCAGCTCTGAACTTTGTTCTGTAACTCCTTCTATGGGTATTTTGTTCCCCCTTCTAAGAAGGGG
Organism: Mus caroli; assembly: GCF_978045245.1. NCBI lineage: Eukaryota > Metazoa > Chordata > Mammalia > Rodentia > Muridae > Mus > Mus caroli. The sequence goes on along the minus strand of NW_028227267.1, from coordinate 28,703,802 downwards.
AGAAGTATACACACTTTGGTCTTCCTCTTCTTCAGTTTCATGTGTTTTGCAAATTGTATCTTGGATATTCTAAGTTTCTTGGCTAATATACTATTATCAGTGAGTGCATATCTAATGACTTCTTTTGTGATTGGGTTACCTCACTCAGGATGATGCTCTCCAGGTCCATCCATTTGCCAAAGAATTTCATAAATTCATTGTTTTTAATAGCTGAGTAGTACTCCATTGTATAAATGTACCACATTTTCTGTATCCATTCCTCTGTTGAGAGACATCTGGGTTGTTTCCAGCTTCTGGCTATCATAAATAAGGCTGGCTTTCATAGTCTCTGGTGAAAATTCTGGTGTCATTCTAATAGGTCTGACTTTATAGGTTACTTGACCTTTTTCACTTACTTCTTTTAATATTCTATCTTTATTTAGTTCATTTGTTAGTCTGAGTATTATGTGTCAGGAAGAATTTCTTTTCTGGTCCAGTCTATTTGGGGTTCTGTAGGCTTCTTGTATGTTCATGGGCATATCTTTCTTTAAGTTAGGGAAGTTTGTTTCTATAATTTTGTTGAAGGTATTTACTGGCCCTTTAATTTTAAAATCTTCATTCCCATCTATACCTATTATCCATAGGTTTTGTCTTCTCATTTTGTCCTGGATTTCCTGGATATTTTGAGTTAGGATCTTTTTGCATTTTCCATTTTCTTTGATTGTTATGTTCATGTTGTCTATGGAATCTTCTGCACCCGAGATTCTCTCTTCCATCTCTTGTATTCTGTTGCTGATGCTCACATCTATGGTTCCTGATTTCTTTCCTAGGATCTCTATCTTCAGAGTTGTCTCCTTTGGGCTTTCTTTATTGTTTCTACTTCCATTTTTAGATCTCAGGTGGTTTTGTTCAATTCCATCACCTGTTTGGTTGTGTTTTGCTGTAATTCTTTAAGGGATTTTTGGCCTTCCTCTTTAAGGACTTTACTTGTTTACCTATGTTCTCCTGTATTTCTTTAAGTGAGTTATTACTGCCCTTCTTAAAATCCTCTACCAGCACCATGGCATATGATTTTAAATCCAAATCTTGCTTTTTGGGTATGTTGGGGTATCCAGGACTCACTGTGGTGGGAGTACTGGGTTTTGATGATGCCGAGTGGTCTTGGTTTCTGTTAGTAAGATTCTTATGTTTGCCTTTCGCCATTTGGTAATCTCTACTGTTGTATGTACTAGCTGTCTCTGGCTGGACCTTGTTCCTCCTGTGATTCTGTTTGACTCTGTTAGCACACCTAGGTGTCCAACTCTCTCTTGAGTCCCAGTGATTGAGAACTCTCTGCAGGCAAGCTCTTCTCTTGCAGGGAAGGTGCACAGAGTTCTGGGTCTCAGCTCTGCCTCCTGGCTGAGGATGAGGGCCTGAGGGCACCCTGTCCAAGAAGCTCTGTTGCTTCTCTGGCCCGTGTGCTCTCCTGTGTGGACTAGTCTCTGAGAGACCCAGGATGCATGATGGCACTCTTACTTGCATCCCAGTGTCCTACAGTTTTATTTTTAATAACCAGAAACTTTAAACAACCTAGATGTTCCTCAACAACTACAACAAAATGGATAAATAAAATGTAGTGCATTTACACAATGGAATATTACTCAACTATTTAAAAGTTTGGCATCATAAAATTTGGAGGAGAGTGAATGGAATTATAAATCATCCTGGCTGAGGTAACCAGACCCAGAAAGACAAACATGGCATATGTGCAGTTATAAGGGGACATTAGTCATTAATTAAATAACTAAGCTGTGATTGGTAGACCAAGAGAGGTTAGGAAAAGAATAGGGCCTTAGTGGGGAATCATGAATTGCCCTAAGATGGGGAAATAGAATAGATTTTATGGGTAGACTAGAAATGGGTCGGTACAGGAGTTGGGAGATATAGTAGGAAGGAGAGGAGGTAGGCCAAAGTAATAATGTTTAAAAAAAAAGACAGAAAGGAAGGAAGGAAGGAAGGAAGGAAGGAAGGAAGGAAGGAAGGAAGGAAGGAAGGAAGAAAGAAAGAAAGAAAGAAAGAAAGAAAGAAAGAAAGAAAGAAAGAAAAAAAAAGAAAGAAAGGAAGAAAGGAAGGAAGGAAGGAAGAAAGAGACCTCTTTCAAAAGGTGATTATATTTGTTTTTCTCTTTCTCATACCCATCTTGCATCAACCAGTGCTTAATACAGGGAGAGCATCAACAACTATCTACTGAATAAATATTTGACCAGGCCTCTATTCTCAGGGTAAGCAAGATTTTAAGGGTAATATAGTTGAGGATTTGAAAAAGATTTTTTTCATATTTTGGCAATATTACTCTGGAAAATGTGAGGCTAATGATAAAAACTAAAATATTGGATATATGAAAATAAGTCCACCTAACAGTTGGTGACCATTTGACCCACATTTATGATACAGAAGATGAAGGTAAATTGGATGCCATGAAGGTATAAAGAATGCCAATTACATTTCTTTTTAATGCAGTTGGATGTTTGTACCACTTACTGAGGTATAAAAGGCTACTTATTGGCAAGGAAGGCTGTGAGATCCAACTTGGAAATATTGATCCTGATGTAGGCTAGCTATACTCAAGTAAATAAATCAAGGTTTGATTGTATAGTGGGCCAAGAACACATTCATGTTCATTTCAAAACTTGAGTTTGGATTGAGAATGTTTCCTAAGTCATAGTGCCTTCTTGCACGCTTAGGTCTAATTGTCTTGGTATGTAGTCTCCAAGTTTGGACTGGGTTGGAGACATATTTGGTAGTCTTCTGGGAATTTAATGTACATTCCTGGAAAGGACACTGTGCTTAAGAAGAAAGTATAAAATGAATTGAAATGGATCAAGGACCAATAATAACATTGAGAATGTAGAATCTGTGAAGAAGATAAAGATACATCTATTGCTATTAAAGACAAAAAAATGGAGACAATGATTCCTACATTTTTAAATAAATAGATAAGGAATGATTCCAATTTGGCAGAGCCAAAACATAATTCAATGTCAATGAGTATTATTAACATTTTTCTTATTCTGTGGTCCCACTGTCTCTTCCAAAATATAATTCTCCAAGGCAGCATGGATATATTATTAAAAGAAAACTATTGGAACATAAGGAAAATGACAGAGCAGAGGGTGCTGAACCAGGCCCAATCTAGGAAGGAAAATTATTGATATTTTTTAAACAAAATACATTATGGGGCTATCTGGGCAGGTGTAAATTATATAAGCTAGAAAGGCTGCATAGTCTTGAAAGACTTAGAGGGCAGCCTTCCAGAGACATTGGACATCTACAGCAAATAATATAACGACAAGCACTCAGCAAAGTCTTTATAAATATGACTCACAGAGAATGTAACATATTGGCTTGGCTCTCAATTAAGTCAGGGTTGTCACACCTACTATTTTGTTAGGAAAAATAGTGGATCCTCAAAAATGTCATGCACAAACTTTATGAATGTCACCTTAAACAGAAAGTAGAACTTTGTGTATGTAATTCAGGATCTTGGAAAGGAAGCATCACTGAACACTATCTCAGTGGTCTCATTCTTACCATAAGGTTCTTCAACCACAAGAGGCAGGAATGTCTGATTAGGAAATAGATCAGAGACCCTCCTGAGATGGCTTCAAAGATGGAGAAACTGTGAGCCAAGGAATTCAAGTTGCATTTAGAAACTGGAAAAGACACTAAATGGAATTCTGCTCTAGGTATTCCAAAGGAAGCCAGACTGGACAGCACTGTCTTTAGCCTAATAAAACTCATCTCAGACTTCTTACCTACATAAGTATAAAAAGGGAAGCTGACCATACTTCAAGTTACTCCATTTATGGTAATTTTTACAATAGCAATAGAAATTTTGCTCATACTCAGAAATGTAAGCTAGTACATTTTTCATGCTCAGAAATTCTTTTCTGAAAATAGTTTCCCAAGTGTCCAGACTCCTGATTCTGGGCTGTGCCTGAGAAGATACACATAGACAAATATTTTAACAAACTTAGTTTTCTTAACTAATAATGACTGAGAAAGAAACCACAAAATAATGGTGCTGAATCACATAGCCAGGCATCATGAGACTGGTAGGAGAGCCCAATTGACTTACATATTTAGAAATATTCACCTTCTTTATACTAGTTTGTTTGAAAGGCATAAATGAACCACTCTAAGTTGAACACAGTTTATGGTCAAGAGAATATTTCATCTAATCATGGTAATATAGGTTTATAAATTATACTATAGGGCATTATGATGACTAAATGGAGCTCATGAAATGAGAAGGTGTCTAATGATTTCTTCAATCACTCATGAATCAGAAATTCATTTATTAGTTACTCACTAGTCAAGGTGTTGTGGATGAGCCAAACATTGCTGGAGTTACTGAGCTGTCGTCACTAGAATAATCAAGAGATCTAATTTTACTAGTATAAAAAACAAAAATCAAATCAAAACAAAACCAACAAACAAAAGGCTTAGTGTTTAATTCCAGAACTTGGGAAGCAGAGACAGGAAGATTTCAGAGTTCATGCTGGCCCTGGTCTACAGAGTGAGCTCCAGGACAGCCAAGGTTACACAGAGAAACCCTGGCTCAAACAAAACAAAACAAGACAACAAATGTTCTATTATGATATTGCAAACATTTGTTTTTGTTGTTTTTCTCAAACACTCTTACCCATTCTTTTTCTCTCCTGTACCCTGTCAGTTCTTCAAGCCTCTGTTTCACTTTCATGTTAACTGTGACCTTCTGTTCTGTTATCCTTTTCTGGATATCCTGTCCCCACTCTTGCTGTCTCCTATTACACAGTTTATATCAACTCTCAGAACCCATATTTATATAAATATAAACATAAAAATTAAGTTATTATCCACATATTTTAAAGAACAGGATTTTTTTTTGGTCTTTCTAAGACTGGGTTATCTCAACTTACACAATACTTTCCAATTCTAACTATATTCAAGCAGATTCCATGACTTTCTTTTTATTAGTAGTTGAATAAAAGTAGTCCTATTGTGCATATATGCTATCTTTTTCTTATCTGTTCTTGTGTGGGAACATTGCAGCAATAAACATGGATGTGCAAGGAACTCTGTGGTAGAACATAGAGGCCCTTGGGGATATACCCAGGAGTGGTATGGCCAGGTTATATGGTAGTTGTATTTTTAATTTTTTGAGCTACCTCCACTGAATTTGATACTAGTTGCACTACTTTACATGCAACTAGTCATGGTGATAACCTTCTTCTTATAGAAAAGATCTATAAGACTTACTAAGGAGATAATATTTAAGTATCCACCTAAATAAAAGTAAGAAACCAGCCATAAGACAGAACATTCCAGGTAGAAAGAAGAGCCAGTGATTCAGGAGACTGTGCCATCACCTTATAGAGCATAATGCACTAAGATAGACATGAATGTAAGTTTTGAGTTTGTTGCAAATTGAATATGCCATATAAAGTAAGTTATGCATCTGAGACTGAGTTGTATGGTATATAAAATGGGATGGGAAGTATCCTTCACTGAATCACGATAAAAACTGATTAGTTTTTTTTATTTTATTTTATTTTATTAAACAGTATTTGTGGAACTGCTTAGCACAGACTGGAGAACCCAACATACTTTAGATTCTTCCTTTGAAGGAAAGGATACATGATATTCACCTATGCATGTCTATTTGAAGGCACTTTCCTGGAAGGTTTATAGGAAATTGCAGTCAGAAGTCACTTGGGGACTTGTACTAACTAGTTATTTTGTTAACTTGACAAGAACTAAAGTAACTTGTGAAAAGAGAGCCTCAAATGAGTCATTGCCTCCATCAGATTGAACTGTGGGGATGTTTGTGGGTCGTTTTCTTGATTAATGATTGATGTGGGTGGACCCAATCATCTGCAGGTGGTGCCATCCCTGTGCAGGTGGTCCTCAGTTGTACAGGAAAGTAAGTGCTTCTCCACAGCCTCTGCTTCAGTTCCTGCTTCCAGGTTCCCTTACTTGACCTCTCATCCCTATATCCCTCAGTGGTGCATTGTGACCTGGAATTTTTTGTTTTGTTTTGGTTTGTTTTGGTTTGTTTTGGTTTGGTTTGTTTTGGTTTGGTTTGGTTTGGTTGTTTGGTTATTTGGATTGGGATCTTTTTGGGTGTTCTTGTTTGTTTTTTGTTTGTCATGGTATTTTATCACAGCAAGAGAAAAAAAAAACTAGGACAAGGAGACTCACAATCTATTTGCACTTGAGAAAAAGATGAAGCGTTGAGATGAAATGAAATGAAATGAAAGTCTTAGGGACCACATCTCCACACAAGAAAAAGACCTTTGAGATGAAGATATGGGGCATAGAATAGTAGATGATGTTGATCAGCAGGACAGCATCATAAAGGAAAATAGCATAATTTTGACACTATTCAACTGTAATTTCTCAGTCTATCTTCCTTTGGTTATTTTCCCAAGCCAACTAATTAAAAATGTCTTCTCCCGGTGAGAAAGCATGATTGACAGCCACCATCTCTTAAGCTTACAGCTGTTAAACAATGTGTTTCTTTTATTCTAACATTTGCACTAAGAATGGATGGACTGTCATCACTCTGCAAAATTATCTGAGCACAGCTTTGTAGATGGTGTGATACTTTCCTAAGCCCATCTGGGACATGAATATCAAGCCCTCTACAGTGAGCTGGCTGGGTCAGCCACAGCAGTAACCAGGATAATTGCTTAACAGTGAGAGATCACTATGTTGCATGGAAACACCATCAGGAGTCAGAGTCACAAGGCTTTCCCTAGGAAACCAGCAGCGCTTTCCTAGGAGGTGTGCCTAGAGCAGCTCTCTGGAGGGGACAAAGAAATCTAGACTCTATGGAAGAAAGGGGATTGCGGCATTTTGAATGAAAATGGTCCCATAGGTTCATAGGGACTGCAAGATTAGGAGGTGTGGCCTGGCTACAATAGAGGTAGCTTTCTTGAAGTAATTGTGTCTCAGTCACTTCTTGTGTTTGTATCCAGATGTAGAACCTCTCCAGCACCATGTCTGACCACATGCTGACATGCTTTCCACTATGATGATAATGAAGGAAACCTCGGAAACAGTAAGCCAGCCCCAATTCAATGTTTTCCTTTATAAGAGTTGCCTTGGTTGTGACATCTCTTCTCAATAATAGAAACCCTAACTAAGACAGAAATCACAAATAAATATCTGTAATGTGCCATACCCTCAACAGGGAACTGTACAGAATGCAAAATTCAACAAAAATTTGCTTTATTTCATTAAAGTTCACATTTCATTATCTTATAATCCTTGTCTGACCCATATGAACTGTCTTCTATTTATCTTTCTCACTAAAACTGGCCATTCTGGTACCAGACAGTGTGTCTACTATTCAAAGGCAAGTCATTGACTTTCTTACCATTGACCTATCTCTTGGACCAAATATGATATACAGAATACCATTTTATTGTTGCTTTTTCCTGTTCTGTATTCATGTCTGTTTCTACATCTCTGCCCCTTTGATATTTTAGACTCCTGAGAGTCATTTTGAGTTCCTTTCATTCTCTTCTTGCATTTTCTCCCGACAATTCAGCCATGACCATGAAACCAGATGCTAAGCAAATGTCGAACACTCTTCCTGGCACAAATGTTTATGCTTTCTCAAAATTCACATATCCATGGGTTATAGATGGGTGAACGTCATCTTTGTTCTCTGAACAGCTCAGAGGACTAAAAGGACAGTTTGCATTATCTGATCATTTTGCAACTTAAACACACACTTCCTCAGATAATTATAATGGATCTAGAGCCAAATACCTTAGCAATGTTAGATTTGAATCAGCACAAAATATGATCTCATGATAAGGAAAGACACATGTTACTCACTGATTAGCAAACTGGCTTCTCTTGACCTTTTCAGGTATTAAGCTCATTTAAGGCCCCCTGTAGTTTTGTGTATTTTTAGGTTTCTCAGAGATGGTTTATAAGTACAAAGGAGATTAAGATTTTCATGAATTTATTTTCACCTGCTACTGAAAGAATACACAAAATTTAGATAATTTTATCTTTGCATAAACATTTCTATCTCTGAAGCATGTTAGTATGACAAACATAGTAAGCATATTACTGTGTGTCTCTCTTCATCTCTGTCTCTGTCTTTCATTTGTGTATATGTCTCAGGGTCCAGTATATTTATGTCTATACACATTTGTTGTACAATATGCAGTGTTTGCATATAGAAGCCTCATGTCAACACTGAGTGTCTTCTTTCATAACCCATCTAATTTTGGGAGCAGGGTCTTTCAGTAAGTCCTGAGATTGCTAGGTATTCAGTAAATACCATGGTATTTATTCTCTGCCACTGGTATTACAGTCACATGGCTTGTATGTAGGGGCTAGGGATCTAAACCCAGGTGCTTATGTTTATGCAACAAGCACTTTAGCCAATGCCCATGTTGTCTCATTCTCAACTGTGTATTTCATTGATGCTTGTGTATTTTTTGTAATGAACTGTGCTGGCTAGTTTTACATCAACCTAAAACAAGCTTGAGTTATCTGAGTGGAAGGAACTGAAGTTGAGAAAATGCCTCCATAGCATCTGTAGGTCATTTCTTAACTGATATGAATAGTTATGAAAAGAAGGCCCAGCTCATTCTTGGTAATGCCATCCCTAGGCAGGAGGTTTTACTGGGTTCTCTAAAAAGGCAGGCTGCAAAGGCCATGATGAAAAGCCAGGAAGCAGCACCCTTCCATGCCCTCTGTGTCTACCCCATTTGAGTTCCTGTCAGGAATTCCTTCAACAATAGAAGTGTAAGCCAAATAAACCCTTGCTTTCCCAACTTTCTTTCGGTCATGGTGTTTCATCATAGCAATAGAAATCCTAAACTCAGACATATTTTGTCAAAGTCTATTGTAGATGGGAAAATTGAGATGGATTTTAACCATAATGCAAAACATGAAACAACTTTTATTTTTAAACTTAGAAATTCTTATCCAAATAAGATGTCACTTTCCATACTGTATTTCCTGATAATATGCCCGAGGTGGTCAGCAAGAATTCTAAAAGGCAGAATGAGAAAGACCAGTACTACACTGGTTAGCCAGCCTAACTTGGAAAAGCAACCTAAGGGCAGCATATCTCAGGCCTTCCTTTCCGACTGAGCAGACAGCAAGAACTCATACCCAATATTTTCTATATTCACCAAACTCATAAGACAAAATATCCCAGCATGGGTATTTCCTCTGCATGATTGAAATGTTGGTTCCTCTGACATGAAAGAGGTAGTACTAACTGCCAATTACTGATTTCACTATTGTGGGTTGATGGGAACTTTATATATGACAATGGGGCACCAAGCAATTACATACACTTTACAAACTGGTACTATGTGCATTGCCAGCTTTACATAGATGGTATTGAAACACTGTGGTCAGGACTTCCAGCCAGGTCTTGTCATCTGTCTTCACTAAAGATATATATGTAAATAGGGTGTGTGGAGATGCTGTTTCACTAAAAGCAAACTTTTGTATTAGTTACTTTTGTGTGACTATGACAAAATGCCTGGCAGAAATTACTTATAAGAGAAAAGGTTAATTTCAATTTCAATTTTTTCTTTTTTCTTTCTTTGTTTCTTTCTTTTTTGTTTGTTTGTTTGTTTTTGTTTTTGTTTCTCTGTATAACCCTGGCTGTCCTGAAACTCACTCTGTAGACCAGGCTGGCCTTGAACTCAGAAATCTGCCTGCCTCTGCCTCACACGTGCTGGGATTAAAGGCAAGCTTCTCTGATGATTACTGGATAAGGTACTGATCTCTGAGTATAGCAGAATATTATTAGGCGTCATTTTATTGAAATTTTTTCTTACCTATTTTTCAGAATAGTGTCATTAGTTAGTTTTACCCTAAGTTGCTGGGCTATCTACTTTCTAGTCCTTGGTTATCCAGGCAGTGTCAAGTATGGGTGGGTCCCTTCTCTTGGAGTGGGTCAAATGTCAAATCAGACCACTCCCACAAGTTCTGTGCACTCAGTGCCTTAGCATATTTTGCATGCAGGATAGATTGTAGATTAAAGGCTTTGAGGCCAGGTTGGTTTTTAAGTTTCTCTTTTCATAGCCCTGCAGAGTACCTTCAGTCACAAAACAAACAAGCAAACAAACAAAAACTAGACTTAGAATGTAGAGGTGAGGGCTCCACATAGGCACCAGCCGGAATTCTCCATGTTTAATGAGCTGTGTGTTTGTTATCCTTGGCAATTAGACCTCACTCTCAGATTATATAAAGCAACCTTTTGTCTTAGTAATACAGGGGATTGTCTGGGGATTTCCATGGGTCAAAAACTCAATTGAATGCAACCCAATCCTTCCACTGGAAACATCACCTGTCTCGTTGCAAATAATGACCAGTTGAATCTTCACGTCCCCCATGATTAGCAGCCCTCATTAGGATCGCCTCCAGAGATTCCAGGAAATTTCCACTGCATTAGGTTTCCACATAACCCCCAAAGTGCAGCTCCAATTATAGCCATCACTACTCCCATTCTCTCTCTCTACCACATTTCCCTATCCCCCTGCTCCTATCCTCACTCAGCTGCAATTTGCTCTCAAACCCTATTCTGTTTCATCTTCCCAGGGAGATCCATGTGTAGAAGTTAGGTCTGGTTCTTCATCCCAGCCCCATATTCCCAGAAATATGGCTCTGATTCAAAATATATTTACAAATACCTATGTCATATAGCTAGGCTCTTCTCTGACTAAATCATAACTTAAATTAACCAATTCATTCTAATCTACATTCTGCTACATGCTCAAGTACCATGTGTCTGTCTTGTCACATCTTTCCTGGGCAAATCTCCCACTCCTCACTCTATCTGAGAATTGTTTCTGTATCCAAGATGTTCCATCTTTTATTTCCTGCCTAAGCCATAGGCCATCAGTCTTATTATTGGCAGATATCACATCCATACAGACATAAGATAATCAATCTACTTCCATGCATCTCTACTGAAGCACTCCTCTTTACCTAACTCTTTGGTTTATCAATCATAGCTTGGTTATTATGTACTTAACAACAAAATATCCCCTCATAAGTAAATACATACCACATTTATCTGTCTGGATCTGGCTTATCTAAATCAGGATAAATTTTCTGGTTTCATCCATTTGCCTGCAAATTTCACAAGGCTATTTTTCTTAACAGTTGAGAAATACTGCATTGTGTAAATACACCATATTTTCTTTATCTATTCTTCATTTGTAGGATATCTAGGTTGTTCCCAATTTCTGCCTATTATGAATAAAGCTGTAATGAACATGGTCAAGCAAGTGTCCTTGTGGTAGAATGGAATATCCTTTGGGTATATTCCCATGAGTTGTATAGATGGGTCATGAAGTAGATCAATACCCAGTTTTCTGATTGAAATCATATTCATTTCTATTGTGGCTGTAAAAGTTTGAATTTCCACCTCATCCTTGCCAGCATGAACTATAACTTGTGTTTTTGATCTTAGCCATTCTAACAGATGTAAGGTGGAATCTCAAAGAAGTTTGGTTTTTCATGTCCCTGATGGTTAAGGATATTGAGCATTTAAGTATTCCTCGGGCATTTGAGTTTCCTCTGAAAATTCTCTAAGTTTCTATCCAATTTCTTAATTGGATTGTTTGATTTTTGAAATCTAGTTTCAGGAGTCCTTTATATGTTGGATATTAGTTCTCTATCAGATGTAGCATTGGTCAAAACCTTTTCCCTCTGTAGCTGCTGCTTTGTCTGGATTATAGTGTCCTTTGCTTCACAGAAGCTTTTCAGTTTCATGAGGCCCCATTCATAGACTGTTGATCTTAGTGCCTGCACTATCAGTGTTTGTTCAGAAAGGCATTTCCTGTGTCAGTACTATCAAGGTTATTTCTTACTTCTCTTCCTTCTGTCAGATTCAGTTTATCTGGTTTTATGTTGAAGTCTTTGATCTACTTGGACTTGAGTTTTGTGCAAGGTAATATGTATGGATCTATTTGTATTCTTCTACATGCAGATATTCAATTTGACCACTTGTTAAAGATACTGTCTTTTTATTCCACAATTTGAATTTCTGGCTTCTTTATAATAAATCAGGTGCCTATACATGTGTGGATTTATGTCTGGATCTTCAATTCAATATTATTGATCAACATGCCCATTTTATGCAAAATCATGCATTTTTATTACTATATTTCTGTAGTACAACTTGAAATATAGGACAGTGATATCATCAGAGGTTGTTATGAATATTGTTGCTGGTGGTTGTGGTAGTGATTTGGTTTGGTATTTATTAGAATGAGAATTATCTTTTTAAGGTCTGTAAAGAATTATGTTGGTTATTGATGGGGATTGCATTAAATCTACAGATAGCTTCTGATAGGATGATGACCTTCCTTATGCTAATACTACCAATCCATGAGCATGGGAGATCTTTCCATATTCTGATATCTTCAATTTCTTTCTTAAAGACTTAAAGATTTTATTATACAAAGCTGTCACTTGCTTGGTTAGAGTTACCCCAAGAGATTTTATATAGTTTGAGGCTATTGAGAAAGGTGTTGTTTTCTTAATTTCTTTTTCACTCCATTTGACATTTATATGAAGGAAAGTGCTACAGATTTGTTTATTTGTTTTTAGTTTGTATTGTACCCAGACTCTTTGTTGAATGTGTTTATTAGCTTTAAACATTCCTTCATGGGTTACAGCACCAGGGAGCCCAGACAGGGAGTTATTCTGAGATGACCACCAGTCTGGTGCCAAGCAGGCCCTGATGGGATCTGAGGTCTGGGAATGAGCCAGAGACTAGAAGAACCCCATCTGGGATTGTGGCCCTAGATGGAAGTTAGCCTGAAATAGATGGGCCTGGCACAGGACCTTTTGGTGGCCCAGAGTAAGGAGTAAGCCCAAAAAGACCACCAGACTGGCAACGTGGAGCCCAGACAGAAAGCTAACTTGATGTGGGCACTAGTCTGGAGCCATGCAGGCCTGGCTGAGAGGTGTATCATGTCCAAGATGACCCCTGCCCAGTGCCGTAATGTACAAGTGAGCCATAGCACTGCTGAGACTGCTACTGAGTCTGACACTCAGAGACCCTGGACACCACTAAGAAGAGAAAGTGGTGGTGAAATGAAAGAGAAAGAGAAACAGGACATACACACAATGAAGAGAGGCAGAACTGGAGACTTGAAGGTAATAAAGAATAGCCTGATATGAGTAGCCTGTGATGCCACCTGGGACCATGGTGGGATCCTGGACTGTGTTGCTACTATGGGCCATGTTTGGGTCTGTGGCCGTGTACCAGATCTATTACCACCAAATGCCAGGTAGAAATCTCTGGCCATGAAAACCCAGCCCTACCCCTCACATTTGGCATCCTCAGAGAGCTGGCCTTTGATACATGAATGTGGGACAGCTGACTAGCATCTGGGACAGCAGGCTCTGCACCTCACATAGGTAGCACAGTAGAACTGACCTTGATGTCAGGGGTATGGGTGAACTGGACCAGAGGATATGAATGTGGGAGAGCTGACCCCACAACTTGTCTGCAGTGCAGCACCATGTGTGAGTAGTGGACCCTTGCCAACTGCCACTTTTGGTAAGCAGGAAAGCTGGCCTTGGAACTGTAGAGCAGGAGTGCCCCTCACCTTCCCCACACCTGCTGTAGCAGTCATGAGAGTGGCCCCTGCACCTCTCCTTGATTAGCACAGTAGAACTGGTCCTGGCTGTGGGGATTCTGAATGAGATGGCCATGAAGGCTTGAGTATAGGAAAGCAGACCCTGACTCTTGTCTGCTGTGTAGTGACACAGATGAAGGAGAGATGCCCTCTTCCCCTTCCTAATCCCTTGTCACCTATCGCAGGTGGAAAAGTTGGTCCTAGGATCATGATACTGGGAGAACTGGACCACTGTACCTTTCCCTTGCTGGATACAACACTTGCTTGAATATCAGGGTAGAGCTGGTCTTGTGGGGGCGGGAGGAGAAGGGGGTGCCTACAGATTTAAAACTAGAAGATACAGACACAGAGCAACAACAGGATATCTGAGAGGAGTCCTAGTGACATTCCAGTATTGCAGTATTGATTGAGTAACTGAATCCAGTCATTGCAATGAACATTTGCAAGCAAAGAAGGGTAGACAAAAGGGTATAGTGTGGGACATGCTGTGACACACTACAGCTTCTACAATAGTGTTTTTTCTGTTGTGGGGGAGGTTGCAAAGGTGGAGAGTGGGTAAGGGGCAGGGAGATGAGTGCTATTGGGGTGCATGAAGTGAAATTCACAAAGAACTAATAAACAGGTTGGTTTTTGGTTTTGGTTTTGTTTTTTTTTAAAAGGTTTCTGTGATAGAAGTTTTAGGATCATTTACATATACTGTTATATCAACTTCAAATAACTATACTTTGACCTATTTCTTTCTAATTTGTATCCCATAGAGTTGCATTTAATTTAAGCTTGTGCCTCCTTCAGTTGTCTTATTGCTCTAGCTAAAACTTCAAGTATTATAGTAAACAGCAATGGACAGAGTAGACAGCTTTGTCTTGTTCCTGATTTTAGTGTAATTGCTTTGAGTTTATCTCTATATAATTTGATGATGGCTGTAGGCTTGTTGTAAATGGCCTTTATTATATTAAGGTATGACCCTTATATCCCTCTTCTCTCCAGGACTTTTATCCTGAAGGAGAATTGGAATTTTTCCAAGGCCTTTTCTTCATTTAATGAGATGATCTTGTGGAGTTTTCTTTCATTTTATTTATGCAGTGGATTACATTCACTGATTTTCATATGTTGAACGATACCTGCATCTCTAGGATAAAACCTACTTGATCATGGTGGATAATCTTTTTCTAATGTTTTTAGATTTGATTTGGGAGTATTTTGTTTAGTAGTTTTCCACCTAAGTTCATAAGGAAAAGTGGTCTGTAATTCTCTTTGGTGAAACATTATATGGTGTGGGCATCAGGGTATCTGTTGCCTCATGAAACAAGTTAGGCAACATCCCAGCTATTTTTATTTTGTGGAATAATTTGAGGAAATTTGTCATCAACTTTCATTTGAAAATCTGGTAGTGATGTGCACTAAAACCATGTAACCCTGGGCATTTGTTTTATTTTGTTTTAATTTTGTTTTTGGTTTGGTTTGGTTTGGTTTGGTTTGGTTTGGTTTGGTTTGGTTTGGTTAACAGAGTTATAATGTCTGCTTCTATTTCACTAGGGCTTATAGGTGTGCTTAAAGTGCTTGTCTGATCTTGATTTAACTTTGGTAAGTGGTTTCTATTGAGAAAATTACTGATTTCTTTAAGATTTTTTTACTTTGACCGAGCACATGCTTTTTAAAGGTATGTCCTTGTGATCCTCTGGATTTCCTCAGTGTCTGTTATTATGTCACCCTTTTAATTTCTAATTGGATTCATGTGGATCTTCTTTCTCTACCTTTTAGTTAATTTTGATAAAGGTTTGTCAATCTTGAAAACTGTGTTGCTTCTGCCAATTCTTTGCTTCATCGACCCTTTGTATTATTCTCTTTTTTATTCATTGATTTCAGCCTTCAGTTTGATGAGTTCTTGTTGTCTGCCCTTATGCAGTGTGATTTTCTGTTTGTTACTGAGCTCTCAGGTGTACTGGTGAGTTCTGACTCGGAGATACCTTCAGTTATTTTATGTAGGCACTTAGTGCTCTAAACTTACCTGATAGAGCAGCCCTCATTGTGTCCCTAAGTTTGGGTGTGTTGTATGTTTATTTTCATTCAGCTCTAGGGAGTCTTAAATCTCTTTCCTCACTTTTGTCTTGACCTATTTTTTAATTCACCAAAGAGTTGATCAGTTTCCATGAGTTTGTGAGCTTTTGGTTATTTCTGTTGGTGTGGATATCCAGCTTTAGTCTATGGTGGTCTGATCGGATATAGGATGTTATTTCAATTTTCTTATATTTCTTGAGGCTTGCTTTGTTATATGAGCCCAAATCTGGAGAAAATTACATGAGGTGTATAGTAGAAGGCATATTCTTTTGTGTTTGAGTAAAATATTCTATAAATATACATTAGGCCCCTTTGGATTTTAATCTCTGTTATGTCCAGTATTTCTCTCGTTAGTTTTTGTCTGGATGACCTGCCCATCAGTGAGAATGAGGTACTGAAGTCTTCCACTATCAGTTTGTGGGGCGTCACTATGTGATTTAAACTGTAGCAGTGTTTCTTTTACATACTACAGTGCCCTAGTGTTTGGAACATAAATGTTAAGAAATGAAATATTACCTTGGTAGGTTTTCCCCTTGATAAGTATGAAGTGTCTTTTGATTAGTTCTGTCTTGAAGTCTATTTTGTTAGGCATTAAAATGGCTCCAACAGATTGCTTCTTAGGTCCATTAAACTTGCAATATCTTTTTCCAACCTTTTACCTTGTGGCACTGTCTATCTTTCATGTTGAAGTGTGTTTCTTGGATGTAGCAGAAAGATGGCTCCTGTTTTTACATCCATGCTGTTAGCCTGTGTCTTTTTATTAGAAAATTGAGACCACTGATATTGAGAGATCTAAATGACCAATGATTACTGATTCCTGTTACTCTGCTGCTGCTGCTGCTGCTGGTGGTGGTGCTGCTGGTGATGGTGGTGGTAGTAGTAGTAGTAGTGAAAGTACGTGTGTGTGTGTGTGTGTGTGTGTGTGTGTGTGTTTAGTGTTTTAATTATTATGTGTTGAGGGGACTTTCTTTTCTGGTTCAGTCAGTGTTCTGCATGCTTTCTGTACCTTTATAGGCATCTGCTTCATTAGGTTAGGAAAATTGTCTGCTATGATTTATTGAAAACATTTTCTGAGCCTTTGGACTGAGTTTCTTTTCCTTTCTTTATACCTGTTATTCTTAGGTTTGTTCTTTTCATGGTATCCCAGATTCCCTGGATGTTTTTCCTTGGAAATTTTTAGATTACCATGCTCTTTGACTGACATATCTACTTCTTCTATTGTATCTTCAGTGCTTGAGATTTTCTTTTCCATCTCTTGTATTCTGTTGGTGAAACTTTCCTCTATAGTTCCTGTTCCAATTCCTAAATTTGTCATTTCCAGAAAGAATTCTCTTAGTTTGGATGTTCTCTATGGATTCTATTTCCAGTTTCATGTTTTGAACAGTTTTGTTTCTTTTCTTATCCTTTTGTTGGTGTTTTTCTGGATTTCTTTAATGGATATATTCATGTCCTCTTTAAGGACCTCTATCAAATTAGTAAAGGCTCTTTTAAGTTCTTTTCCTTGGGCTTCAGTCATGTTGGACTATTTGGGTCCTGTTGTGCTAGGATACCTGGGCTCTAGTGGAGACATATTGCCCTGACTGTAATTGATTATGTTTTTATTCTGGTGTCAAACTGGGTTTGAGATGATTATAAGTCTAGGTGCTGATTTCTGTATTTGTCTTTGTTGGGTGAATGGTTTTTACCCCATGGTCTCTCTTTCCTCTATGAATTTTTTGAGAGTGTAATAACTACATGTTGCCTGTTTTCCTGGTGTGTTGAACTCATTGTAGTATTCCAACTTCCTGGTGTCGGAAGCTGGAATACTGGGATGAATTCAGGGAAAGAAAGGTTTAGAGGAGAAGGTCTTTGTCATTTTTCCTGGATGGGATCAGAGAAGAAAGGGAGAACACAGCAGGTTCCTAGCTACAGAGCTGGAGAGGAGTCTGGAGGGAGTGGATCTCAGGAGCAGTAGGAGAGTTATAAGTCTGTATTCAGCCCACTTGTTACCCTGGGAAAGTGGCCCTTGGGTTAGTGGGGGGTGGGGGGTGTTTTCTAGAGTTGGGATCAGAGACAAGGCAACAAGTGGTAGGATCCACATTAGAGTGGGCAGGAGAGAGGGAAGGCTTCAGCCTATTGCAGTACTAGGGAAAAGACTAGGGGATTGGGTCTGGAGAAACAGAGAGGAGAAGTTCTCAGGGATGCCTAACTGGTTTTCTGGCAGGCATGGCCTGTGGTTTTACAAGAGGTACCTGCTAGATTTGTAGTCTGGGATACAGCAATGAGTGGAAGAGGGGATTATGAGGGGATGCTCTGTGGGATCTATGAGATATTGGTGGTGGATGTTCTGTTGTAGCACTAGGTACAAGACTGGAGGACTGTGTCTGGGGGAACAGAGAAAGCCAGATCAATCTCTTAAGAACATAACATATGTGTATTTTCAACACACATGTGCCATCCACATTTGAAATGCTTCTTCCAACAATGCCTTATCATTATTTTATTGGCTTATTCTGCCCCAAAACTATTTTAAACAATATACATATACGTTTGCCATTCGACTTTTCTCAGGAAATTCTGTGATCATAACCTATACTCTATGATCATCTAGGAGGACTTGGCCTGATAGAATGGCAGAGTGCCTTACAGAAAGCCAAATTAAGGTACCAGTATCCTTTGAGTTAGAACTATTGCCTAGGGATACTATGTACATTTTATTACTCTCCAACATGTGTTCCCCCCCCCTTTGCTCTACCACATAGAAGGGGAGTCAGCTAGGAAGTAATTTAGAGCTCTTAGATATTCAGTTCTTGTGACCTGAGCAGCTCTGGTCTTACAAGTTTTAGTTCCAGAGTCGGGAGAGGGGAATGTTCACCAAAAAAAAAAAAAAAAAAAAAAAAAAAAAAAAAAAAAACCTGACAAACAACCTCATTAAGTTGGAAATTACGGTTTCTCCTCAACAATCTATTGAATATCTTGGCAGAAAATGAAGTTTTCTTCTAACTGGGGTTATTTATATCAATTAACAGATGAGAACTGGGAAGCTTCAATCAATAAAACAGAAAGGTAGTTATGGCTGAAAGAGTCAGGAAATATGTGTGGAGCTCAGGGGATTGCCTCGAGCAGCAATTTCTAAAAATCAAACTCAATAAAGGCAATGACAATTCAACAGAGGCAGAACTACAAACAACCTGGGTGATAAAAGTTTCTCTCTGGTATAGTGAAGCTGGGATGCTCCCACAGGCCCATCCTCCCAGCTGGTGGCACTTTTTTGGGGGAGACAATAAAAATATTAAAGAAAGGGACTGAGTGAGAGAAAGTAGATATTGGAAGGGGTGCCTTTACTAAGTATCTTGCTCCAAGCCTTTCTCTGCCTCTGGATGCTTCCCTGGCCTCCATGAAATGAGCATCTCTCCATTGTATCTTTCTGCCATGATTTTCTGCTTTATTGCAACCCGATAAACAATGACCCTAGCAACCATAGACTGAAGCCTCTAAAATCATCAACCAAATAATTATTTTCTCCTTTCAATTATTTTGATAAAGTATATGTCATAGTAACAAAATATGAACTAATACAACCTTAACCCTTCAGAGAAAAAAAATCCCAGATATTCCACATTCTGGATAAAAACAAAGAGAACAGAAAATGTGCTACAGAAGAAACTACCCTAAAACTCAGTGCAAGAACTACTACAGTGATAGCTAGGCACATTGTGCTTGAATATGATTGCTATTCCATCTTTATATATAATCACTTTTATCTGTCATCTTCTACTTTTCATCTTTCCTCATTTTTCAAAATCAGTATGAGTTGGTACTTAAGGCTACATTTCACACTATAGCCCAAAGAATACCAATGGCTAAGGAGGAAGATGTTGTATCATGGCAGGTGCTGGAAACTAAGTTGGGTGGAGTGAATGATGGACAATTTCTTTCCCCTTTGGACATAAAACAATAACTTTGATACAGTTATTGTTATGCACATTCAATAAAGACATGGATGTAATAAGCACTAAGGTAGGCTTATCTGTTTGCCTTCAGATACGTTATCTCCCTGATCATCATCCAGACATGAAACCCTGCTGGGAGACTGAAAGAGGAGTGTGTAGCAGCAAAGCTGGAGTCAGATAGGAAGAAACTGTTCAAAAACAGAGATGGATTGAGAGGCAATGACCAGGGTTGCAACTTCAGTAAAGCTGTCATATAGAATCATACTGCTGATGACAGAGCAATGCATGAATATGTCAACCTAGATGGAAGATTTAGACTTCTCTTCCAAATCAACTACACTTGATGTTCTGAACAAGAGAGATCTGCCTCTGGAGAATCATGGTGCTCGCGGGATGCTGAAGGAGTCTTGCACAGAGTACAAGGATCCTACAGAGTTTGTCATCACAGATGGAGAAAGAATGGGCTGTGAGCCAAGTAGTTCTAGATTGTAATTAAAATCAATCACTCCATAATTGCTTACCTTACTTGCCTGCATTTTGACTTTGAGTTCAATGTTGTGTGAGTTCAAAGCAAGTATTGGATATAAATCCTGTGTGACTGCTGGCTTATGAAATTAACATCCGGTTAAGACTTGACTGGATGGGTGGTGGCACTGGGAGGACAGCCTTAGCATGACAAAGGGACTCTTTCTCTTCAACCCCAGACACTGGCTTACTAAGACAGAGTCCTGGGGCACTAGAGGTGAACCAGAGAGAGTTTGAAGATCAGAAGTGAGCTAAGAGGCCAGATCAAAATAACAAGAACTAATAGAAAGAATTTCAGAGACAAAGTTAGTTGCATTTAAAAATAAATATAGCCCCAGGGTATGCACCAAAAGTGCTATTTAGTGATATAAAAGACACAGAGAATAAAAAGTCAAACACTAGAAGGGGGGGGGGGTAATGATCCCACTGTTGTGAAGGCAGCAGGTTTCCTCAGACCATAGAGCACACAGCTGCTTAGCCCAAGAAAGCAAATCAGACAGCAGGTAAGAGGATGAGGCACCCAGGCAGCAGGGACAATAATATTCACTTACCCTGGCCAGAAAAATGAAGAAACATGTTTGATGGACCTTGAGCACAGGGTAGCTGCTGGCCTGTCACTTTCCTTGCTCTGTGGTGGAGGCTGGGTCTGTGGCTAGCAGAATTTTTGAGCTCTGAGGTTGTATTTACAGAGGCTGTTATTAGCTTTAAGAACTAGGAAAAGCTCCCAGGACTTCTGGCCTGGTTCCAGAAATGCCCGGATGGAAGGAATTGCAAGCTCCCTTTCAGACAGGCAGGACACATAACTGCAGTGTTGTTTGCAAAGACTCCACTACAGAGTCACAGCATTCTTATATGAATTTCTCCCCAGTTCAAACAGCTCGTGAGGTCCTACTGTTTGCAGGCCCAGATCCCTGCAGGAAGGAAGGAGGACTTAAGAGAAAATCGTCAAACTCAAGGAGCACACTGTCTAGAAGGAAAATGTGACATGCACTTCAATATGTATTAAGAAAGTGACTGGGCCACTGAAAACAGGGAGAAATGAGCTTATTATTCCACGAGCTCCTGATGTAGCTCAGACTTCCTGGAACTGCCCTTGGCTGACTCTGCCTGAAAGGCTGTTTGCTTTGTTTTGAATATGATCTGTCTTTCTATACTTACTGTTGGCAATCACCATTTTCCCAAATGCCCCGGCATTAGCTAACCCTTTAACAAGATCTTAAACTGGTATTTGGGGATCCATCCATCAAAGCAAACCCCACATCAAAACTCTACCACAGGGTTCAAGTCATCTTGCCTGGGAGCATGAAGCCTGCCTTCTCTCTCCTTTCACTCATCCTGATGGCTCAAGACTCACATCCCAGACTCTCAGAATATGCTTGCTCCAAAGAACTGACCAATGTCATACTGCATGCTACTTATTCTTACCTTCAGTTCTGACTGCTTTCAGAAACTATGCCCAGAAAGCCAGAGACTCTGCTCTGCTGCACACCCCCAAGAGCTTTAGTTGTACTCTGGGTCACTGGGTGGTTCCTTTTATTTGGGAGATTCTACCCATCATTAGTGTGTTTATTCCCGGGTCATTCTGATTGGTGGTCTGTCACCTCCTTTAATCTCCAATACACTTAGGGGCAAGAACATTGCAAATCACAATGCAGCATACATACAAGAATTATTAGGATAAAAATATTAAATATTGAATGAAGTGTGAATTAATAATATCTGTATTTGGTTGCAAATAAACTGGCTCCAAAATCATAACCTAACCAATACAGGCCTATGATAAGGTAAAAAAGAAGCCAGGCTTCATATTTGTTGACCTCCAGAATCTGCAGATAAGGCGTTACTTTACAGGAGCCAGAACTCACACCAGACATGTGCACAAGAGACTTATCAAGTCTTTGACAAATGAGTAAGGATAGCAGCCTTTTAGACACTATTAACCCATAATGAGTAAAGTTCTGAATGTCAGAACCATCAGATTCATTTACAGAAAGGCCATTATTCCAAACAAAGCACCTTCCCTCTAGTTATCAGTCTGCTGAGATATCAAGCCTGCCAGTTCCAATAAGTTCACATTTATCAACTACTACAGCAGACCAACCAGTAGGCACCAAATGCAAAATAAAGGGAATAGGGTACAATGTTGACCTCTCTGTTAAAGATATTCCAGATCAATAGAAAAAATATATATTCGAGCAAAACCCTTTACTATTATTGTCTACATCTTAAAGCACATTATCAATGTTCCTCAGGTAAGATGGCAAGTTTCATAGAAGAGGTAAAATAAGATGGTCCTTGAAAGGCATGAAATGGGAAGACGTGTGGAGGGCATGGCACAGAGGCTGATGGAGCAAAGAATAGAAGTACCACACAAACTACATCCCATTCCCCAGCTTGCCAGGTGGAAAGGCTCAGCAAAGGTACAGAGAGAGGGGTGGGGTTTAGACTGGAGAAGTTTGAGACATCTTGCTTTTTGAACTGAAGCTATAGCTCAGGTTGCCTTGGGCATCATCAGGTCAGAGCTGGACAGGCGCTGTTGCTGAAGGTTCTCTGAAACCACCCTCTCCCCCTCATACACACACCATCAAACCAAGCTATTGTTACCTTCATACAAAGGCCTTCCCTGAGGTCTGTGTCTGGTATCCCTCAGAAATTGAGAACGTTCTTTTGTTCTTTTCTCAAACACTGTCTCACAACATAGGATGGCTTGGAACTTGTTATTTAGCTCAGCCTAGCTTTAAACTCATGATGATCTGGCCTTAGGCTTCCATGTGTTGTGATTATAGATATGTGCCACCATACCCAACAAGAGCATTCATGTTTTATCCAAGCTACTGATCTCTGACTACTGGAGTCTTCACTATGGTTTATTTCCATGTAAGACATAGAAGTGACTCATAAACATCTATGCCCACCACAGCGTTATGAAAAAAAGCCTTATATTTTGAGTGCTATAGAGGACTGAAAGAGTTGTATAATAGTTTGTATATGCTTGATCCAGGGAATGGCCTTTTAGAAAATGTGGCCTTGTTGGAGTAGGTGTGTCACTGTGTGCTTGGTTTAATACTCTTGCCCTAGCTGTCTGGAAGTCAGGCTTCTCTTAGTGGCCTTCAGATGAAGATGTAAAACACTCAGCTCCTCCTGCACCATGCCTGCCTGGAAACTGCCATGCTCCTACCTTGATGATAATAGACTGAACCCCTGAACCTGTAAGCCAGTCCCCAATAAATGTTGTCCTTATAAGACTTGCCTTGTTCATGGTGTCTTTTCACAGCAGTAAAACCTTAACTAATATAGAAGTGGAGACAAAACACTGGGGTATTGTGTGACAGGGCTGACCATACTTTTGTTTGGAAAAGTGTGGATTTAGGGACTTTGGATTTGTATAGCAGTGGGATGCTTAATGTGCTATCCTAGTAGGAATATGGAAGAATTTGTTGCTTAAAGTGATTTGAATGATGCAGACTTGGTCCAAGAGACTTCAGTGGAGAAGAATTTCAGCATGTAGTGTAGAGACATTTTGTGGTAGTTTGGTGAAGAATGTGGCTGTTTTAAGCCATTGTCCAAAGAGTCTACATAAGGTGAGGAGATTTAGACTAATAGCTTTGAAAAAGGAAACCTCAAAACAGGTTGGTGTAAATTTTGTTGTGTGGTTTCTAAAGTTCACTCTTATGAAAAGCATTTTAAGGAAATGGTGCAAACTGAGAAAGAAAAAATACAAAATATATGGTTCAAATATTAAAGGGGCACTAGGAAGTAGAATGGAGATGAATCCTATATTCTAAGAAATAACAGACTAAGGGAGTTGGACTTTAAGGCAAGATCCCACCCAGCTAAATTTAAGTCCAAGCATGGTGGAACACACCTTTTATCCCAGGAGACAAAGCTAAGCAGATCTCTGACATCAAAACCAGACTGGGATAGAGCAAGTTCTATGTGAAGAAAAGCTTAAGTCTAGGCATGGTGGAACACATCTTTAATCCCCAAAATTCAGGAGGCAGAGTCATGTAGATCTCTGAGTTCAAAGTCAATATACAGAGCAAGCTCCAGGACAGCTAAGCAGTGATGGAGTTGGAAAACAGAAAGCTGGTAATAGAATAAGGGGACCATATTCTAGCCTAGCAAGCAGCAGAACTCAGCAGCTTTGGCCATCTGGTTCTATCTTTAGAGTCAAAAATAGACAGGATTACTGGGACAATGGGTGCTGGTTAGCTAATGATAAGAAATTAGCAGTGAGACCAGCATTAAGGAGGTGTTTCAGACAAAACCAAGGTTGTACTTCATGCTGCAGCTGGAATTACTAGCAAGTTTTCTGAGAACACAAAGAAGCTGTGTTCCAGAGACAACCAAGGTTGTTCTTTCTGCTAGAGCTGGACTTAGTAATGTGTAAGAAACACACAGTTAGTGCCAGCTTTGAAAGTATGAAAGGGTCATGAGGAGTAGCAGAGGCATGGCACTGTGAAAGGCCAGGGAAGGCCATTGGTGAAGGTGCAGCCACAGTTGAAGTTGATGGCCAGGCTTGAAGAGGTCATGCATAGGAGTTGAGATTTGGCACGATGAAGAGAGCCTATTGGTAAAGCCTGGTGGGAGTGGAAGGCCCCAGTGTATTGGAGATGCCAGCACCATGGGATGATCACCAAGAACAGCAGCATTAGTGGAGTAGAGTCAACCAGAGTCTAGAGTGCTACAGAGGGAAGAGCTGGAGATATGACCCAAGGCCTTTGGAGGAGCCTAGAAGATCATGTGTGAATGTCAAACACCAGAGCAAGAAGCTGTGAAGTTGAAGTTGACTTGTAGACCCCAAGGTGTTTGAGATGCCAGAGCCTTGGAATATCGGCCAAGGACAGCTTCTAACAAGCTCAAGTACAAGTTTTAGTGCAAACAGCTCAGGAGAAAGAACTTTGTTACAGTCAACAAAGTTGAAACAGGCATTGGAGATCTGAAGACTGTTTGACATCAGACATGGAGATGCAAAGTTTGGAGCTTGCCCAGCTGGTTTCATACCTTGCTTTGTGAATTACAGTTAAGTAATTGGATGAATCTCAGAGAAGACTTTGAACCTTGTACTTTTAACATTGGTGAGACTGCAATAGACTATGGAGAGTTTTGAAGTTGAACTAAATGTACTTTTTTATTATGCTATGGCTAGGTATGACCTCCATAGACTCATATATGTTTGAACAAGCTTATGGAGGTCAGGGAGTGGAATGTGATGTTTTGTATATGCTTGGCCTAGGGAGTGGAGGTGTGGCCTTGTTAGAGTAGGTGTGTCCCTGTGGATGTGGGCTTTAATACCTTTGTTCTATCTGCCTGGAAGCCAGTCTTCTAGTGCCCTTTAGGTGAAGATGTAGAACTATCAGTTCCTCCCGCAGCATGCCTGCTTGAATGCTGCCATGCTCCCATCTTGATGATAATGGACTGTACCTCTGAACCTGAAACCAGTCCCATTTAAATGTTGTCCTTAAAGAGTTGCGTTGGTGATGGTATCTCTTCACTGCAGTGAAACCCTAAGACAAGGTAATTGCAACTTCCTTCCAGTTTTTGTCCTCTGCTTTCATAGCCAGCACATTCTCCCAAAACAAATAATTCTAAGTATTGTTTTGTCAATTCTCTTTCCAATCAAATTCTATAAACATACTCTGGGTCCCTTCTCAAGAGCAAGATGTTAAGAATTGCAGCTCAATAAAAAGCAAAGTGTTACCTTTATTCTCAAGGAATCTATAATCTGACGAGGAAAAACATGACTAAACATATCACTTTATAAAAACAAAACAAATGCAATGGAAGAATTAAGTTCAGGCTGCTGAGGGGATGTAAAAAGGATGGCTAGGAATCAGCGCAAGGTTTCTTAACAGGAGCCAGATTCCACAGCTAGAAGTAGGAAAATGTTTTTAGTATTAATGGCACTATTGATAATGATAACTGTTTTCAATAGATGCTATGAAGTGACTATGCTGAATAATACTGCACCAACACAAATAGAAAAGTTAATACAATATGAAAATAAAGTAATGGGACCATAATCAAGTTAAGCAGTCAATTCTCTCAATCTTTAATGGATCAAAAAAAAATAGCAAATGAGTTTGAGGAAAACTGAATAATACAATAAATAAAGCTAATTTGGTAGTTACGTGTTCTGTGCTGCTCAGTCTTTTAACATATCTGTGGGGTATTGAAAATAAAATGAAACATATACATAATAGTCATCTGGAAGCTTTAATTCAGCCTAAATGCTGGGATTATATTGAAACACAGCATAAATTAGAATCAGTGCTTTTATGAGCCTTAAAACAAATAAAAGAGTTGAAAAACTTGATGATGGGGTAGAAAGACAAAGTGTGTTATGTTTGGAATGAGTAAATGGACTTAATACAATTGGCAAGTATTTTAAAGATATTTATTCCTAGGGATATTGGTTTTTTATTGGTTTGGGAGGTGGGTTAGGGACAGGGTGGGGGCTTGTTTTGTTTTGCTATATTTTTCCAGTAACATGTTTCTACTCTAGAATTTAGCTAATGATGCATTCATAAAATGGTGTGACTTCTTTGTTTCTACTTTTTTTGAAAAGTCCTGTAATAGTGAGATTTTTCTTTTCTTGAATATTTGGCCTCATGTGGGCCAGAGATTTTCATTTCCTTTCCTGAAGAGATGAAATAGACTTGCTTTGGGCTTCTGTCTAACCTTAACAGTTTTGTTTACATTTGTCTTAGCTTCCTCAAACTCTGTAACATATACCTGTAGTGATCAGCCTACAAAGAGAAAGGCTTCTTTGGTCACATTTCAGGAACTTCATCCCGTGACTGCCTGGCCTTTTGCTTTGGATCTATGGTGTCCTGTTGTGGTAGGAATGCACAGCTGAGAAGCCAGAGAAGGAGAAGGAGACCAAGGACACACAATCTTCTTTGAGAATGCATCATCAGTGGCCAGAACAGCTCTCAACAGGGCTTTCTGCTTAAACCTCTGCCACCTTCAAATAGAACCAGGTTGGATGAGTGTTCATGAGCAATCCAGATGCAATTTGCAGCCATATTCTTAGCTTATTCCTGAGGTTAGACTAAAGTCTACAATAGTGCTAATCTCCATTTTGTCTTCTATTGTCATTTTCCTTCTTTATTTTTGGTGGAGGGGCACTAACATAAAATATTCTTGTTATTTTCTCTATTATCTCCTGTCAATATCCCACCAATGAGGGATATTGGTGTGTTGCTATCTCTTCTAGTTTACATTTTAAAATCATTTACTAATGATGCATTAGTAAATGAGGAATCAAATTTGCTCCTATTATTATACTTGAGAAGATATATGACAATGAAATTCTGTGTGTATGTGTGTTTACATGCATTTATACATATGTATATGTGTGTGATCTCTCTCATTGTAGCAATCTGTATTTTCAATTATCAAATTATATTAATATTTTACTATTTCACATTTGACATGATGCTTTTCTGCTACACAACATTCTGCCTCACTCTTCACACATCCCACTTGATACATTCCAAATGAAATAACTAGAGAATAGTATATTTTATGCACGTAACACCTTCCTTTGATCCAATTGTGTTTTTTTTTATTCTTTACCTACAAAAATACTCTGTCTTGATGTTATCTTTTTTTATATTTTTTATTACGTATTTTCCTCAATTACATTTCCAATGATATCCCAAAAGTCCCCCATACCCTCCCCCCCCCCACTCCCCTACCCACCCACTCCCACTTTTTGGCCCTGGCATTCCCCTGTACTGGGGCATATAAAGTTTGCGTGTCAAATGGGCCTCTCTTTCCAGTGATGGCCAACTAGGCCATCTTTTGATACATATGCAGCTAGACTCATAGAGCTCCGGGGTACTGGTTAGTTCATAAAGTTGTTGCACCTACAGGGTTGCAGATCTCTTTAGCTCCTTGGATACTTTCTCTAGCTCCTCCATTGGGAGCCCTGTGATCCATCCAATAGCTGACTGTGAGCATCCACTTATGTGTTTGCTAGGCCCCGGCATAGTCTCACATGAGACAGCTATATCAAGGTCCTTTCAGCAAAGGCTTCCAAGTGTATGCAATGTTGTCATCGTTTGGAGGCTAATTATGGGATGGATCCCTGGATATGGCAGTCTCTAGATGGTCCATCCTTTTATCTCAGCTCCAAACTTTGTCTCTGTAACTCCTTCCATGGGTGATTGTTTCCAATTCTAAGAAGGGGCAAAGTGTCCACACTTTGGCTTTGTTCTTCTTCAGGTTCATGTGTTTTACAAATTTTCTGAGCTACTATGCACTTATCAGTGAGTACATATCATTTGAGTTCTTTTGTGATTATGTTACCACACATAGGATGATGCCCTCCAGGTCCAACCATTTGCCCACGAATTTCATAAATTCATTCTTTTTATTTTATTTTATTTTATTTTATTTTATTTTATTTTATTTTATTTTATTTTTTGAGACAGGGTTTCTCTGTATAGCCCTGGCTGTCCTGGAACTCACTTTGTAGACCAGGCTGGCCTTGAACTCAGGAATCCGCCTGCCTCTGCCTCCCGAGTGCTGGGATTAAAGGCATGTGCCACCACGCCCGGCAAATTCATTCTTTTTAATAGCTGAGTAGTACTCCATTGTGTAAATGTACCACATTTTCTGTATCCATTCCTCTGTTGAGGGGCATCTGGGTTCTTTCCAGCTTCTGGCTATTATAAATAAGGCTGCTATGAACATAGTGGAGCATGTGTCCTTTTTACCGGTTGGGACATCTTCTGGATATATGCCCAGGAGAGGTATTGCTGGATCCTCCAGTAGTACTATGTCCAATTTTCTGAGGAACCGCCAGACTGATTTCCAGAGTGGTTGTACAAGCTTGCAATCCCACCAACAATGGAGGAGTGTTCCTCTTTCTCCACATCCTCACCAGCATCTGCTGTCACCTGAATTTTTGATCTTAGCCATTCTGATTGGTGTGAGGTGGAATCTTAGGTTTGTTTTGATTTGCATTTCCCTGATGATTAAGGATGTTGAACATTTTTTCAGGTGCTTCTCTGCCATTCGGTATTCCTCAGGTGAGAATTCTTTGTTCAGTTCTGAGCCCCATTTTTAAATGGGGCGATTTGATTTTCTGGAGTCCACCTTCTTGAGTTCTTTATATATATTGGATATTAGTCCACTATCTGATTTAGGATAGGTAAAGATCCTTTCCCAATCTCTTGGTGGTCTTTTTGTCTTAGTGACGGTGTCTTTTGCCTTGCAGAAGCTTTGCAGTTTCATGAGGTCCCATTTGTCAATCCTTGATCTTACAGCACAAGCCATTGCTGTTCTATTCAGGAATTTTTCCCCTGTGCCCATATATTCAAGGCTTTTCCCCACTTTCTCTGTCTCTGGTTTTATGTGAAGTTCCTTGACCCACTTATATTTGACCTTAGTACAAAGAGATAGGAATGGATCAATTCGCATTCTTCTATGTGATAACAACCAGTTGTGCCAGCACCATTTGTTGAAAATGCTGTCTTTCTTCCACTGGATGGTTTTAGCTCCCTTGTCAAAGATCAAGTGACCATAGGTGTGTGGGTTCATTTCTGGGTCTTCAATTCTATTCCATTGGTCTACTTGTCTGTCACTATACCAGTACCATGAAGTTTTTATCACAATTGCTCTGTAGTAAAGCTTTAGGTCAGGCATGGTGATTCCACCAGAGGTTCTTTTATCCTTGAGAAGAGTTTTTGCTACCCTAGGTTTTTTGTTATTCCAGATGAATTTGCAGATTGCTCTTTCTAATTCGTTGAAGAATTGAGTTGGAATTTTGATGGGGATTGCATTGAATCTGTAGATTGCTTTTGGCAAGATAGCCATTTTTACAATGTTGATCCTGCCAATCCATGAGCATGGGAGATCTTTCCATCTTCTGAGATCTTCTTTAATTTCTTTCTTCAGAGACTTGAAGTTCTTATTATAGAGATCTTTCACTTCCTTAGTTAGAGTCACGCCAAGATATTTTATATTATTTGTGACTATTGAGAAGGGTGTTGTTTCCCTAATTTCTATCTCAGCCTGTTTATTCTTTCTGTAGAGAAAGGCCATTGACTTGTTTGAGTTAATTTTATATCCAGCTACTTCACTGAAGCTGTTTATCAGGCTTAGGAGTTCTCTGGTGGAATTTTTAGGGTCACTTATATGTACTATCATATCATCTGCAAAAAGTGATATTTTGACTTCGTCTTTTCCCATTTGTATCCCCTTGATCTCCTTTTCTTGTCGAATTGCTCTGGCTAGAACTTCAAGTACAATGTTGAATAGGTATGGAGAGAGTGGACAGCCTTGTCTAGTCCCTGATTTTAGTGGGATTGCTTCAAGCTTCTCACCATTTAATTTGATGTTGGCTACTGGTTTGCTGTAGATTGCTTTTATCATGTTTAGGTATGGGCCTTGAAATCCTGATCTTTCCAAGACTTTTATCATGAATGGGTGTTCGATCTTGTCGAATGCTTTTTGCACATCTAACGAGATGATCATGTATGTTTTTTCTTTGAGTTTGTTGATATAGTGGATTCCCTTGATGGATTTCCATATATTAAACCATCCCTGCATCCCTGGAATAAAACCTACTTGGTCAGGATGCATGATTGCTTTAATGTGTTCTTGGATTCGGTTAGCGAGAATTTTATTGAGGATTTTTGCATCTATATTCATAAGGGAAAATGGTAAGAAGTTCTCAATCTTTTTTGGATCTTTCTGTGGTTTAGTTATCAAAGTAATTGTGGCTTCATAGAATGAGATGGGTAGAGTTCCTTCTACTTCTATTTTGTGGAATAGTTTGTGCAGAATTGAAATTAGATCTTCTTTGAAGATCTGGTAGAACTCTGCACTAAACCCATCTGGTCCTGGGCTTTTTTTGGCTGGGAGACTATTAATGACTGCTTCTATTTCTTTAGGGGATATGAGACTGTTCAGATAGCTAACTTGATCCTGATTTAACTTTGGTACTTGGTATCTGTCTAGAAATTTATCCATTCCGTCCAGGTTTTCCAGTTTTGTTGAGTATAGCCTTTTGTAAAAGGATCTGATGGTATTTTGGATTTCTTCAGGATCTGTTGTTATGTCTCACTTTTCATTTCTTATTTTGTTTATTAGGATGTTGTCCCTGTGCCCTCTAGGGCGTCTAGCTAAGGGTTTTTCTATCTTGTTGATTTTCTCAAAGAACCAACTCCTTGTTTGGTTAATTCTTTGAATAGTTCTTCTTTTTTCCCCTTCGGTGATTTCACCCCTGAGTTTGATCATTTCCTGCCATCTACTCCTCTTGGGTGAATTTTCTTCCTTTTTTTCTAGAGCTTTTAGATGTGTTGTCAAGCTGCTAGTGTGTGCTCTCTCCAGTTTCTTTTTGGAGGCTCTCAGAGCTATGAGTTTCCCTCTTAGAAATGCTTTCATTGTGTCCCATAGGTTTGGGTATGTTGTGGCTTCATTTTCATTAAACTGTAAAAAGTCTTTAATTTCTTTCTTTATTCCTTCCTTGACCAAGGTATCATTGAGAAGAGTGTTGTTCAGTTTCCACGTGAATGTTGGCTTTTCATTATTTATGTTGTTATTGAAGATCAGCCTCAGTCCATGGTGGTTTGATAGGATGCATGGGACAATTTCAATATTTTTGTATCTGTTGAGGCCTGTTTTATGACCAATTATATGGTCAGGTTTGGAGAAGGTCCCGTGAGGTGCTGAGAATAAGGTATATCCTTTTGTTTTAGGATAAAATGTTCTGTAGATATCTGTTAAGTCCATTTGTTTCATAACTTCTGTTAGTTTCACTGTGTCCCTGTTTAGTTTCTGTTTCCACGATCTGTCCATTGATGAAAGTGGTGTGTTGAAGTCTCCCACTATTATTGTGTAAGGTGCAATGTGTGCTTTGAACTTTACTAAAGTATCTTTAATGAATGTGGCTGCCCTTGCATTTGGAGCATAGATATTCAGAATTGAGAGTTCCTCTTGGAGGATTTTACCTTTGATGAGTATCAAGTGTCCCTCCTTGTCTTTTTTGATAACTTTGGGTTAGAAGTCGATTTTATTTGATATTAGAATGGCTACTCCAGCTTGTTTCTTCAGACCATTTGCTTGGAAAATTGTTTTCCAGCCTTTCAATCTGAGGTAGTGTCTGTCTTTTCCCTGCGGTGGGTTTCCTGTAAGCAGCAGAATGTTGGGTCCTGTTTGTTTGGCCAGTCTGTTACTCTATGTCTTTTTATTGGGGAATTGAGTCCATTGATATTAAGAGATATTAAGGAAAAGTAATTGTTGCTTCCTTTTATTTTTGTTGTTAGAGTTGGCATTCTGTTCTTGTGGCAGTCTTCTTTTTGGTTTGTTGAGGGATTACTTTTTTGCTTTTTCTAGGGTGTGATTTCTGTCTTTGTATTGGTTTTTTCGGTTTTTATCCTTGAAGGGCTGGATTCGTGGAAAGATAATGTGTGAATTTGGTTTTGTCGTGGAATACTTTGGTTTCTCCATCTATGGTAATTGAGAGTTTGGCCGGGTATCGTAGCCTGGGTTGGCATTTGTGTTCTCTTGGTGTCTGTATAACATCTGTCTAGGCTCTTCTGGCTTTCATAGTTTCTGGTGAAATGTCTGGTGTAATTCTGATAGGCCTGCCTTTATATGTTACTTGACCTTTCTCCCTTACTGCTTTTAATATTCTATCTTTATTTAGTGCATTTGTTGTTCTGATTATTATGTGTCAGGAAGAATTTCTTTTCTGGTCCAGTCTATTTGGAGTTCTGTAGGCTTTTTGTATGATCATGGGCATGTCTTCCTTTAGGTTTGGGAAGTTTTTTCTATAATTTTGTTGAAGATATTTGATGGCCCTTTAAGTTGAAAATCTTCATTCTCATCAACTCCTATTATCTGTAGGTTTGGTCTTTACATTGTGTCCTGGATTTCCTGGATGTTTTGAGTTAGGATCTTTTTGCGTTTTGTATTTTCTTTTATTGTTGTGCCGATGTTCTCTATGGAATCGTCTGCACCTGAGATTCTCTCTTCCATCTCTTGTATTCTGTTGCTGATGCTCCCATCTATGGTTCCAGATTTCTTTCCTCAGGTTTCTATCTCCAGTGTTGCCTCACTTTGGGTTTTCTTTATTGTGTATACTTCCCTTTTTAGGTCTTGGATGGTTTTATTCAATTCCATCACCTGTTTGGTCTGGTTTTCCTTCAATTCTTTAAGGGACTTTTGTGTTTCCTCTTTAAGGTCTTCTACCTGTTTAGCTGTGTTCTCCTGTATGTCTTTAAGTGAGTTATTAAAGTCCTTCTTGATGTCCTCTACCATTATCATGATATATGCATTTAAATCAGGGTCTAGCTTTTTGGGTGTGTTGGGATGACCAGGACTAGGTGGGGTGGGAGTGCTGTGTTCTGATGATGGTGAGTGGTCTTGATTTCTGTTAGTATGATTCTTACATTTGCCTTTCGCCATCTGGTAATCTCTGAAGCTAGTTGTTATAGTTGTCTCTGGTTAGAGCTTGTTCCTCAGGTGACTATGTTAGCCTCTATCAGCAGACCTGAGAGACTAGCTCTCTCCTTAGTTTCAGTGGTCAGAGTATTCTCTGCAGGCAAGCTCTCTTCTTGCAGGGAAGGTGCTCAGATATCTGGTGTTTGAATCTGCCTCCTGGCAGAAGTTGTGTTCCACTCACCAGAGGTCTTAAGATCCCATGGAGTATCCTGTGAGGACCTTGGGCATGTCCGGAAACTCCTCACAAGGAACCTCGGTGTTGGAGTGGACCGGAAGGGACTTGTGCCCCTGATCAGACCAGGTTATCTGCTTCCCTAGTTATGCAGTCTGAGGCCCCGCATGATTGGATTGGAGCAGATGCTGTGTTCCACTCACCAGAGGTCTTAGGATCCCCTGGGGGATCCTGTGTGAGTCCTTGCTGGTGTCCGGAAACTCTGAGGGCACGCCTTGATGTTATCTTTGTTTCAAGCAATGAGACTTATTTTGCCAACAAGCAAAACTGACACTAAACATATTTATGTGTGCATGTATGTATACACACAAGTATGTGTATGGATAATGTGTGTGTGTGTGTGTGTGCATGGAATCAACTTGAGAGGAAATATGGGAGATGTTCAAGAGAGGGTATCTGGGAGGGATTGGAAGGAGAAAAGGACAAGGGGATATGATTTAATTTTATTCAAATTAAAAACATAGTAAAAAAATAATAAAATTATTATATACAAACAAAAATGTGTTCTTTATGTACAACTTATTGTTTTCATCTTCTCTTGCTTTTATTTACTTACTCCTATAAGTTTCTGACATCATGGAGGTTTTTTGTTTTGTTTTGATTTGATTTTTTTAGCTTTAGGGACATCATTATTAATATCTTCTATTTGTATGCCAAGATGTTTTTCTGATTTATTTATCAGAAAATGATTTTATCAAACTCTTCTTTTGAATGATGATTTTAGTTTCTATGGAATTCCACACTGAATACACTCTGGTCTTCTCTTTTTCCGTGGAATATTTTACAGGCATAATTATCTTTGTTTCCAGTGACTGTTGGGGCAATCTCACTACATGTCTTCAAGACTCTTGGTTTTTCTGTGACCCAAACACCATCAGCAGCACTTTTCCTCTGATTTATCCTATCCAGTAAGGATTTTACAACTATAAGTCAGTGTTTTTCATTCAACTTTGTAACTATCAGCTATATTTAAATGTTTTATCTATAAGATAATTTGGGAATAGTTTTTTCAAATGCTATCTACATGTTTGATTATCTATTACCCAGTTGTCTGTAGCTTGTTATAATTTTAGTATGCATCACTTATTTCTTCAGAATAGATGATTGCGTTGACGTTGTTATATTGAATATCTCTCATTTCCCCCTCCTTATCCTGTTAAAAGTCATTCAATGAATTTCTCACTTGAGTGAATTTAAAACATTTTTCTATTTGTATATTTTTTGTTCTTTTCTATTTTTCTGTGATGATTTCATGTCATCGTTCATTAAAGTAATAATTACTTTCATTTTTCAACATATTTCCTTACTTTTTTCACACATTTTTATAGTAGCTGCTTTAAAATTTTGTTTTGTTTTGTTTTTTTCTACTAAGGGTCATCTTATGGTTTGCTTGTACTTACTCATTCCCCTGAAATACATGTCAATGCACCGCTGTTTTGTTTTGTTTTGTTCTGTTCTGTTTTGTTTTGTTTTGTTTTGTTTTCAGTCCTTCCACTGCTCAACAATTCTTGATTCTACAGTATCCATCTTGTATTACGTTGTGTGAATTTGTTTTCTGTTTCACCTTCTTAAGAGTATGTATTTTCTTTGTTTTGGCAAATAGTTTTAATATCACTTTATTGCATTAGAATTGGGAAGGATTTTTTTTTAATATTTAACTTTTTACTTTACATAATTGATTGAAACCAAATTTGTGATTCTGTCCAGAGAACCAGAAGCAAATTTCATCTGGAACCTCCAGTGCCCACACCTATCAGGAACCTAGAAGAATTGTCTACCAGGCAACATACAACTATCACAGTTCTTAGAACTAAAGAGGGAAAGGAAACCAAATAATAAAAACCAATGGAACAAAGACAATGACAGATATCAGTCCCTAGGATTACATTCTTTCCGATCCTTGAAGCCTAGAAACCAGTGTAAACTACAAACAATAACAGCCAAGACAGCATGTCTCCACTAGAGCACAGAAACCCTACCACAGAAGGCCCCCCTGATTATTCCAGCAGAACTGGAACACAAATAAAAGATCTTAAAACAGCCTTTATGAATATGAGGTTCTTAAAGCAGAAATGAGTAAATCCCTTAAAGAAATCCATGAAAACATTAATAGTGGAGGAAATGAATAAAAGCATCCAAGATCTATATGTGGAAATCAATAAAGAAAACCCAAACTGAGGGAAATCAAAAAAAAAAAAAAAAAGAAAGAAAGAAAGAAAGAAAGAAAGAAAGAAAGAAAGAAAGAAAGAAAGAAAGAAAGAAAAGTTTAGGAACTTGAATAGGAATCACACAGTTAAGTTTCACCAACAGAATAAAAAAGTTGGAAGAAAGAGTTTAAGGCACTGAAGACACAATGGAAGAAATTGATGCATCAGTCAAAGAAAATGTTAAATCTAAAATAAACTTGGCACAAAACACTCAGAAAATCTGGGACACTATGAGAAGCTCAAATCTAAGAATAATAGAAATACAGGATGGAGAAGAAACACTGGTCAAAGGCACAGAGAATATTTTCAACAGAATCACAGAGGAAAAAAAAATCGCTAGTCTAAATGGCTATGAAAGTACAAGAAGGATACAGAACATCAAATAAACTGTACCAGAAAAGAAAGTCCTGTCATCACATAATAATCAAAACACTACACAGAGAAAAAGAGGGAATATTAGAAGCTGCAACAGAAAAGATCAATTATCATATTAACATAGACCCATTAGAATTATACCTGACTTCTCAATGGAGAGTCTAAATTCAGAAGAGTCTATACAGATGTCCTCATACTGTAAGAGACCACAGATGCCAGGCCAGGCTATCATACCCAGCAAAATATTCAATCGCCACAAATAGAAAGAATAAGACATTCCGTGATAAAACCAAATGTAAGCAATATCTTTCTACAAATCTAACTCTACAGAAGGTGCTAAAAGGTAAAGTTTAACCTAAAGTGGTTAATTACATGCAAAATACCATTGAAACTACATAATTTTAGACCATCAAATTCAAAAGAAGGGAATATCATGCACATACCACCACCACAACTACCGCCATACCATCAACAACAAAGCAGCAATCAATAATCAATGATATATTTCAATATCAATGGCCTCAATACCTCCACCCCACCCCATGAAAAAGACACAAAGAGAATGGATGCGAAAACAGGATTCATTTTCTGCTGAATCCAAAAAACATGCTTTGCCATTTAGGATAGATATCATCTCAGGTAAAAGGATTCCTAGCAAATGTGCCTAAGGAATAATCTGACAAGATATACCTCAAACCAAAAGTCATTAGAAGAGATAAGGACAATCTTTACAGACCAGCAAAGGAAAAAAATCCACCAAGATGTCACTTCAATTCATATTATCTATGCCCCAAACACAAGGGCACCAAGTTTGTAAAAGAAACACTACTAGAGCTTAAACCACATAGTGATGCCCATGCATTGGTAGGGGAAGACTTCAATACCTCATTCTCACCAATGAACAGGCCATCCAGATTAAACTAAACAGATAAATACTGGATATAATAGAAATTATAAACCAAATTGATGTAGTACATATTGACAGAACATTTCACCCAAACGAAAAAGAATATCCCTTCTACTCTAGGCCCTCCTAGAACATCCTCCAAATTTGAACTCTTACACAAGCCAAATCTCAATAAATACAAGAAAACTGAAAATCATCCTATCTGACCACCACAGAGTAAGGCTGGATAGCAACAACAGAAACAGAAAGCTGACATAATCATAAAAACTGAACAACTCTAGTGAATGACAGATAGGTCAAAACACAAATTAGGAAAGAAATTGAAGACTTTCTAGTATTGAATGAAAATATACACACAACATACTGAAACATATGGGACATAATGAGAGGTGTTCTAAGAGGAAAGATAATAGCACTAAGTGCCTACATAAAGTAATTGGAGAGACTAATACTAGAAACTTAACAGCAGTCTTCTAAGCTATAGAACAAACAAACAAAAAATAAATCACCACAGAGTACACAGCAAGAAAAAAAAATCAAACACAAGGCTGAAATCAATAAAATAGAAACAAACAAAAAACAATACAGAAAATGACACAAAGAGTTGAGAAAAACAGTAAGAGTGACAAACATCCCAAATTAATTAAAAGATGGAGAGAGAATACCCAACTTAATAATATTAGAAATGAAACGGGGGTTATAACCACAGCAAATGATGAAATAACATACTTTAAATCCTGTACTCTACTGAATTGGGAAGTCTAAAAGTAATGGATAATTTTTCAATAGGACTCACTTAGCAAAATTAAATCAAGATCATATAAGCAATTTACCTATAACCCCTAGTGAAGTACAAGCAGTCATTAAAGTGTCTCAAACAAAGGACCAGGACCTCAAAGTCTCTCAAACAAAGGCACAGGACCAGATAGTTTTAGTGCATGATTCTACCAGATTTTCAAATAAGAGTTATCACCATACTCCTCAAATTATTCCAAAAGTATGGAAACAGAAGGAACTTTGTCCTACTCATTTTATGAAGCCACAGTTACCCTAACACCCAAACCACATAAAGACCTAACAAAGAAAAGGCATTATAGACCGGTTTCTCTCATGAACATTAAGTACAAAACTACTAAATAAAATTTGCCCATCAAAAATATCATTCACCAAAATCAAGTAGGCTTCATTGCAGAGATTCAGGGATGGTTCATCATATTTAAGTGGTAAATGTACTTCACCATATAATACATACATAAATGTAATTCACAAACTGAAAGACAAATCCATATGATCTCATTAGATGCTTAAAAATCCTTGGACAAAATCCAACACCCCTTTATGATAAAAGTCCTGGGAAGATTAGAGAGACAAGAGACATGCCTCAACATAATCAAGGCAATTTACACCAACTCTGTAGTCAAATTTGACCTATCTGGAAAGAAAGTCAAAAGTCCCACTAAAATAAGGAAGAAACAAAAGCATGGTTGTTCACTGTCTCCATACTGATTCACTATAGTACTTGAAATCTTAGCTAGAGCAATAAGACAATGAAAGATCAAAGGATACATATTGGAAGTCAGTGTCTGTGGTAGTTTGAATATGCTTGGCCCTGTTGGAGTAGGTGTGGTCTTGTTGGAGTAGGTGTGTCACTGGGTGTGAACTTTAAGACCCTCATTCTAGCTGCCTAGAAGTCAGTCTTCTAGCTACCTTGAGATGAAGAGGTAGAAATCTCAGTTCCTCCTGTACCACGCCTGCCTGGATGCTACCATGCTCCCACCTTGATGATAATTGACCGAACCTCTGAACCTATAAACCAGCCCTAATTACATGTTGTCCTTATAAACATTACCTTGGTCATGGTGTCTGTTCACAACAGTAAAACCTTAACTAAGACAGTGTACATAAGTGGTCATAAAAACTCCACTGTGAAACTCTCAGTTGATAAACACTTAAACAGATATGTTGATCAAAGGAATCAAAATGAAGACTCAAACATAAATCCACACAACAATGGACAACTAATTTTTGATTAAAGAAAAAGCAAGAAATCTACACTGGAAAAAAAGACAAAATTTTTAACAAATAGCACTGGCTATAGTGGATGGCTCTATATGTAAGAATCAAAATAGATCTATACTTACCAGCCTACACAAAACTCATCTCAGATGGATCAAAGACATCACCATAAAGCCATATACTCTAAACCAGATAGAAGAAAAGATGGGAAACTCACTGAATTCCTGTGTCTTGAACTCAATGATACAGGAAAATTACTTTCTAAACAGAAAACCACCATCAAGGCAGGCACTAAGTCAAACTATTAATAAGTGTACCTCATGAAAGCTGAGAAGCTTGTGCATGGCAAAAGTCACTGTCATTTGTACAGAGCATCAGCATAAAGAATGGGAAAAGATTTTTATTAACAGTACATCTGATAGAAGATTAATATCGAAAATACATAAAGAACTCAAACACTAGATATCAAGAAAACAAACAATCCAATTTAAAATGGGGTACAGATTTAAACAGAGAATTCTCAATAGAGAAAACTTAAACAGTTAAGAAACAATTCAAAAACTGTTCAATGTTCTTAGCCATCAGGGAAATGCAAATTAGAACTATTTGGAGATTTCACCAATCAGAATGGCTAAAATCAATAATACAATTGACAGCTCAGGCTGGTGAGGGTGTAGAGCAAGGGGAACACTCATCCATTGTTGACAGAGGTGAAAACATTATACAGTCCCTATGCAAGTCAGTATGGGGGCTTCATCATGAAGATAGGAATCAATATACCTCAAAAATCCAGTTATACTATTCTGGGTCATATACCTAAGGGAACCTCTATTCTACCACAAGGACACATGATCAACCATGTTCATTGCTGCTCTATTCATAATACTCAGGAACTGGCATCATGAAATGTACAGGCAAATGAATGGAACTAGAAAAAAGAATTATCCTGAGTGAGTAACCTAAACCCAGAAAGATAAATATTGTATGTATTCTCTTATATATGGATATTAGCTGTTAAATGAATAATAAAAAACCTATACAACCCCCAGACCTAGATAATTTAGGTATTAAGGCAGGAAAATGAGGCACAGGCAGGGAGAAACATGGATCTCCCTGGGAGGAAGAAAAAGAATCAATTTTTATGGATGGACTGAGCTAGGGAGGGCATAAACAGCAGGAGGGAGGGCATAAACAGTTGTGGGTGGAGAGAGATTTGAGGGAGGGAATTTGGGAAAAGAAAGCTGGAATGGAGGGGTATTTAAAAGATGATATAGGAAACTAGTGCAGTAGAAACTTCTTAAAATATATGAAGTCAATCCTAGTGAGGTCTCCTAATAGTAGGGGAGACAGTACCAACCATCCGGCCATCCCTTGTCACCAAATATTCCAGTACCAGGACTCAGTTGAATGATCCAAGAAGTAGTCTGTTGCTTAGACAATTGGCTGCTCTACACAAAGTGACACCAGGTTCCATCACCGAAGACAAAATGCACACAACTATTGAATGTGGATAAGTTCAAATGCTCATGGCTGCCTATTTATGGTTTTTCATTTGGACTCCAGTTCTCAGGAAATTATTGTCTAGGCAGAAGACTTGGGCCCTGATGCAGATTATCTAATGAATGACAGGTTTATTTGTTTGCGTGGTTTTTTTTTTCCTGCCTTGCTGTTTTCAGTAGTTGTTTAGTCACCATTTTACATGGTGACAGTCACTTCTTCACAGGACTTGCTGATACACATGCTTTAGTTTATCCCAGTAGCTACCTTAATGGATATGAAGTAGTCTATCTATGAAGTAGTGTTTCTTTTGCACTCCCCTAGGTAATGGTGATTCTGAGTGTCTTTTCCTATGTTTATTATGCATTGGCTATATTCATTGTATTGTTGAATCATAGAACTTATTCGTAGACTTTTGTTTCTGGTTCTTCATCAGAAGTCCTAATTTTACTTGATAACCAAGAAGAACATT
The DNA here is from genome assembly GCF_978045245.1 of Mus caroli. Lineage (NCBI taxonomy): Eukaryota > Metazoa > Chordata > Mammalia > Rodentia > Muridae > Mus > Mus caroli. The sequence goes on along the minus strand of NW_028227267.1, from coordinate 28,662,477 downwards.
TAAACATGTTAGTAATATCTTGCTTCTTTTCTGTCTAGAAACCTTTAAAAGAGTTCCACTGAGCATGGCATGAAGAAATTGCCATCAACTACCAGGTTCCAAATCAGGTCATCTCCCCTTATATTTAAAAGGTATTATGGTATGCTGGGTGTGGAGGCACATGCCTTTAATCCCAGCACTCGGGAGGCAGAGGCAGGTGTATTTCTGAGTTCAAGGCCAGCCTGGTCTACAAAGTGAGTTCCAGGACAGCCAGGGCTATACAGAGAAACCCTGTCTCAAAAAAACCATAGATAGATAGATAGATAGATAGATAGATAGATAGATAGATAGATAGATAGATAGATAGATAGATAGATAGATAAATGGTATTATGGTGCATTCTAAGTCAGAAAATCTGTTGCATGAGAATGTGTGCACCTGCAACATTATTTGGCTTTAAGAGACTGAGTTTTTCATATTACCAATTCTTCCTCATTTCCAGAAATTATCTTAAATGCCATCTCCTCAAAACTTCTCCAATGATCATTTTATAAAAATAATACTTTCTGTCTCCATCCTCACAGCTCCATATCATAAGATTTTGTTGATTTTATTTGTGGTCCTAATAACATTATAATTTTTTCCATTTATTTACATGTGTACTAACTATTTTCCTTGCTATACAGGGTGAAACCTGCCTCCCTTGCGGTGATACATGGAACATGCTTGAAGGGCTGTATCCCTCTCATTTGCCCTGGTGTTGCCATGACAATAGAGGCACAGAAGTTGCAATACTAACAAATCTACTGATATTGTTAACAGTATTTTCAGGTCAAAAGTAATTTCAATGGCTATCAAAAACATGGATAAAATTAAACATTTTATGCTTGGTAAAACTTTGAAATGAGAAACAAAGTAAGACAGTGTCAATGCTATTGAATGTTGATCCAAAATGGAATACAATATAATTAAGAGTCAAACAACACATTTGGGAAGAAGAAAACATACTGCCACAAATTGCTTTTTAATGAAACTAAGTGGTCCTCTCTGTTCTCTTGGCAGAATGAACAGATAGTTAAAGTTTTGTTCTCTGAAGTTAGCATTATCTGAATAGAACCCCAATATGCAATTCTGGTTACTTGCTCAGCCTCACTAGTAACTCAATCCCTGTAGGTCTCAGTAGCAATTAAATGTGCAATTCACTGCATACCAGTCCTAAAACCAAATGAGATCTCAGTCAGTATGATCTACTGTCTTTTTTGGGTGTTTCTAGAATGACCTTGTACTTTGTGTTTTAGAAGAAAGCTCATTAGAAATACATATTACTTAAAAGAGCAAGGAAGACTGTGAGGTTTGCTTTTCTGTTGGTTTTTTTCTTTCTTTCTTTTTACTTTAAAAAAAAATACTGGAGATTGAAGCTATGACTTCACACAAGAGCTAAGCAAGCTCTCTACTGCCAATCTAGATCCCATACCCTGCCCCGTCCCATCCCTGCCCTGCCCACCTATTTGCCCAGACAAGTCTTGAAATTGTAATCCTTCTGCCTCAACCTTCTGATTAGCTGTGATTTCAAGGTATAGACACCAGACTCTACTAGGTTTCCCTCTTGATGACATGAGTCTGAAAGACAAACTAGCAGAAATTATAGGGCAGAAATTAGAATCACAGGAAGGGAGAAGAACATGCTAATCATTACCTGACAGGTACTGTGAGGCCCTGATCCAAAACCTGCTCTATTATTTGCTATTCTTTGGGCCAATTGGTTGTGAACTATGAAGAGTGCTGTCCTTGTTCCTCTCCTGTCCCCAGTGCCCAGTGCCTATCAATGTCCCTGGTGCCTCATTTGTGGTCTGAGAAGGAGCAGATCTACAGGAAGAAGGCAAGGGAGGCAAGAGCAAGTTTTTTAAGATCCATTCGGTCACGTTACTGGTGTTATTATTATATTGAATTCCTTTGGCTTTCTCCTTCAGCAGCAGTTCTTAAAATAACCTAAACCTATGATCCATGAAACTGAAACAGAAATGAAATCAGAGGTAATCTGATTTCTCTCTGACTCCCTTTGCTATTGTTTCTGAGACAACTGGGAACAACCGAGAGACTGTTCCAAGTGGGGGAAATTAAGTCTGCTCTGTCAGATGCAACGTGTGTAGCTGGGGGACAGGCCTGTGTTTAAAGCAAGCCCTGTTGAAGGTTCTGGAAAACATTTAGATTTCAATTTCCTTTCAGTCCTCCAACATCAACATCTGAATTATGAGAGCCATAGTTCAGAGTGTCAGCTGCATCAGCCCTCTTCTTCATCTCCTGTGTTTCCTGTGGCTGAAGACAAGCCTTGCCATTGGTGATAAGTGTGCTCAGTAATTAGTTTGAAGCTTTTGAGTAGCCAAACAATGACAAAATTAGCCTGCATTGATTAGAAAAATTAGGGCAAGAGAAAAACCTGACTTTATAACAATAGAGGCACCCAGAAAAGTGCAGTCTGTCATTTTTCCACAATCTTTGCCTCTAGTCATAGATTTAACCAAACACATATCAAAGGTACTTAAGGAAAGGGTGTCTGTATATAAACTTATTCATTTTTAGAACACTGTCTAAACAATACAGCATAACAATTGACACAGCACTTATACTGTTTGTATATTTTAACATAGTTATTATATTAGATATTATGAATATTACTTATTGTAAATTACATAAAGATGACTTAAAGTACTTGGCTGAACTTACACACAAATACTACATTCTATAGACAAGTGCGTGAGCATCTACAGAATTTGTGATCTGGAGCCAACACTTGCAGGTGCCAAGGAATGGAGGTACTTAGAAGAAACCATCATCTCTGTTTGACTCTGGTCAAGTGGACTGAACTTGACCTGATTGTCTTGCTAAATAAAGTATATTTGTGAATGTGTACCCAGAAATGAGTGAACTTGTGCTTTGAGCATGAGTTATTATGTGTGTTCAGGGTATGGAACAGTTGGAGAGACTGTTTTTTTTCTTTCTTCCATTGTCTATGCATTATTTTTATACTACTATGGTCTTGGTAACATCACAGTGGAGAATATGTCGTTACTCTTGTTAACTGAAATTACATTGAACTGTGATGTGGTCGTGAACATCCTTTCCTTGGGAGTCTCACAATCCATAAGACAAAACCACTCAAAAAAAGAAAACTCTTAAATGGATTATGTACACTGTAAAGCTATTAGTGAGCCCCAATGACATAAGACACTCTTATATTTTAAGAGTTCTGTGGACACTGAACCAGGGACATGTGGATTATCTAAGAATGGCAATAGTTGAGGAAATAAAGATGTTCCTGAAAGGGGAAATGGGTGGGGTGAATATGCAGAGAACAAGTAGGCACAGCAGAGTTTCTCAGCACAGGACAGTTGCAGGAGATACAGGTAAGGAGGGGCTGGTTAAAAGATGAGGCCACACAGCTAACTTTGATCTGTGTTCCAAACTTTAGGATTATTGCCTCATTCCATAGACTGAAAATGTTATAATGTAGTTACAGATGTTTCTGAAATGTTGTATATTTAGTGAAAAGAACATAGCCATGATTTCTGACCCCTGTGATCAGTGCCTGCATGAGCACCCTAGTGAGATCTGATGATAAAGATCTGATGGACAGTTCACAATCTGATCCCCTCAGGTAACAAAGTTATATGAAACTCAGAGAGCTGCACAAACCCGGATAGTGAAGATCCACCTTCAAGTTCTTGTCTGCTTTCCATGTTGGTGCTTGGAAGGGGGTCCCAGACTGGCAGACACTGTGAGGAACAGAAATGTTCAGAATTTCTTCTTGAAGATATGCATATATTCTTCAAAGAGTGAGGCACACTAGTGATGTTACAGACTCTTGTGTGACACTAGATGCTGTGGCACCACTGGTAGAATAAGAAAGGAATCAATAATCATCTTCCGGAGTACTTGATAAGTGGCAACCTCCTCCACCCATGCTTGCCCTTGTCTGGGATACAGAACTGTCTATCGCCAAATTAGAATGCTTCTATGTTCAGAAGAGGCAGGTGATCATCCATTTCTAGCTTGCATACCTGACCATAGAGGGAGTAGTTTTATGCATGGAGAAAAACTGAAGTAGAAAAAGATTACCTTAGTAAGTCTTATCCTTAGTAAGCACACTTATTGTACAGTGTGCTTTTGCTGAGATGAGAGTAAAGAGGAGGGGCCCTCAGACATAGTGATGTGGGATAGAACTGAAAGTCAGATAAGGAAAAAGACTCAGATAGCAAGGGTATATTAGACCCAGGCTGCTACACATAATGGACGAAGGGAAGATCATCTTTCATGAAGCTTTGTAAAAGTCACATGCTGAGAAGACTAGTTGATAGCCATGAACTGTATGAAGAGAGTCCAGGTGATGGTGAAGTTACACAGTGGTCATAGCTGTATACTGGAGTGAATTCAGCCCATGCGTTATCTAATGATAAAACATTTCCCACAGATGTTATACTACTGAATAGCCAGGAAAGACATACCCCTGGTATAATGTCATGAAATTGTCCTGGCTTACCTGCCTTGAGAGGCATGCATCATGGATTTTTCAGGTCAGGATTCATGGTTCATGGGTCACTTTGTGCCTTTCAGTTCCTGAGAAACCAAGGCACTTCCTCAGATAGTGAAGCATTGAAAACAGGGAAGCGTTGTGTTTCTCTGTTTCCTTAGAAGTCAAGGAACCATGGAAGCTTAAATAGACATTTGATCTTAACTAGACATTAATCTTGTGTACCCTATATTACTTGCAACCATCATCGCATCCGGGCAACTACAACTGTATTGTTCCTGGCAATTTCCATTGAATTCTGTTTCTGATAAAGGTATAAAAAGTCAGATTGCTTTCAATAAAATTGTCACAACCTCAGTTGTACTGTGGTCCCTCCAACTGGCTTGGTTTAATTTCTCTCAGCCATATCAGATGACCTTAGTCAGGCAAGTAAGCATGGGCACTTATAATACAATCGTGGCAAGTCTGCTATGGAAGTGACCAAGTAGTTTCTGATTGGATTTCAGCCCTGGTCCATAGGGGAGAATATATAACTGGTACTGGGAATGTATATGGAAGATCATAAGCTCGAGTGTGGAAAGTACTATTGGTGTATTGCCAACAGGATGCAATATTCTGACTGATTTATTTTGTTTATGCACACAAATCATTGCTTCTGTCACCTTTGGTCACAGAGGATTATTTTTTCAGTAGGCATCAGTTACTTCTGATGAATGTGCTGTGAGCAACTGTTGAAATCTTAGTCTTAAATGGAGCATTATTTCACATGGGTTTAGGGAACATTGTGGAAGAAGGACCAGTAGGAAGGGGTGGAGTGTTGTAGAACACTTTCTTCCTAACATGATATAGGGAACAGACTCTTGAACTCTCAATGGCTGTGATTATCAGCACTAAAGACATTACAATGAAAAAATAACAGGTTGGGAAGAGGAAGGAGATCAGCAGGAATAGGAAGAAGACAAGGAGGGAATTGGTGTGTATGAATATGATCACAATATATGATGAAATGTCATAATGAAACCTGTTATTATATGTTATTAAGTGTGGTGGTTTGAATAAGAATGGCCCCAAAGAGAGCCGCTGAGGCAGCACCCTTTTGGGGCCGCAGACTTCCGGCACCCTCCCAGCCGGAGGACAGTGACCTGCCCTGTAGGGAGCGCCATCTTGGCTCCGGGACTCCGCCGAGCTTAGTCTCTACAGGTCAGAGTGGGGACCACGGGGGCAGACGGCTTCTGGGACAGGCAGGAGCCACAGAGCCGCTGAGGCAGCACCCTTTTGGGGCCGCAGACTTCCGGCACCCTCCCAGCCGGAGGACAGAGACCTGCCCTGCAGAGAGCGCCATCTTGGCTCCGGGACTCCACCGAACTTAGTCTACAGGTCAGAGTGGGGACCACAGAGGCAGACAGCTTCTGGGACAGGCGGGAGCCACAGAGCCGCTGAGGCAGCACCCTTTTGGGGCCGCAGACATCCGGCACCCTCCCAGTCGGAGGACAGTGACCTGCCCTGTAGGGAGCGCCATCTTGGCTCCGGGACTCCGCCGAGCTTAGTCTCTACAGGTCAGAGTGGGGACCACGGGGGCAGACGGCTTCTGAGACAGGCAGGAGCCACAGAGCCGCTGAGGCAGCACCCTTTTGGGGCCGCAGACTTCCGGCACCCTCCCAGCCGGAGGACAGAGACCTGCCCTGCAGAGAGTGCCATCTTGGCTCCGGGACTCCGCCGAGCTTAGTCTCTACAGGTCAGAGTGGGGACCACGGGGGCAGACGGCTTCTGGGACAGGTGGGAGCCACAGAGCTGCTGAGGCAGCACCCTTTAGGGGCCGCAGACATCCGGCACCCTCCCAGTCGGAGGACAGTGACCTGCCCTGCAGGGAGCGCCATCTTGGCTCCGGGACTCCGCCGAACTTAGTCTACAGGTTAGAGTGAGGACCACAGAGGCAGACAGCTTCTGGGACAGGCGGGAGCCACAGAGCCGCTGAGGCAGCACCCTTTTGGGGCCGCAGACATCCGGCACCCTCCCAGTCGGAGGACAGTGACCTGCCCTGCAGGGAGCGCCATCTTGGCTCCGGGACTCCTCCGAGCTTAGTCTCTACAGGTCAGAGTGGGGACCACGGGGGCAGACGGCTTCTGGGACAGGTGGGAGCCACAGAGCTGCTGAGGCAGCACCCTTTAGGGGCCGCAGACATCCGGCACCCTCCCAGTCGGAGGACAGTGACCTGCCCTGCAGGGAGCGCCATCTTGGCTCCGGGACTCCGCCGAACTTAGTCGGTACAGGTCAGAGTGAGGACCACAGAGGCAGACAGCTTCTGGGACAGGCGGGAGCCACAGAACCGCTGAGGCAGCACCCTTTTGGGGCCGCAGACATCCGACACCCTCCCAGCCGGAGAACAGTGACCTGCCCTGCAGGGAGCGCCATCTTGGCTCCGGGACTCCGCCGAACTTAGTCTGTACAGGTCTGCTGACAGAGGATACTCAGAATCCCCAGAAGAACAACCTCTGAACAAGACTATAACTCTGGACTATAACAACTCCAGAGATTACCAGATGGCGAGAGGTAAAGGTAAGAATCTTACTAACAGAAACCAAGACCACTCACCATCATCAGGACCCAGCACTCCCACTTCGCCCAGTCCAGGGCACCCCAACACACCTGAAAAACTAGACCTGGATTTAAAAGCATATCTCATGATGATGGTAGAGGACATCAAGAAGGACTTTAAAGAACTACAGGAGAACATGGCTAAAGAGTTACAAGTCCTTAAAGAAAAACAGGAAAACACAACCAAACTGGTAGAAGTCCTTAAAGAGAAACAGGAAAACACATCCAATCAGATGATGGAAATGAACAAAACCATACTAGACCTAAAAAGGGAAGTAGACACAATAAAGAAAACCCAAAATGAGGCAACACTGGAGATAGAAACCCTAGGAAAGAAATCTGGAACCATAGGTGCAAGCATCAGCAACAGAATACAAGAGATGGAAGAGAGAATCTCAGGTGCAGAAGATTCCATAGAGAACATGGGCACAACAATCAAGGAAAATGGAAAATGCAAAAAGATCCTAACTCAAAACATCCAGGAAATACAGGACACAATGAGAAGACCAAACCTACGGATAATAGGAGTGGATGAGAATGAAGATTTTCAACTCAAAGGACCAGCAAACATCTTCAACAAAATTATAGAAGAAAACTTCCCAAATCTAAAGAAAGAGATGCCCATGAACATACAAGAAGCCTACAGAACTCCAAATAGGCTAGACCAGAAAAGAAATACCTCCCGACATATAATAATCAGAACAACAAATGCACTAAATAAAGATAGAATACTAAAAGCAGTAAGAGAAAAAGGCCAAGTAACATATAAAGGCAAGCCTATCAGAATTACACCAGATTTTTCACCAGAGACTATGAAAGCTAGAAGATCCTGGACAGATGTTATACAGACACTAAAAGAACACAAATTCCAGCCCAAGCTACTATACCCAGCCAAACTCTCAATTAACATAGATGGAGAAACCAAAGTATTCCACGACAAAGCCAAATTCACACATTATCTCTCCACGAATCCAGCCCTTCAAAGGATAATAACAGAAAAAAACCAATACAAGGACAGGAACCACGCCCTAGAAACAACAAGAAGGTAATCCCTCAACAAACCTAAACGAAGACAGCCACAAGAACAGAATGCCAACTTTAACAACAAAAATAACAGGAAACAACAATTACTTTTCCTTAATATCTCTTAATATCAATGGACTCAACTCCCCGATAAAAAGACATAGACTAACAAACTGGCTACACAAACAAGACCCAACATTTTGCTGCTTACAAGAAACTCATCTCAGAGAAAAAGATAGACACTACCTCAGAATGAAAGGCTGGAAAACAATTTTCCAAGCAAATGGTCTGAAGAAACAAGCTGGAGTAGCCATTCTAATATCAGATAAGATTGACTTCCAACCCAAAGTCATCAAAAAAGACAGGGAGGGGCACTTCATACTCATCAAAGGTAAAATCCTCCAAGAGGAACTATCAATCCTGAATATCTATGCTCCAAATACAAAGGCAGCCTCATTCATTAAAGAAACTTTAGTAAATCTCAAAGCACACATTGCACCTCATACAATAATAGTGGGAGACTTCAACACACCACTTTCACCAATGGACAGATCATGGAAACAGAAACTAAACAGGGACACAGTGAAACTAACAGAAGTTATGGATCAAATGGATCTGGCAGATATCTACAGAACATTTTACCCTAAAACAAAAGGATACACCTTCTTCTCAGCACCTCATGGTACCTTCTCCAAAATTGACCACGTAATTGGGCACAAAACAGGACTCAACAGATACAAAAACATTGAAATTGTCCCATGCATCCTATCAGATCACCATGGACTAAGGCTGATCTTCAATAACAAAATAAATAATAGAAAGCCAACCTTCACGTGGAAACTGAACAACACTCTTCTCAATGATACCTTGGTCAAGGAAGGAATAAAGAAAGAAATTAAGGACTTTTTAGAGTTCAATGAAAATGAAGCCACAACATACCCAAACTTATGGGACGCAATGAAAGCATTTCTAAGAGGAAAACTCATAGCTCTGAGTGCCTCCAAAAGGAAACTAGAAAGAGCACACATTAGCAGCTTGACAACACACCTAAAAGCACTAGAACAAAAGGAAGCAAATTCACCCAAGAGGAGTAGACGGCAGGAAATAATCAAACTCAGGGGTGAAATCAACCAAGTGGAAACAAGAAAAACTATTCAAAGAATCAACCAATCAAGGAGCTGGTTCTTTGAGAAAATCAACAAGATAGATAAACCCTTAGCCAGACTCACTAGAGGGCACAGGGAAAGCATCCTAATTAACAAAATCAGAAATGAAAAAGGAGACATAACAACAGATCCTGAAGACATCCAAAACACCATCAGATCCTTCTACCAAAGGCTATACTCAACAAAACTGGAGAACCTGGATGAAATGGAGAAGTTCCTAGACAGATACCAGGTACCAAAGTTGAATCAAGATCAGGTTAATGATCTAAACAGCCCTATATCCCCCAAAGAAATAGAAGCAGTCATTAATAGTCTCCCAACCAAAAAAAGCCCAGGACCAGATGGGTTTAGTGCAGAGTTCTATCAGACCTTCAAAGAAGATCTAATCCCAGTTCTTCACAAACTATTCCACAAAATAGAAACAGAAGGTACTCTACCCAACTCATTCTATGAAGCCACAATTACTCTGATACCTAAACCACAAAAAGACCCAACAAAGATAGAAAACTTCAGACCAATATCCCTTATGAATATTGATGCAAAAATCCTCAATAAAATTCTTGCTAACCGAATCCAAGAACACATCAAAACAATCATCCATCCTGACCAAGTAGGTTTCATCCCAGGGATGCAGGGATGGTTCAATATACGGAAATCCATCAACGTAATCCAGTATATAAACAAACTCAAAGACAAAAACCACATGGTCATCTCGTTAGATGCGGAAAAAGCATTTGACAAGATCCAACACCCATTCATGATAAAAGTCTTGGAAAGATCAGGAATTCAAGGCCCATACCTAAACATGATAAAAGCAATCTACAGCAAACCAGTAGCCAACATCAAAGTAAATGGTGAGAAGCTTGAAGCAATCCCTCTAAAATCAGGGACTAGACAAGGCTGTCCACTTTCTCCATACCTATTCAACATTGTACTTGAAGTCCTAGCCAGAGCATTTCGACAACAAAAGGAGATCAAAGGGATACAAATTGGAAAAGATGAAGTCAAAATATCACTTTTTGCAGATGATATGATAGTATATATAAGTGACCCTAAAAATTCCACCAGAGAACTCCTAAGCCTGATAAACAGCTTCGGTGAAGTAGCTAGATATAAAATTAACTCAAACAAATCAATGGCCTTTCTCTACACAAAGAATAAACAGGCTGAGAAAGAAATTAGGGAAACAACACCCTTCTCAATAGTCACAAATAATATAAAATATCTTGGCGTGACTCTAACTAAGGAAGTGAAAGATCTGTATAATAAAAACTTCAAGTCTCTGAAGAAAGAAATTATAGAAGATCTCAGAAGATGGAAAGATCTCCCATGCTCATGGATTGGCAGGATCAACATTGTAAAAATGGCTATCTTGCCAAAAGCAATCTACAGATTCAATGCAATCCCCATCAAAATTCCAAATCAACTTTTCAACGAATTAGAAAGTGCAATCTGCAAATTCATCTGGAATAACAAAAAACCTAGGATAGCAAAAACTCTTCTCAAGGATAAAAGAACCTCTGGTGGAATCACCATGCCGGACCTAAAGCTCTACTACAGAGCAATTGTGATAAAAACTGCATGGTACTGGTATAGTGACAGACAAATAGACCAATGGAATAGAATTGAAGACCCAGAAATGAACCCACACACCTACGGTCACTTGATCTTCGACAAGGGAGCTAAAAACATCCAGTGGAAGAAAGACAGCATTTTCAACAAATGGTGCTGGCACAACTGGTTGTTAACATGTAGAAGAATGCGAATCGATCCATTCCTATCTCCTTGTACTAAGGTCAAGTCTAAGTGGATCAAGGAACTTCACATAAAACCAGAGACACTGAAACTTATAGAGGAGAAAGTGGGGAAAAGCCTTGAAGATATGGGCACAGGGGAAAAATTCCTGAATAGAACAGTAATGGCTTGTGCTGTAAGATCGAGAATTGACAAGTGGGACCTCATGAAACTACAAAGCTTCTGCAAGGCTAAAGACACCATCAATAAGACAAAAAAACCACCAACAGATTGGGAAAGGATCTTCACCTATCCTAAATCAGATAAGGGACTAATATCCAATATATATAAAGAACTCAAGAAGGTGGACTCCAGAAAGTCAAATAACCCCATTAAAAAATGGGGCTCAGAACTGAACAAAGAATTCTCACCTGAGGAATACCGAATGGCAGAGAAGCACCTGAAAAAATGTTCAACATCCTTAATCATCAGGGAAATGCAAATCAAAACAACCCTGAGATTCCACCTCACACCAGTCAGAATGGCTAAGATCAAAAATTCAGGTGACAGCAGATGCTGGCGAGGATGTGGAGAAAGAGGAACACTCCTCCATTGTTGGTGGGATTGCAAGCTTGTACAACCACTCTGGAAATCAGTCTGGCGGTTCCTCAGAAAATTGGACATAGTACTACCGGAGGATCCAGCAATACCTCTCCTGGGCATATATCCAGAAGATGTCCCAACCGGTAAAAAGGACACATGTTCCACTATGTTCATAGCAGCCCTATTTATAATAGCCAGAAGCTGGAAAGAACCCAGATGTCCCTCAACAGAGGAATGGATACAGAAATTATGGTACATTTACACAATGGAGTACTACTCAGCTATTAAAAAGAATGAATTTATGAAATTCCTAGCCAAATGGATGGACCTGGAGGGCATCATCTTGAGTGAAGTAACACAATCACAAAAGAACTCACACAATATGTATTCACTGATAAGTGGATATTAGCCCAAAACTTAGGATACCCAAGATTTAAGATACAATTTGCTAAACGCATGAAACTCAAGAAGAATGAAGACCAAAGTGTGGACACTGTGCACCTTCTCAGAATTGGGAACAAAACACCCAGGGAAGGAGTTACAGAGACAAAGTTCGTAGCGGTGATGAAAGGATGGACCATTTAGAGACTGCCGTACCCAGGGATCCATCCCATAATCAACTTCTAAACGCTGACACCATTGCATACACTAGCAAGATTTTGCTGAAAGGACCCAAATATAGCTGTCTCTTGTGAGACGATGCCGGGGCCTAGCAAACACAGGAGTGGATGTTCACAGTCAGCTATTGGATGTATCACAGGGCTCCCAATGGAGAAGCTAGAGAAAGTACCCAAGGAGCTAAAGGGATCTGCAACCCTATTGTTGGAACAACATGATGTTCTAACCAGAACCCCGGAGCTCTTGTCTCTAGCTGCATATGTATCGAAAGATGGCCTAGTTGGCCATCAATGGAAAGAGAGGCCCATTGGACTTGCAAACTTTATATGCCCCAATATAGGGGAATGCCAGGGCCAAAAGAATGGGAATGGGTGGGTAGGGAAGTGGGGGCGCTATGGGGGCTTTTGGGATAGCATTGGAAATGTAATTGAGGAAAATATGTAATAAAAATATTAAAAAAAAAAAAGAATGGCCCCAAAGGCTCATATATTTGACTGTTTAGTCATCAGAGTGTGGCACTATTTGAAAGTATTAGAAGGCTTTGGAGGTGTGGTTGTTGGAGGAAGTTTGTCACTGGGGTTGGGCTTTGAGGGTTCAAAAGCTCAGACCAGATGCAGGTTCCCTCTTTCTGCTGTAGATCAGGGTAGAGCTTCCAAATATGTCTCTGGGTTCCACCATGCTCCCACCATGCCACCACCCATGATGATAATGAACTAACCTTCTGAAACTGTAAGAAATCCCAGTTCAATTCTTTGCCTTATAAGGGTTGCCTTTCTTATGGTGCCACTTCATGACAATAGAAACCCTCAGACAATAAGAAACTAAAAAAGACCTCATTAATTTTTAGAAAAGGAGGCAAGAACTTAGAATCAAACACTGACCCAGAATCATGTAATCTATAGTCCATGAGCTATATTATTTGAACAAATAGAGAGAAGCCTTCTTAATTGGAGCACAGTTTCTGGTTTTTCCAGACTACATCTTCCACTGTTATCAGAACCAGAGTGAACCTTGACTCTTTTCGAGTTATGGAGTCTGAGGTCAAGTCCAGCCTTGTTCCTGTGATCAGCACTGAGTCTAGGGTCTGGGCTTTCTAAAACCAACCAGGCTTATATCAAACTGAAGGTATGTCAATTTTGTGTTTCAGCCTCTCCTCTGGACCTAGAGACTTCTCCGAAGATAAGATATTCATTTCCTTCCCTTACCTGAATTAGCAACTCCATCACTGTGTGTACACTGTTTCCCATGTAGGGTACTTCCACTGCAGAGTGTGGCTTGCCTGGGACCCTCACTGCTATTCCCTTGTTCTCACCCTTCCCACACATATGAAATCACATGGCTGTGAGCAAGAGAAAAACACATACTGATAGGTTAAAAAAAACACTGTTAAACAACAGGAGCTTTAATTATAGTTAAGCTTAACAGAATAGATTGTCAAAGTGGAGCATATAAAGACTCTCTTCGAAGACAGTTCCTAGACATTTTCTGAGGTTTATCTGGTAGACTGTGAAGGTAAGAGGACAGAAGAGGAATTGGCTCTCTTCCTCTTATGGCTCAGTTTCATGCCCTTCCTCAAAGACATGCAACATAGTCTAAAACTACCATCACCCAAATGTGTGACACTCTGTGTCCTTAATGAACATGCACTAGGAATCAAAGTGGTCCTCTACTGCCATCCTTCTGATAGAGTGAGGAAAAAATGACTAGCAAAATAACTGGGCATGCTATGAATTTTCACGATGAGGACTGAGCCTGAAGTTTGGATAAGTCTCAGGATCCAGGCCATGTTTTAAAGAAGACATCTATAAAACTTAACTTTCTGGAAAACAGCAATTCTGAGAAGCAGGTTGGGCCTATGTAACAAGTCTTAAAAATGCCTAAAAGTATGACTCCACTAACTTCACACCTAGGCATTTATTGTAAGAAAACCATAGAACATGGAAACAGACTTATTTCAGCATTGATCATAACATCAAAAAACTCAAAAGGGGTAGCAGTATGGGACTAGTTAAGAAACTTTTAATGGAAGTAAACAATGGAAAAATTATACTACCATCAAAAATTATTTACATAGAATCCTTAATGGCACAGAGCAGTGCTTTTGCTAGACTTTTAAACTGATCACAACCCATAAACTGAACAATGCAAACAAGTTATTACTGTTTCATCTGCAAACTAATGTCTTCGTGTAATTTAAAAACTCACTACTGTAAATATGTGAAAACTGGGAATAGTTGGTTTTGCCAGGTCTTGAACTCTTGGGTAAGTTAAAAAGTTCTTTTGCTAATTTAAATATCTTGTAAAGTATATGGAATTTCCATAGATGAAATATGCTTCCTTGGATTAAAAATCATGCCATCTTTTCCATCTCTTCTTCACTCATAGAAACTGAAGCTGCCTTTGAGAGCAAAAAATCTGAACGTTTTCTCTGCAGTGCCCCCCCCCCTAGCTTCTGTGATGTCTCTAAGGTTCTCTAGATCCCAACTCAGGGATATCTCTTGCCTCCATTGTGGCAGTACAAATTCTCGTTCTAGCCACTGCTTTCAAGTGGATCAGAGTTTGCTGAGAATCAGTGAGAAATCCCTACTTGGAAAAGCTTCTTCAACTCTGAATGGAGAATTCCAATACAAGGCCTTGTCTTCAGACTCCTACAGCTATCTTACCCAATGTGTTGAGCCTGAGCATTCACATGATGACTGTTCCCAAATGTGAACTTTTGGACTTCACTCAAGACTAACTGAGATGGGATGTGTAGTCAATAAACTCCCATGTGAACATGGTGTAGTTTACAGTTTGAGAGGTACTGTTCAACAAAACAGATGTGCAGGAACTTGGAAACAGGACACTTGACCTTTTGTACCAGCTCTATAGCCAGAAAGAGTTTACCTTGAAAACATGGATGGCATTACTGAAGAAGTATAACATCAGCACTTGCATTTCATACATGAAATATGGGAGTAATAAAGTATCTCCATTGTAGGGTGAGGACAGATCAAATCATGCAGTGCAGAGCCTCTAGAACACTAGCTGGAATGGGATTAAGACTTGAATGATTTTTACCACCATCATTAGGATTATTTAAGACAGCTGTAAGGATCAAAGAAGACAATGAATACTCAAGGCTGTTATTGATGTCGTAAAGAGTCTTACGGAGATGTGAAAAGAATAGTCTTCATCCTAAAAGCCAACTATGAAATGAAAGTTGTAGAAAAGAACTAAAGTAAAAACCACAGTGATGGGTAGATACCATAGAACTAAATGCGACAGTGACAACCCCAGCGAAGAAAAACAAAGTGGGGTTCCTCACTACTCAGTTCCTTTCTACCCAGGGAAGAGGGAAAAGAACAACGGTTGAGAGTAAAGGAAATTTTGGTGAATCCATTCTCTCCTATCCCCATATACACTTTGCAGAAGGTTCTCCTGCCCACCCACCCCCAAGTTGCTGGTGAGTAATTCCACAGACATTACCCAATGTCTTCAAATTCTCCATCTAGGAGAACGGAAAATCTGGGCTTTACTCAAGGCGTATCAGCTGTCAAGCAAAGTGTTCAACTCTCTTAGACAGGGAACAGACACAAGAAAAGTTTTCAGAAATAATTCACATAACCTAGGCTGTGGAGGAAAAACGCCTTAGGAATACATTCCTGAAAGGGAAGATGGAACTAGAATGACAAAGCAGAGTGGCCTATAGCTGGGGAAAGTGGAAAAGGAAATCAGGACTGAGATATGAGAGAAGGCACTTGACAGAAAAGCAGGACCAGAAACCCACGAGGGAATAGGTTTCTTGTCTCCCTAGAAATTAATCCTTAGCCACTTAGGCAAAATGTCAATCACATTCATCATATTCTCTGTTGGAAAAAAAGTAAATTATAAAGCAAATTGACACTAATAAGTGTGAATATTAAATCTCTGAATTCCTAACTACACCACAGGGTTTCTTTTCTGAAATAAACACTGGCAGGACAGGTTTTGTAGTGTGCTCCACCCAAGGGGATTTTAAAGTGTGTCTTAGAGATTCTCCACTGCTGTAAAGAGACTCCATAACCAAGGCAACACTTATAAAGGCAAACATTTAGTTGGTGCTGTCTTCCAGTTTTGGATGTTTGGCCCATTATCATCATAGCAGGAAGCATGGCAGCATATAGGCAGACATGATGGAGAAAGAGCTGAGAGTTCTACATTTTGATCCAAAGGCAGCTAGGTGACTGGCTTTTCCCCACTGGGTGGAGTCTGAGCATAGGATGAAACCTTCAAAGCCCACCCCCACAGTGGCACACTTCCTTCAACAAGGCCACACCTACTCCATCCAACAAGACCACACCTCCTAATAGTGCCACTTCCTATGGACCAAACACATTCAAACCACCACAAGGTACAATCTGTCTGATCATACTCTACGTGTGAAGTTGCTGTTCACACCTCTACATTCTAACAGGCCATTCTTTCTCCTAAATTCCTGCATCTTTTTGTCTACTCTTCCTGCAGTCCTTTAATCTTAAGTGGTATCTCCAATATTTTCATTATCTGCTCTTTGACAAATACTGTAAATCATTTGACTGAGGACCTAGGAAGGAAGATAGATTGTGCTAGATTAGGAATGGTGTGGAAGATGAAAATCCAGAAACAATGTATTCTGCTATAAAGGTTACTTTCCAGGTATCTCTAGTGTTCTTTATCACCCATGTGATTAAATGCATACTGTTATCACCTTCAAGGGACAGGGTCCCAGGCAATTATCAGCTTTTCTGACAGGATCTTATTCATGATGGTTCTCTGCTCAGCCTATATGTGAAAATAACCAGATATTGTCTGGGAATTAGCTGGTCTTTTGCATTACTATCTCATGCATTGTTCCCAGGAATCCACTAGACATATATACTATCAGAAGTATATGTGTTGGCGTTCATTTCTTCCCTAGCTATCTGGGTGATTCTTATTCATTTTGTACAATTCACTTATTTTATTTTGTACCCAGTGTAAAAAAAGTATTTCATCATTCCCCATTAGACATTAAATGGTCATGGTCTAAAGGCTTGGTTATCAGATTGCAAATTTTCAGAGAGTAGAGCATCTTTAGGAAGTGGCACCCAGGGAGAAAAGATATGCCCTTGAGTGGATTTAAGGCTCCATTTCTCTCCCACTTCCTCTTCTTCATCCACCTCTTCCTTCTCCTTCTTTAACTCCTTGTCTGACACCTTGACACTAAATGCTTTCCCCCAACATGTGTTTCTTCAATAATAATATTTTATAGCAGACACAAAAAACATTATGGTGACAGTCTCAATATTTTGTCACTAAAACAGAAAGCTGTAATAATATACATATATGTATATATTTCAATTATGTTAATTTTTTCTTTGTATTTATATTCTCTGGATATTTTTATGATAAGCAGTCATTTTTCCCCACAAATATTAAAAACTATATAAAGGACTAAAAGAGTCTTTGATGATCCAGGTGTATGTATTTCAAATGTGTGACAAAGGATTGGCACTATTAAAACATTCATTGAATGATTAATGAATGGTTTACAATTACGTTCAGAATCCTCCTTGAACTAAATGTTCCACTGACCAAAAAAATCTATATTAAAATTATTAAATAATTTTGGGATCTATTCTTATATGGATATATTGTAATACATATTGAATTTAAAAAATATATATATATATCAGTCAAAAGAGTGAGGTAAATGAAAAAAATATATGTATACATACAAAACAGGTATGTGTGTGTGTGTGTATATATAGATATATATAGATATATATGTGTGTGTGTGTGTGTGTGTGTGTGTGTGTGTGTGTGTGTGTGTATGTGTGCATACCTATTTTGTGTTTGGCTTTGGCTTTGGCTTTGAGACAGAGTTTTTTTTGGAGCTCTGGCTGTCTGTGAGTTCCCCATGTATACCAGGCTGGACTTGGCCTTAAACTCACAGGGATCTGCTTGCCTCTGTCTCTGCCTCTGTCTCTGCCTCTCTGCCTCTCTGCCTCTCTGCCTCTCTCTGCCTCTCTGCCTCTCTGCCTCTGCCTCTGCCTCTCTGCCTCTCTGCCTCTCTGCCTCTCTGCCTCTCTGCCTCTCTGCCTCTCTGCCTCTCTGCCTCTCTGCCTCTCTGCCTCTCTGCCTCTCTGCCTCTCTGCCTCTCTGCCTCTCTGCCTCTCTGCCTCTCTGCCTCTCTGCCTCTCTGCCTCTCTGCCTCTCTGCCTCTCTGCCTCTCTGCCTCTCTGCCTCTCTGCCTCTCTGCCTCTCTGCCTCTCTGCCTCTCTGCCTCTCTGCCTCTCTGCCTCTCTGCCTCTCTGCCTCTCTGCCTCTCTGCCTCTCTGCCTCTCTGCCTCTCTGCCTCTCTGCCTCTCTGCCTCTCTGCCTCTCTGCCTCTCTGCCTCTCTGCCTCTCTGCCTCTCTGCCTCTCTGCCTCTCTGCCTCTCTGCCTCTCTGCCTCTCTGCCTCTCTGCCTCTCTGCCTCTCTGCCTCTCTGCCTCTCTGCCTCTCTGCCTCTCTGCCTCTCTGCCTCTCTGCCTCTCTGCCTCTCTGCCTCTGCCTCTCTGCCTCTGCCTCTGCCTCTGCCTCTGCCTCTGCCTCAAGTGCTGATATTAAAGGTGTGGACGCATGCTCTGCTTGGACTGAGGGGTTTTAATTAATGAACCAGAATTGATAAGTACATGACTGATTGTTTCCTAGAAACCATGGAGTGGTGGGAAATAGCTTGGTATAACAGGAGACCAATATAACTAAATCAAGAAGCACGTTTAGTGGATGCCACAAAAACTGTATGATCACATTGATATTATACGAAGAACACTTGTGCACAATATTCACAAAATAAAAAATGCATAAACTTTAAAAGCTTTACTATCTCAAAGGTAAAATCTGACCCTAAGGCAGCAGGCTAACATGTAATGAAGTTTCCAGAAAGCAGGCTTGACTGGTTGACTAATTAGAACTTCAGTAATTGTGGGAGTTGAAATGTTACATACCTGAAGCCAAAATACCATGAGCTATCTTTAGAGCAGTTAGTAGTTATTCATAATCCACCTCTGTGTTTGACCTTAGATAATTGTAACTTTTAGGCAAATCCTTTTAGAATTCCCCAATAGACCACTGATTTCAATCAACCCCAAAGCTCAGAATGTCATCAGAGAGTGGCTGAAGTCTATAGCAGAAGTTTCTTTCTTTAACCTGATGTCTCCACAAATGCATCTTAAGTGTCTCAATACATATCAGTAACTATAAAAGTGTCATAAACCAGTTACCAGATTGGAAAATGATATTTCAGGTGATCAGAACCCATGTTCCCAGGCAAAGATCATTCATTCATATTTGTATCCACAATAGCCTGGCTCACAGTCCTCAGTTCTACTCTACATTTTCAAAACAAGCTGCTCACATCCGATGACAATTGTAACTGGATCCTGAGAGGATAAAGATTATGGTGAGAACTATTATTAACACCACTACCAATTTTCTTGCCTTGTACATGGGGAGGAAGCAAGCATTTAGTGACCTAATAGTCAAAATAATAATTTTATGGCTACTGGCCTCAGCCCCAGATTATCTTCATGTAGATACACCTGCTGCTGCTTCTGTTTTGGTTCTATGGCCTATCTTTAGTCTCATCCATCTTTGTGATGTCAGAAGAGGCAGTTTGTACTGCAGAAGTGTCATGAGTTTGGGAGTCAAGTTTCATAAACTTGAAAAAAAAAACTCTCCTCTTGGAACCTTGATTTATTTACCAATGTCAACCTAAATAGCAAGAGAATGATTTGCCAAATAAAAATGATATTTATTTTATAATATTATAACAAAGCAATGGGAATAAGTATGTTCCACATTGACACTGGTGAATATCAGAATTTAGTGGGCAGTTACCGAACAAGAATTTTTTTTATTCTAAAGCAAACATTGGGTCATAATGTGTGGGTTGCAGAAGTGGAGATAGTTGGTAAGGAAAGACCCTTTGAGGAAGGAAGTGGGCTGGAGCAGGGAGTCCCAACAATTGTTGAAAGGATGGAGGCTTTTATGTTACATTGTGGGGGGCTTTTTTAGTAGTCTACATAGTAATGTCACAACATAGGACTTCAACATATTGTTACATGTAGTTCTACATACTAACCCATACACCAAATGTATCATTAGCATCTTAAATGTCTACCTAGGGGTATCCATTTTAATTTTATAACAAGTTTTAGGTCAGTTACCTTCAGATAGTACAATAACTCCATGCTTGTGCCTGTGGCTCCTGTCAGTGCTAGTTGTCTCTGGTTGATATATATGGAGTTCTAGCCTTCCTTGCCAGGGGGTCTATTCTCATTTTCTCATGTGCTTGTTTTTCTCTGTTTTGGATAAGCTCTTCTGTACCCTAACCTATACCTACTTTTCTGTCTCAATATGAACTATGAGCATGTACCAACAAATATGAAGGTTAGTGGAAGGTTTCAAAGATAAAAATGAGAACGATTACATCGAATGTTTTAGAACCATAATCTAAAATCATGAAGGTTGGTACCAGACTGGGAAGAACTAAATGTCCTTGAAGTTGCTAGTTTTTGTTTTTCATTTCACCCTTGTTCAAGGATGTGGTTCTGAAGGAATGTTTGTGATAGTCACTGTCAATCAATCCTGCACAAGAACCCTTCCTTCCTTCGCAACCTCACTAACCTATTTACCTTTTGTTATGATTGATACAGTGACTACATTTTGATTGTGAGAATTTTTACAATTGAAACATAGGACAAAAATTGTATCCCTCTCAGAATAAAATGTGATAACAGGCCAAGTCCCTGGAAGTTGGAGAGAGTAGTTTCTGCTCCCAAAAGCTATGACAGAAACAATTAGGAAGCAAGACAACTTAGAGCCTCCAAAGTATTGTCAGAACCTCAAAAACAAGAGTTCCTTCTTTCCTTTTTGTGCTTAGAGTCCTTAAATGCCCAGTTTCTTGCCAGACTTAGAGGCAGGGTTGAAAAGGGGAGTGAATATATCGAAGAAGACTAGAGATGCTAGAAATTTTGTTTAGTAGTATAAAATGTAAATATTTGAAATGAATGTGTAAATGTCCATTTGTTATTATAATCTTACACTTTGTCTTCATTTCTAATTGTTGTTTAATCAGCAATAGCTTGGAACACTTCATCTTTAGTCTCTGCCTCTGTTAAGCAAGTAACAATCTATAAACAAACACTTAAATAAGTGCTACTTAAAGGATGTAATGTTAAGAATCCTTTTGTAATGTTAAGAATCATTTCATGATGCAAATGAGTCTATCCTGCACCCACCTATTTAAAGTAGGCTATTCACAGTCTCCATTACTCATTCTGCTTAGAATTTAATTGCACATGATAGAGTATATATTCATTTTCTACTGATGCGGTAATAAATTCTAAACTTGACAGCATAAAACAAAATTTTATAGCTTATATTTATGTATGTCTAACATCTCATTCAAAAGGACTCACCTCAAATAAAATATGGCCAGGATGGATGCCTGGGGCTTGTTGGTCAGCAACCTTTGCCTAATAGGAAAATCCCATGTTTCAGTGGTGACATGACTCAATGGGTAAGGACTCTTGACACCAAGCCTAGAGATCTGAGTTCAATCACCAGAACTCATATGATGGAAGGAGAGAACTGACTTCTGTCAAAGGTCCTGTTACCATTATATATCTGTTGTGACATGCTCATATCCCTCCCATGACCAAATAAATGGGATATATTTTATATAAATATATTTGTAAATATATATATATATATATATATATATATATATATATATCTGACCTGCAAAGACAAGAACAACACAGACACCAAGGCGGGTTCACACAGCAACTTCTTTACTTGTGGCTTTTCCCCCTACAGGTCTCTTCCCCAGCATCTTCTTCTTTTACTCCTTCTTGCAGCTTTACTTATAACAACCTCTTCTACTACAACTAGGATAGGAGGGAGTATAGCTTGCTGCAAGAATCTTTCTTATCTTTGCGGGTCAGAGACTGTGGCAAGCGGAGACTGCGACATATATAGGTAGAGTCACCTACCTCTTAAAATGTATATGTATATATTTAAATATATATTTACATATGTATGTTGATGGCTCCATATATATATATATATATATATATATATGTATATATATATATATATACATATATATATATATATATATATATATATATATATATATATATATATGTGTGTAGGTAGATGACTCCTTAGAAAGACACTCAAGGTTGGCATCTGGCTCATGTACTTTTAGTGCACACACACACACATAACATACACACACTGCTGGAGTGATAACCTGCACAAGGATAATACTTCCTACTATAAGATATATCTCAAACAAGATTGTTAAAACAATTAATAAACTGTGCTCATTGGCTTTCTTTCTCATCTGTAAACCTATATTTTTCTGAGAATGATGCACAAACAAGATTGAAACCATGATTACAGTCAGATTTAAATTTCAACTTCTTTGTGACCTGTGTGTAGTAAGAATTCTCTTGACCATTTTAACCCTATGTTTTAAGTTCTTTCTTATTTATAAACCTGTTCAATGTACCTGCAAACCCCTTTATAGCATCCTTTACAGAGGAAAATATCTTTGGATAAAAACATAGTTACTCATTTTAGTTTAATCTTTTAAATTTAGATCACATTCCTTGAACACTGTAACTTCAAAAGGCACAAAATCATACTAGATGTAGCCACTGTTAATTAAGGTGGTCAAGGCTTCTCTCTTTTAATAAAGCATGTATTTCCCTTTCTGCAATCAACCTCACTGACTTGACCTAAACCAGTTTTTCTATAGCAGGAGTTAAGATCCTGGCTTCACGGGAGTATAGCTCCATGGCAAAAACTCCTCAGGTTGCACTTGGAGAATTGGGCTGACATTTCCTGCTGCTACTAACAAGACCACTTTCCATCCTTCATATTGTAGGCCTCCCTATTTCAAACTCAGTTCACTGAGTCTATTTCATACCTATACTTTCTCCTTCAGCTGTATCGTAGAGGGAAAAAAAATAACCCACTAATACTTCTGAAATCACAGCAAGGCAATTCAGCATGGATGTTCACAATAAGGCTGTGTCTTCCTCCATCTTCCAGTTACTTGAGTGTTCCCTCTGCTTTAAAATACACAAAAATATCACCTGAATGACTTCATGTTAACTAGTCACTTTCCTGTTCTCTTTCTGTTTCCCTGACACAGAATGAAATAATTAATCTGCTGTTTGTTCTTTATTTCTGCTTTCTTCTACCCTTTCCTATCAATATGAACAACCACCTACACTTAGTTCATTTTATAGAAGTGTTGCTCAATTCTACGATCATAAATAAAGCCTACTGAGACCTTCAGACTAAATGTATTGTATAATTCTTTAATGACCTCTCCAGAAAAAAAAAATGGCTCTACACTCTGTATCCCATTTCCATTTGCCCTTTTTATAATTGCTTTTGAAGAAGATACAACCTGCCATGGTTTAAATATGCTTGACCCAGGAATTGGCACTAAAGTGTGGCCTTGTTGGAATAGGTGTGGCCTTCTTGGGATAAGTGTGTCACTGTGGGCATGGACTTTAATACCCTCATGCTAGCTGCCTTGGAAGTCAGTCTTCTCCTAGCTGCCTTCAGATGAAGAGGTAAAACTATCTGCTTCTCCTGTACCATGCCTACCTGGATTCTGCCATGCTCCAACTTGTTGATAATGGACTGAACCTCTGAACCTGTAAGTCATCCCCAATTAAATGTTGTCCTTATAAGAGCTGCTATGGTCATGCTATCTATTCACAGCAGTAAAACCCTAATAAAGTCTTAAGTTGGTACCATTATGTTTTTGTTTGGAAGAATGTGGATTTGGGGACTTTGGATTTGAAAGCACTGGAATTCTTTAACTAGGGTTTAATGAGCCATCGTAGTAGGAACATGGAAGAGTTAGTGGCTGAGAGTGATTGAAACTTTGCCGACATGGCCCAAGAGGGTTCAGTGGAGAAGACTTTCTATATGTGGCCCAGAGACTGTTTTTGTGGTATTTTGATCAAGAACGTGGCTGCTTGCACCGGGGTTCCTGGCCTGGAGAGTCTCCGGACACCCGCAAGGACCCACACAGGATCCCCCACGGAATCCTAAGATCTCTGGTGAGTGGAACAGAGCGCCTGCTCCAATCCAATCCCATGGGACCTGAGACTGCATTAACTAGGGAAGCAGATAACCCGGTCTGATCAGGGGCACAAGTCCCTTCCAGTCCACTCCAACACCGGGGTTCCTTGTGCGCGGACTTTCTGGACACCCCCGAGGTCCTCACAGGACACTCCATGGGATCGTAAGACCTCTAGTGAGTGGAACACAACTTCTGCCAGGAGGCAGGTTCGAACACCAGATATCTGGGCACCTTCCATGCAAGAGGAGAGCTTGCCTGCAGAGAGTACTCTGACCACTGAAACTAAGGAGACAGCTAGTCTCCCAGGAATGCTGATAGAGGCTAACATAATCACCTGAGGAACAAGCTCTAACCAGAGACAACTATAACAACTAGCTCCAGAGATTACCAGATGTCGAAAGGCAAACATAAGAATCCTACTAACAGTAAACAAGACCATCATCAGAACGCAGCACTCCCACCCCACCTAATCCTGGGCACCCCAACACATCCAAAAAGCTAGACCCAGATTTAAAAGCATATCTCATGATGGTGGTAGAGGACATCAAGAAGGACTTTAATAACTCACTTAAAGAAATACAGGAGAACACCGCTAAAGAGTTACAAGTCCTTAAAGAAAAACAGGGAAACACATCCAAACAGGTGATGGAAATGAGCAAAACCATACTAGACCTAAATAGGGCAGTAGACACAATAAAGAAAACCCAAAATGAGGCAATGCTGGAGATAGAAACCCTAGGAAAGAAATCTGGAAACATAGATGCTAGCATCAGCAACAGAATACAAGAGATGGAAGAGAGAATCTCAGGTGCAGAATATTCCATAGAGAACATCTGCACAACAATCAAAGAAAATACAAAACACAAAAAGATCCTACCTCAAAATATCCAGCAAATACAGAACACAATGAGAAGACCAAACCTACAGATAATAGGAGTTGATGAGAATGAAGATTTTCAACTTAAAGGGCCAGCAAATATCTTCAACAAAATTATAGAAGAAAACTTCCCAATCCTAAAAAAAGACATACACATGATCATACAAGAAGCCTCCAGAAATCCAAATAGACTGGACCAGAAAAGAAATTCCTCCCAACACATAATAATCAGAACAACAAATGCAGTAAATAAAGGTAGAATACTAAAAGCAGTAAGGGAAAAAGGTCAAGTAACATATAAAGGCAGGCCTATCAGAATTACACCAGACTTTTCACCAGAGACTATGAAAGCCAGAAGATCCTGGACAGATGTTATACAGAAACTAAGAGAACACAAATGCCAGCTCAGGCTACTATACCCAGCCAAACTCTCAATTACCATAGATGGAGAAACCAAAGTATTCCATGACAAAACCAAATTTACACATTATCTTTCCATGAATCCAGCCCTTCAAAGAATAATAACAGAAAAAAAAAATGATACAAGGACGGAAATCACGCCCTAGAAAAAGCAAGAAAGTAATCCCTCAACAAAACAAAAAGAAGACTGCCACAAGAACAGAATGCAAACTCTAACAACAAAAATAAAAGGAAGCAACAATTACATTTCCTTAACATCTCTTAATATCAATGGACTCAATTCCACAATAAAAAGACATAGACTAACATACTGGCTATACAGAAAGGACCCAACATTCTGCTCCTTAAAGGAAACCCATCTCAGTGAAAAAGACAGACACTACTTCAGAGTGAAAGGCTGGAAAACAATTTTCCAAGCAAATGGTCTGAAGAAACAAGCTGGAGTAGCAATTCTGATATCGAATAAAATCAACTTCCAACCCGAAGTTATCAAAAAAGACAAGGAGGGACACTTCATACTCACCAAAGGTAAAATCCTCCCGGAGGAACCCTCAATTCTGAATATCTATTCTCCAAATGCAAGGGCAGCCCCATTTTTTAAGAAACTTTAGTAAAGCTCAAGGCACACATTGCACCTCGCACAATAATAGTGAGAGACTTCAACACACCACTTTCATCAATGGACAGATCTTGGAAACAGAAACTAAACAGGGACACAGTGAAACTAACAGAAGTTATGAAAAAAATGGACTTAACAGATATCTACAGAACATTTTATCCTAAAACAAAAGAATATACCTTATTCTCAGTACCTCACCGGACCTTCTCCAAAATTGACCATATTTTGAGGTCTTCATATGTTGAGGCCTCCAAAACAGGCCTCAACAGATACAAAAATATTGAAATTGTCCCATGCATCCTATCACACCACCATGGACTAAGGCTGATCTTCAATAACAACATAAATAATGGAAAGCCAACATTCACGTGGAAACTGAACAACACTCTTCTCAATGATACCTTGGTCAAGGAAGGAATAAAGAAAGAAATTAAAGACTTTTTACAGTTTAATGAAAATGAAGCCACAACATACCCAAACCTATGGGACACAATGAAAGCATTTCTAAGAGGGAGACTCAGAGCTCTGAGTGCCTCCAAAAAGAAACTGGAGAGAGCACACACTAGCAGCTTGACAACACATCTAAAAGCTCTAGAAAAAAAGGAAGAAAATTCACCCAAGAGGAGTAGACGGCAGGAAATTATCAAACTTAGAGGTGAAATCAACCAAGGTGAAACAAAAAGAACTATTCAAAGAATTAACCAAACAAGGAGTTGGTTCATTGAGAAAATCAACAAGATAGATAAACCCTTAGCTAGACTCACTAAAGGGCACAGGGACAGCATACTAATTAACAAAATCAGAAATTAAAAGGGAGACATAACAACAGATCCTGAAGAAATCCAAAACACCATCAGATCCTTTTACAAAAGACTATAATCAACAAAACTGGAAAACCTGGATGAAATGGATAAATTTCTAGACAGATACCAGGTACCAAAGTTAAATCAGGATCAAATTAACGATCTGAACAGTCCCATATCCCCTAAAGAAATAGAAGCAGTCATTAATAGTCTCCCAGCCAAAAAAAGCCCAGGACCAGATGGGTTTAGTGCAGAGTTCTACCAGACCTTCAAAGAAGATCTAATTCCAGTCCTGCACAAACTATTCCACAAAATAAAAGTAGAAGGAACTCTACCCAACTCATTCTATGAAGCCACAATTACTCTGATACCTAAACCAGAGAAAGATCCAAAAACGATTGAGAACTTCTGACCATTTTCCCTTATGAATATAGATGCAAAAATCCTCAATAAATTTCTCGCTAACTGATTCCAAGAACACATTAAAGCAATCATACATCCTACCAAGTAGGTTTTATTCCAGGGATGCAGGGATGGTTTAATATATGGAAATCCATCAAGGGAATCCAATTTATCAACAAACTCAAAGACAAAAACCACATGATCATCTCGTTAGATGCGGAAAAAGCATTCGACAAGATCCAACACCCATTCATGATAAAAGACTTGGAAAGATCAGGATTTCAAGGCCCATTCCTAAACATGATAAAAGCAATCTACAGCAAACCAGTAGCCAACATCAAAGTAAATGGTGAGAAGCTTGAAGCAATCCCACTAAAATCAGGGACTAGACAAGGCTGTCCACTCTCTCCATACCTATTCAACATTGTACTTGAAGTTCTAGCCAGAGCAATTCGACAACAAAAGGAGATCAAGGGGATACAAATGGGAAAAGATGAAGTCAAACTATCACATTTTGCAGGTGATATGATAGTATATACAAGTGACCCTAAAAATTCCACCAGAGAACTCCTAAACCTGATAAACAGCTTCAGTGAAGTAGCTGGATATAAAATTAGCTCAAAGAAGTCAATGGCCTTTCTTTACACAAAGAATAAACAGGCTGAGAAAGAAATTAGGGAAACAACACCCTTCTCAATAGTCACAAATAATATAAAATATCTTGGCGTGACTCTAACTAAGGAAGTGAAAGATCTGTATGACAAGAACTTCAAGTCTCTGAAGAAAGAAATTAAAGAAGATCTCAGAAGATGGAAAGATCTCCCATGCTCATGGATTGGCAGGATCAACGTTGTAAAAATGGCTATCTTGCCAAAAGCAATGTACAGGTTCAAATGCAATCCCCATCAAAATTCCAACTCAATTCTTCAACGAATTAGAAAGAGCAATCTGCAAATTCATCTGGAATAACAAAAAACCTAGGATAGCAAAAACTCTTCTCAAGGATAAAAGAACCTCTGGTGGAATCACCATGCCGGACCTAAAGCTTTACTACAGAGCAATTGTGATAAAAACTGCATGGTATTGGTATAGTGACAGACAAGTAGACCAATGGAATAGAATTGAAGACCCAGAAATAAACCCACACACCTATGGTCACTTGATCTTCGACAAGGGAGCTAAAACCATCCAATGGAAGAAAGACAGCATTTTCAACAAATGGTGCTGGCACAACTGGTTGTTATCATGAAGAAGAATGCAAATTCATCCATTCCTATCTCCTTGTACTAAGGTCAAATCCAAGTGGATCAAGGAACTTCACATAAAACCAGAGACACTGAAACTTATACAGGAGAAAGTGGGGAAAAGCCTCAAAGATATGGACACAGGGGAAAAATTCCTGAATAGAACAGCAATGGCTAGTGCTGTAAGATCGAGAATTGACAAATGGGACCTCATGAAACTGCAAAGCTTCTGCAAGGCAAAAGACACTGTCAATAAGACAAAAAGACCACCAAGTGATTGGGAAAGGTTCTTTACCTATCCTAAATCAGATAGGGGACTAATATCCAATATATATAAAGAACTCAAGAAGGTCGACTCCAGAAAATCAAATAACCCCATTAAAAAATGGGGCTCAGAACTGAACAAAGAATTCTCACCTGAGGAATTCTGAATGGCAGAGAATCACCTGAAAAAATGTTCAAAATCCTTAATCATCAGGGAAATGCAAATCAAAACAACCCTGAGATTCCACCTCACACCAGTCAGAATGGCTAAGATCAAAAATTCAGGTGATAGCAGATGCTGGTGAGGATGTGGAGAAAGAGGAACACTCCTCCATTGTTGGTGGGATTGCAAGCTTGTACAACCACTTTGGAAATCAGTCTGGAGGTTCCTTAGCAAATTGGACATAGTACTACCGGAGGATCCAGCAATACCTCTCCTGAGCATATATCCAGAAGATGTCCCAACCGGTAAGAAGAACACATGCTCCACTATGTTCATAGCAGCCTTATTTATAATAGCCAGAAGCTGGAAAGAACCCAGATGCCCCTCAACAGAGGAATGGATACAGAAAATATGGTACATTTACACAATGGAGTACTACTCAGCTATTAAAAAGAATGAATTTATGAAATTCCTAGCCAAATGGATGGACCTGGAGGGCATCATCCTGAGTGAGGTACCACAATCACAAAGGAACTCACACAATATGTACTCACTGATAAGTGGATATTAGCCCAAAACTTAGGATACCCAAGATATAAGATACAATTTGCTAAATGCATGCCTGCTATCTGCAATCCAGAGGTAGAATTGTTATCAGCTACTCCCCAGCACCATGTCTGTCTGAGTGCTGCCACGTTCTCTACCATAGCAATAATGAACTAATAAGCAAGCCCCAAGTAAATGCTGTCTTTTACAAGAGTTACTGTAGTCATGGTATGTCATCACAACAATAAAACATTGGCTAAGACAGTTGGAACTTTGGGAGGTAAAAGTATACTCAGTTGTATAGGAAAGACACATCAATACAAAAAGTGAGCACATTTCTAAACATCCTTAATTTAAGGTAATGTATCTCATATTTAAAACAACATTACAAAACACCCTTGGACTGAGTGACTGTTTTATTTGGGTTGTTTCCTTGTAAGGGTCTCCAGATGCAAGAGAAAAATGAAGAAGAAAGAGAAGGAAGAGAAGGAAAGAGGGGAGTAAGAAGTGAGAGGGAGGAAAAAGGAAGAAGAGAGAACAGAGAGAAAGAGAAGGAATAACTATTTTGGGTGTTTGAGTCATTTAAACAGAAAGCACCTTTCCCCTGAAAATACTGATTTTTTTTCCCCCAAAAGCAATGGTCAGCTGGTTAACAATCTCTCTATGTCTGCTTTGCATCTAGACTTACCAAGGGAAAAAAATAATTATCTCTCTCTTCTTTCTGTAGTTTTCTTTTAACTAAACTCCTATCTTGCTGTGAAAGAATAAAATCTGTTAGTATTCCTGGATAGACTTTTGTTACCTACAGTGTCTTCCACTTCAATTTTCAGTCTGAGTCAGTATTCCAAAGGCAATGATCTGTAATCAGTTGTGGACCTGAGAGGCCCAGGCAACTTTGGCTCAGTCCACTGGATCCCACTATATCATGTGTTACTCTCTGGATATTTATCTGCATTTCCCACACCTTTATGTCTCATTGGAATGGGTTTTTTATATAAATCACAGAATGAATTCAGCTAATGGGTAATCACACTATGTCCTTGCCTCCATTCTTGTAATAAATCCGTGTGTCCTTTCACTTGTTTAATCTTTTTTATGATTAGCTAATTGTGACAAACTTTCAGAAGGTTGAGGGAGGTACACCCCGATAATCTTCACTGACTGAGGCAAGCTTTCAGTTTATCTACTGATGAAGTCACTGTAAAAGCTGACAGGCGAGAAAGCTCTTTGTTAAAACTAGATATTTATTTCTCTTTTTTCACTGATTTACAATTTATATTAATCATGTATTCATATTTAAATATATGCCCCAGTGAGTTATAGCTAAAGTTGAATAATTCATTACAATCTATATGCTAGCAGACAAAGCCATCTCAAAGCACTGGGTATAAAGAAAGCAGGCTTTCTTTCCTCCTTTTGCTCATTCATTTTTCAGGAGAGGCTGAGCGCTCAACTTAGGCCAGACATGTTGTGGGACTGGGAGACACCAAAGCACAGGAGGAGTCCCGCCTCTGTCTCCACAGAAATGTGCATTGCAAGGTCCTCAGACGGACTCGGAACACAGGCAAGATGCTGCTAGACACAAGAAGCACAACCTGGCCCTGCAGGATGATCAGCCTGTCAGAACTGGGCCTAAGGCAATGATCTAATACCAGTCATGTGACAGCCTAGAGTTTGTTCAGAGTAAAGGCTACCTCCAAAGACCTCTTCCTGTAATAGTCTTCTACTGTTTCACTCAAATTCAAGTTTACCTGAGCCTGCTGGAGAAGGTGGAGGCATTCATTCCAACAGAAAGAGTTGCTGTTCAGACAACAAGGTTTATCTCGGGGATGCATGAGCTTCCTGTCATTTAAAATACATAATGAAATCCGATCTTGCTTAGGATTTTTGGGTAAGATAGTGTTTTGAGCACTGAAGCCTAACTGATTTTCTCTCTATTAATTCCATTAGGAGGATTAATAGGTAATAAAAATTGGGAAAGTTTTCATTAGGCCCCAGTTGCTATCAAGAGTGAAAAACAAGCTTGAGGGATTTCTAAATTATTTCATATTTTTATCCAAGAGAAAATAAAGAGGCATGTCTCTCCAGGAGGGCAACCAGTTGGCAGATACAACGGTCAAATGGGTGCTCCTTCATGAGCGTGTTTTGGAAAGTAAACTTGACCAGATCTCTGGTGGTACCTACAGCTGCCAGGAAAAGGGGCTCTGTGTTGGGAAATGTTATTCTCAGCCCAGAATGAGAGGTAGAAAGATAAAGGCAAGGCTCTGCATCTAGCAAGAAGGAACAATGTCTCTCAAGACAAAACTGTGTGTCTACACAGAGCCCTGAGAAAACTCGAACACACTGTTCATTGCTACAGGAGCAGGGCTAGGAGGAGGGCCAGGCCCATGCAACAGTGAAAGTCATCTGCAGTATCCTAAGCTGTACTTGGAGAAAGCAGCCAGCACAGCAAGACTGGGCTATTCTTCAGAAATGAGCACCACCAGCAGCAGTCCCATTTTACAGATGAGAAAAATGGAACACACCCCTAACAAACTGTGTATAGTGTGATTTGAAATTAGGTTTCTGTGCTTGATAGTTAGATTCTAAAAGACAAATGTGTATTGATTGTATTACATTGGGTCTTCTAGGAAAAACTCTACACAAGTACTGTCTTGAATGCAGGTAAAACCAGAAGCTGCTGAAGTAGCTGACCCTGGTACTATAACATTCAATGAAAAGAAAATGCCACATCCACATAGCAATGGAGCATTTTGAGCTGAAGGCCACTGAGAACCAATAGATAAAGGGGAAAAAGTCTTCTTAGGGGAACTTCTCTTAACTAACTAAAACAGATTTCAGAGCTGAGGGCTGCTTTATTAAGCTTCCATCCCTTCAGTTCTCACAGCCAGAAGACTTCAAGTTGGCATCAAGATGAGTTTGCATCAGCAAATCTTATCTTCCATCAGCTGATCCATATTTATACCCCTACAACTTATTGCTCTTCTGCCCTGACTTCTTGAGTTACTTCCCCATAGCTGTTAGCCCTTCTTAGAATGGCCCATAACCTTTGCAGTCTGGGCACTTCTGAAGTTCTTTTCAGTGAAATTTACATACATGTAAAAAACAAAATTCATAACATTTTTCTCCTATTCATTTCTCTCTCTCCTCCTCCCCCCCTCTCTCTTCAGTTTAATTCAAGAAAAAAGTCACTAAAGGTATAAAAGGAGAGATACAAAATCTAAAGTTTCCTCCCTCACAATAAGAATTTCGGAGAATATAGAAACTTGCAAGACTTCCCAAGATGGGCTCCCCTCTTCCTCAGGCTGTAAACAAGCTGGATTTGTTTCATCACTACTGTGCACCCATGTATGCATGCATGTGCTCAGGCACACACACACACACACACACAGAGACACACACACACACTCACTCACAAGAGATTTAGTGACGGATTGTCTCAATTCTCTACAGAACCCAGATCTATTAATTCACTGGCAAATTCAGAAACTACTGTGACCTAACCTGAGAATACCCCAGTGAGGTGTTAGGGGATGTGGCACAATCTTGGGAAGCAGAATCCCAAGAGGGGAGAAAACTTTTGCCAAAGATCAGGCTCCCATCACCACCAAGATGTGTTCCAAATGCCACTCTAGATGGAGCTGGTTGTTGGAGCAACTTGGTTGCTGGAGACTAACCACCAACGTGAGACAAACTGAAAGAAAGTGATTGGGATGTAGCAACAAAGACTTTTTTGCTCTCCAAAACATAGTGTGCACTTTCAGGCTTACCTTGTTCAGAGAATGAAATGAGAGATCTGGAGAGAAGAAGCCCAGGTTCAAATGTCTGTTTTCTGTTCATTGCATAAGGAACTAATGGCTGGTTTCCAGACTAATTATCAGCATGTGTGAGTGTGTATTGTACAGTGTGCACATGTTCATGTGTGGACACAAGTGTAGAGGTATGCATCCATGCATGTGTATTCATACACATATGGAAAAGTGAATGTTGAGCTCTCCCTCTGTGACTATCTTATTTTGTGTATATGTATGATGTATACATGGGTTGATGTGGATTTATATTTGAGTGTACATAAATGCATATGTATGCACATACCTGTATGTGGAGGCCAGAGGTCAACACTAAGTATCTTCCTCTATCACGATCCACCTTACCTTTTGAAGCATGGTTTCAAACCTTAGTTTGCAGACATGTCTCACCTGGGAAGTCCATAGTCTCCAGGGACCTGCATGTTTCGGCCATTCCCATACCTGGGCACAGGGTCACAGATGCATATTGTCACACACATCTTTCAATGTGTGTGTCAGGGAGCTAAACACAGTCTTCACACTTGCACCGATTATTTTTTGTTTGTTTTGTTTTGTTTGTTTGTTTGTTTGTTTAACCAACTGTACCATCTCCCAGCCCTTGGCGCCAGACTCTCTAGCATGTGGATACTATTGTTTTAATTCCTTGCTTTTGGTATAACAACAAAATACCATGAATATATTA
Source organism: Mus caroli (assembly GCF_978045245.1). Taxonomy (NCBI): domain Eukaryota; kingdom Metazoa; phylum Chordata; class Mammalia; order Rodentia; family Muridae; genus Mus; species Mus caroli. The sequence goes on along the minus strand of NW_028227267.1, from coordinate 28,628,260 downwards.
GCTAAATATTTGTCATAGTACATAGACTAATCCTCCCTGACCCACCCCAGTCTATCTGCACATTACAGCATACCTAAAGGATATTTTATGTAATAAAGATGTTCAGGCAGTTTGGCTGCTTCAACCCTTCATTGGCCCACTATTGCCTGAATCAAATCTACGTCTACCTATGGCTCTTGCTCCAACCTCATCTTTACTGTCTTCCTTTCCCCTGGGCTGCAGTCCCACTGATAGAATCAGTCTTTCTGCTTGCCAAACATGAACCAGTAGGACTTTGGCATGGCCCTGTTACTCAAAGTTTCTCCTGCCCCAAGATGTTCCTACAGTTCATGTGTTCTGTTCATCAAGCGTTCTTTTCAAAGGAAACTTCTTGCCACATTTTTTTCCTGAGCAACCATCAAAATTGATGAGCCTGCCAGGCTCGTCCTCCTTACCCAGCTTTACTGCTCAGCTTTCAACACCACATTATACTGATTTTCAGCTCACTGTTTTGTTTTCAACTCTGCAGTTTTTCTATAATATATTGAGAGTTGTAGTTTTCCATCCCTAGATTCCAAGACCAATGTTGATACAAAGAGGTAATCAATAAATACATGTTATTGATCTTTCTGGTTCATTCCCTATTATCTCTTATAACCACAGCATCTCATTTCTGGGGAAAATAAACAATGATGAGCAGAGCACCTAAAGGATAGGTTATGTCATAAAAAGAAGTTTTGTTCACTTTCTTCTCTGTGTCTTTGCAACAAGGAGCCTTCTGAAATCTGTATCCATTTCCCAGAATTGAAGGGAACTGAAAGTAATGAACCATAGACCACCAGTGGCTGCCTTGTTTTTCGAGCCAGTATCTCCAAGCCCTGAGAAAATAAGTGCCTAAGTGTGATTGTATGCTGTGCAGCCAGTGGCTGGTGTCTTTATAGGCACCTGATAAGCTTTATGATTCTTTATGTCAGTCGATACATAATAAATAATAATATACTGCCAGATGATTACTATATGACAGCTGCTGTGATGAACCACTCAGGAAGAAGAAATAACCACAAGCAGATAGAAAAGCAAACAAAGAAACAATCTGTTTCACTGTACCTAAAAATAAATCTGGGAACACAGAGAGATTCATCAGGGATTGAAATATTTTGTTGACAAAGCCACGGGGATAATAGGAGTGTTTAAATGTGTCCTTTTCTGCATAGCTCCAATGTGCTCTGCCTGGATCTTATTCTTGAGCCATCACAGTCACATCAAGGCAGAAAAAGCTACACTGGAGCTGGGGACAAGGCACACACTGTCCCTTTGTCATACTTTGTGGTTTGAAGTCATGACTCAGGTGCATTATGTCCAAGGGAAGCCAGTTTCATTCTGAACCCAGCAGACCAGCAATTGGACACTCAGAAATGGACAATAATGGAATAACAGACTGTGTGATTTTTAATAGGCCCTCCTCAATAAATAGGAAAGTATCGTATAGTTTTTGTCCCAGTAAAAGTAATATTACCGGATGTCTGAATGCCCTACAGCCACAAAACACATACTATGGAACCCAAAATTGAGTTCTTTTAAAACAAGATGGCTATACTGTATCATTTCATTTATAGAACAACCTTCAAATGACAAAATTATAGTGATGGAGAAAAGATCAGTATTGCCAGCAGTTAGGACTGGGGAGAGTTGTGGCTATACAGAAGCAATATGAGGCGATTTCTCTGCAGCAGTGGAAGAGTTATAAATTGGTTGTTATGATGTTGATACAAATGTATATGCATGGTGAAAATCCATTCTACTATACAACCAAGTACACCACAACCACCACCTCCTCCACTACCACCACAACCACCTCCACCACCATCACCACCATCACCACCACCACCACCACAACCACCACCTCCTCCATCACCTCCACCACCACCACCACCTCCTCCATTACCACCACAACCACCTCTACCACCTCCACCACCATCACCACCATCACCACCACCACCACCACAACCACCACCTCCTCCATCACCTCCACCACCACCACCTCTTCCTCCACCCCCACCACCACCATCTCCACCTCCATCACCACCAGACCCAGAAAAAGCCAATAAGCAATACAAAAGAAAAAGCTTATAGTTTAATTGGTAAGTACAGTATGTGTTTCCTGGCTTTGAAAATGTATTCTAGCACTTAAGGTAATTTTGTTGGTAGAAAGTAACCACGGAAACTATTTGGATGGGTTTGGCCATTTCGGTAAGTCTTGAATTAGTTTCACATAAAACATTTTTAAAATGAAAAGTAATAAAATTGCTCTGAATACATATATTAAACATAAATGTAATATATAATGCTTATGATTATATATGTACATATATATATATATATACATACATATATATATATATATATATATATATATGCTTCTGTTAACTCTTTGTAGCCATGGAAGTAATATGGAGAAACTATTTTAAGATAGTAAGAAACAAACAAAAACAGGAAGGTTGGGGAATATTCTACCAAAATTCAAAAGTCTACCAGACAGTGTTACATTTGTGTGGTATTATTTTCCTCCAGTAGTCCCTGGACTGTATTCAGTTTAAACTTGGACTTAGATGATGCCATAAGCATACACTGAGACATACAGGAAGGGCTTCCAATGTTGGCTCTGGAAGATACAATGACAAATCTTAAATCTTGAAGAAAATGTGGATGCCCTTTGTATTATGGTTCTTGGTTCTATAAGACCCCACCCCAACCCTCAGTCAGTGGTGCTTACTTTGAGACGCCCGTGAGTGAGACACCTAAAAGCAGGTCAATGCAAAAGCAAGAGGTTTATTTTCTGACACATCATCAAGATCAACCCTTAATCAGTCCATCAAGGCTGTGGGAAGCCATTCCGGACTCCCTGGCCAGCCGGATGGAAATCTGCTCCAGGCTGTAAACAAGCCCATGTTTGGTGGATGGCATGCCCCTAATCCCTGATTGGCTGAGCAAGCCTGCCTGGTGAGGTGATGTGACCTGTGGTGATTGGTGGGGGCGTGGTTGTGGCTGGAGTGGAGAAAAACACTTGTAACTAGAGAGGCTGGGGGATTTGAAGAAAGAAGCTGCCTGAGTAAAACTGCTTTAAGAAGAACCAGTGGTTGCATCTTACTTGCTGGCCAAGTTGGACACTATAAGTAGTGCCAAAACCCGGGACCCGATTCCCCCATCGAAGAGGTTCAGAACTTTCTGCAGTCAGGGTCTATCGACAGGATGAGTATGGTAAGTAACTCACTATCCCGGGATTGGGATTAGGCTCTCGGTAAAGAGACATTAAGGCTCTCGGTAAAGAGGCAATAAGGCTCTTGGTAAAGAGAAAATAAGGCTCTCGGTAAAGAGACAATAAGGCTCTCCAGCTCTGGAGACAATAAGGCTCTCCAGCTCTGGAGACGAGAAAGTGAAAGTAAGAGAGAAAGTGAAAGTAAGAGGGTAGTGAAAGTAAGAGGATAATAGGGACAGTCTATGGGTTACTTTCTTTTTCTAGCCATTTGAGTAATTTTTCTGAGCCCTTTTTGTTGCTGTGGCGACTGTGTGGGGCATGAAAGACTAGGTATGGGGTCGTCACAGTCACACCCAATTTTTTCAGCGCTCGATGAGCTGCTAAGAGCAAAGGATGCAAAAATTTTTCTTACTGCCTTTTGGTTTAAGGACTGGCCAAAAGGATGGCCGATTCAGGAGTCAGAACAAATATTACAAGGCCTAGACTAGCAAATAGTCCAGACATAAGTGCCAGGATGCTCCCTTGGAAAGATAAGGAAGGGCATGATGGAATGTTTAAGCCATATGTACTTGAGCTGCCCATTACCTTATGGGACAGGGATTTGTTGAAGGATCTACAATTAAGACTTACTAATGAATATTCTGATGCCTCCCAGAAGATGATGAAAGACATGGGATGGCACCCATCCTTTGGGTTGGGAAAAAGGTTGCAAGGAAGTAAGTCCCCGATTCTCCCAATTAAAAGAAAGCCTTGGGAAGGAATGGGGTTTTCCTAGGGGTCACTGGGGGATGCATTCCCATAACCTGGAAAACTGAGGAGCCGGTGTGGGTGCCTCAGTGGCCATTATCCTCAGAAAAATTATAAGCTGCTAAGGAATTAGTTGAAGAACAATATCTTTTGGGTCATATTCAACCTTCTGTATCTCCATGGAATACCCCAATTTTTGTTATCAGAAAGAAATCTGGCAAATGGAGGCTATTACATGATCTTCGAGCTATTAATGCACAGATGCAGGTGATGGGCTCCATTCAGAGGGGTCTGCCTCTTTTATCTGCCCTGCCAGAAAAGTGGCCTCTAATAGTAATTGATATTAAAGATTGTTTCTTTTCCATTCCCTTGGATTTGAAAGATAGTGTTAGATTTGCTTTTACTTTGCCCTCCTGTAATCATGAAGAGCCTGATCAAAGATTTGAGTGGGTGGTGTTGCCTCAAGGAATGGCTAATAGTCCTACCATGTGCCAGCTTTATGTAGGAAAAGCATTGGAACCAATTAGGAAAGAATATCCCAAACTTCGCTGTGTTCATTACATGGATGACATCCTCCTTGCAGCAAAGGATGAAAAGTATTTGCAGAAAGCCTATGGAAAGATGGTGGAGACTTTGAGGCAATGGGGTTTGCATATTGCACCAAAGAAAGTGCAACAAGATAAAATAGTGTCCTATTTAGGAGCAAGGATCGCCCCTACGGCCGTTTGGCCTCAAAAGATAGAGTTGAGGGTTGATTTCTTGCATACTTTAAATGATTTTCAGAAATTGTTAGGCGATATCAATTGGATTTGGCCCTATTTGAAGATCCCAAATATTAAATTAAAACCTCTGTTTCAAATTTTAGAAGGAGACTCAGAGTTAAGTTCCAAAAGGGAATTAACATCTGAGGCTAGAAAGGCCCTTACCCTAGTGGAAGAAGATTTGATTAAAGCCCAGTTTCAGCATTGTAGAGAAGGGTTACCCATCATTTTGATAATATTACCTACTGAGATGCAACCCACAGGATTATTGTGGCAAGAAGGCCCATTGTTATGGATCCATTCCAAAATATCTGCTGGGAGGACATTAGATCATTACCCTACAACAGTGGCTTCTTTAGCCTTGTTGGGAATTCAGCATTGATTACAATTTTTTGGTATAAAACCCAGCTCTATTGTAATCCCTTATGATGGGTATCAGCAAAATGTTCTAACAGCAAATATTGCTGAGTGGGCTATTTTAGCCTGTATTAATGAGGGCCCATTTGATAATCATTATCCCAAACATCCGTTAATGACCTTTTTAAAGAGACATCAGTCATTTTTCCTCAAGTGGTGAGGAAAACACCCATTAAGGATGCAGTTAACGTGTTTACTGATGGATCAAAAACCGGTTGTGGAGTATATATGGTAGAGGGGAAAGATCCTGTGGTCAGGCAGTATTATCCCTGTACTCCGCAGATGGTGGAATTACAAATAGTTATTGAGGTCATTAAGGATTGTGATTTTCCTTTTAATCTAATTTCAGATTCACAATATGTAGTTAATTTAGTTTGATCCCTATAAGTGGCAGGCCAAATAAAAGCTCGTAATACCATCCAAGCCTTGGCCTTACAATTACAGAAGTTGCTATGGGAAAGACGCCAACAATTATATATTGGACATGTCTGTGCCCATAGTGGGCTTCCAGGACCCTTAAGTAGGGGAAATGATATTGTGGATAATTGTACTCATATGGAGTTCATATTTTCAGCATCCCCTATGAAATTAGCCTCACAATTTCATTCTAAATTTCATGTTAATGCTAAAACTCTGCAGAGAAAATTTGGAATCTCTAGAGCACAAGCTTGGGATGTAGTCACTACCTGTGGACGTTGCCTTGAGTTTCAACACCCACCTTCTTATGGAGTGAATCCTAGAGGATTGCTCCCTCTACAGGTGTGGCAGATGGATGCGACACATTTTTCAGAATTTGGCAAATTGAAATACGTTCATGTATCTATTGACACATGTTCAGGAATAGTTTATGCATCTCCCATGGCAGGGGAAAAGGCCTCCCATGTTATACAGCATTGTTTGGAGGCCTGGCCGCTTGGGGTAAACCCCAACAACTTAAAACAGACAATGGTCCTGCATATACTGCCAAAACCCTGATGTCTTTTTGTCAACAGATGGAAGTACAAGTTAAACACTGACTGCCATATAATCCTCAAGGCCAGGGAATCATTGAACGAGCACATAGAACCTTAAAAGAATTATTAATAAAACAAAAAGGGGGGGTAGGCTATGGCCATACCTCAAAGATAAGAATCTCATTAGCTCTTTTTACCTTAAATTTTTACAATTGGATAAGGAAGGTAACTGGGGTATGCTAAATGGAAGGATGTGCTTACAGGATCATGGAATGGTCCGGATCCTGTATTGGCCTGGGTGAGAGGGTCTGTTTGCATGTTTCCACAGAATCGTGCAGAGTCAGTGTCGGTTACAGAGCAGCTAGTGCGACGCTGTCAAAATGAAGAAGCTGATCTTGCTGGTGATGAGCATGTGTCTGCCCCTGATGGGTGCGGAACCCAGATGGGGGATACTGTCGATGTTTAAATTGGACTGCAAATTTTAATGGCAAGATGAATGAGCTTCATTTGGCGATTGTCACTGTGAATTCTACCCGAGTGGATCCTGGCTTGGCATCGGGAAAGAATGGACTGGGATAGGTGCCCTCACTGTAGCCCTTGTTTTGGCATGCATGTTGTGTGTATGGTGTATGTGTCAGTTGCGGAATGCCCAGGTCCGCACTGCCGCCATGGTGGTGCAAGCTTTTGCCACAGTGGAAGCAGGGCAGTCACCTCAGATTTGGCTTGCTGCAATGAAGAGTGAACAATGAAGCACTGCACAGAGGTTAGTCTGGAAGCTGTTTGACAATCTCTGGGA